>NW_026442100.1:6152500-6474888 GCF_026898425.1 Galleria mellonella | reverse complement strand
AGCTCAACATAATTTTATTGAGTGTGCCTCTCGAGCATCTTTTCGGCAACCATGCGGATCCCGGTCAGGGAGGTCTTGATCTCTTTGATTATGGTACCTTTGATGTTACCGCATTTCCGCACCGTTTCCGAAATGTGGCGCACGTAGCCGTCCATCTCCGCCTCCAAGGTGGTCGGTGTACTGACCCACTGGCTGAGAGGGCTTCTTAAACTCGGGACGCACCGACGCCCTTGAAGAGCCCGCCACCGCAGGGGCGACCTCACATCCTACATCCCGTTTTTTAGCAGCAGCCAAGTCGGCTTTCGCCTTCACCAATCCAGCGCCACGACCCTTCGCGCCAGGCGTCGAGAGAAGAGTCTTCTCAAGCTCGGTCGTCGTCGGGGGCACCGTGTTTCCGCCCTCATACAGCGAAATGCTGAACTGACTGCTTGCAGTCTTTGCCGATTTTTTAGCCGCGTTCGCCTTTTTGGCGGCCGACTGTGTGTCTCGTCCGGATCCTGTAGCCGACCCATCGTCGGTTTCGGATATGCGCCTCTTGCGCGAACGGGGGCGCTCGAGGAGCCCATACTCGTCTTCGCTAAACAGGCTTGCCACCGAGGTCGACCGCGATAGCAAGCTGTCGATCTCGCCAGCAAGACTGGCCAGTTCCTCATCCGTTGCCGGATCCACGTCCATACTCCGACGGGCCCTGACTGGCACGACTGTGGTCGCCAGGCCCGCCCCCTTCTCCAATTCTCCCAACTTCTCAACCCCTACTCCTTCAAGGCCTTGTTTTGCTCCCCCCAGATACGTGGAGCTGACCACCCCCGGCTGAACCGGTGCGGTGGTGGCGGATTCTCCATCTCCCAATGGTACCCGCCCTGGGGTCATTAGTTTTGAACTCGGCCATTTCATCTGTTTCCTTTTTTAACGGGTGAGGTCCCGTAGCAAGGCGAAAGGAAATTGAAATTTGAAAATGGATAGACAAACAAAAACGACAGAAAAGAGAAAGATGACAGAAAAGACGACAGAGAAGATATAACAAAAAAACAAAACAAAAACAAAAACAAAAACAAAAACAAAAAAAACGAAACAAAAGTAGAAACAAAACGAAGAGCGAGTCAGGCAAGTCCGCAACACAAATAGTGCGTCACGAACTCGTCCCACCCGCGGCGTCGGAACATTAGCCGTCGGTAAGTGAGATCTCTAAATAGCGAGAAGTCACTTACCGCCGTTGCCCAGGATGCACCAGGCCCCAGCCATTGTCAGCCACCGTTCCCGCCGGACGTATCCGCACCAGGACAAGTGACCGTACAATGAGCCAGGGCACTCTTGGAGGTTTTCCGACCCAGCACCCCAACCTAACCTAACCTAACCTAACCTAACCTAACCTAACCTAACCTAACCTAACCTAACCTAACCTAACCTAACCTAACCTAACCTAACCTAACCTAACCTAACCTAACCTAACCTAACCTAACCTAACCTAACCTAACCTAACCTAACCTAACCTAACCTAACCTAACCTAACCTAACCTAACCTAACCTAACCTAACCTAACCTAACCTAACCTAACCTAACCTAACCTAACCTAACCTAACCTAACCTAACCTAACCTAACCTAACCTAACCTAACCTAACCTAACCTAACCTAACCTAACCTAACCTAACCTAACCTAACCTAACCTAACCTAACCTAACCTAACCTAACCTAACCTAACCTAACCTAACCTAACCTAACCTAACCTAACCTAACCTAACCTAACCTAACCTAACCTAACCTAACCTAACCTAACCTAACCTAACCTAACCTAACCTAACCTAACCTAACCTAACCTAACCTAACCTAACCTAACCTAACCTAACCTAACCTAACCTAACCTAACCTAACCTAACCTAACCTAACCTAACCTAACCTAACCTAACCTAACCTAACCTAACCTAACCTAACCTAACCTAACCTAACCTAACCTAACCTAACCTAACCTAACCTAACCTAACCTAACCTAACCTAACCTAACCTAACCTAACCTAACCTAACCTAACCTAACTTAACCTAACCTAACCTAACCTAACCTAACCTAACCTAACCTAACCTAACCTAACCTAACCTAACCTAACCTAACCTAACCTAACCTAACCTAACCTAAGGTTTAATTTCTTTGCGATCGTATATCCCTATTAAGGGAGAGGGAATTATAGCGACTTCTAAACTTTCAGTCTCGACATCTTGTGGTCAATAGTGGTACTATTACTTCCTGTGGCGACATCTTGTGGCCGGTAGCGAAGGGAAGATCGTATATATATGTGTGTGGTATCATTTGTTATAATGCTTCTATATATATGTCATATCATAATACATTGTTTCTATATATATGTATGTATATACATACATATACTACTATAATCTATAGTATTGTATAATCATCATCATCATCCCGCTATCAAATGACAATAAGGAAGTTTCTGAAGAAATTTCTGAGCTACTTTAATCCTCTGGTCCCCTGCAATGCATTGAGTTCATCAGTTCATTCAGTCCAATCCAGGAACGGGAGGGGACGGAAATGTCTTGACAAGTACTTTATACTGGATGTTAACCAGGATTTGATGATGGATCTGCAATTTAAGCATAGTAATTCCGTATTTAAATGACGCGACTCCATCGAATTTAGGCTTTAGGCTCGTTTAACTCGTCTTTACGAGTACTTTGATGCTAGATAGAAAATAGAAATCAGGCTCTGTTGATGGAGCTGGGAGTTGGCCATAGGAGCTCCGTAATTAAACGACGCTACCCCATCGAATTTGGGTTCGTTTAATTCTTCTTGATGAGTATTTTGATACTAGGTCGTGACCAGGGTCTGATGATGGACCTGGAAGGTGGCCATAGAAATTTTGTAATAAAACAACGCAATCCCACCGAATTTGGGCTCGTTTAATTCGTCTTGACAAGTCATTTAATACTAAATAGTAACTAGGATCTAATGATGGAGCTGCAAGTTGGCCATAGGAACTCCGTAATTAAACGACGCAGCCCCATCGAGTTTGGGCTCGTTTAGTTCGTAATTTGATACTAGATGGTAATCAGGGTCTAATGATAAAGCTGTAAGGTGGCCATAGGAACTCCGTAATTAAACTATGACGCAACCCCATCGAGTTCGGACTCGTGTAACTCGTCTTGACGATTACTTTTTTTTTTTTTTTTTTGTTTTGACACTAGATAGTAATCAGGCTCTAATGATGGAGTCGCAAGGTGACCATAGGAACTCCGTAATTAAACGACGCAACCTCATCGAGTTTGAACTCGTTTAATTCGTAATTTGATAATAGATAGTAATCAGGGTCTGATAATACAGCTGGAAGGTAGCCATAGGAACTCCTTAATTAAACGACGCAACCCCATCGAGTTTAGACTCGTTTAATTCGTCTTGACAAGTATCTTGGTTTACGTGAATATACAACCCCAACAAATTTGGTAAGAGAGTTCGTTTTGTTTGTGATGAATGTGGATTATGTCTGACGGATTAGATTATCCCTCTACAATGGACCTTTGGGGCGATGGATCGTTTTTGTACTATACTCATGGGAACAACATGAACTATTTAAACTCCTACGCAGTCTTGTGCAATACTTACCTGCTGAACTATATATGTGTAAACGCAAGACGAGAGCGCCGAAGCGATTCAAATAGGTAATTATTATTTATATGTATAGGTAGTACAACATTAGCAAACGCCACAGAGATTTACGCCATCTATAGGTTGCTTACGCAACTAGTAGTTATTGGTACACTAATTGTATTAGCTTGTATTAGCTTGTATTAGCTTGCTTGTATTAGCTCGAGCTGGCGAGCGGCTACGAAAGCTAGCTAAACCGACTTAGGGGCGAATTACACCAAACTTTAGTTTATACACGAATAACTATACTGCCGATAGTCTATTCCATGATCTTAATCTCGAATAAACCAAAAGTCATTTTTCCAGCATAACAAATAAGTAATATTAATCTATCTCTCAGTCTTTATATCGATTTACACGTGCGTAAAACCAACGCGGAGTGAAGCCGTGTAAAGTGTGAAGTGAGTGATCGACTAGACGGGCGTCGGCGTCCCCAGCAGCGTGAGCGAGTGCGGTGCGCGACAGAGAAGAGCAGTGTGCGAGCGAGAGCGACGACGCGTGCGATTGGTGTCTCGCCAGTCGCGCCCCCGCTCCGCTCGCCGCCCGGCCTCGCCGCGCGCCGCGCGCCCACTCACCGCGTCTCCAATCTGCGGGTTCGCCTGGCGACCCCCACAGCCGCAGCCGGGAGCCGCGAGTCAAGGGCGGTGATTTCTTGTGAAATCATCCGTCCCTTGACAAGCCACCACCTTCCCCCGTGAGTATCCCATTTCTTTCCCCTTGTCGCCTCACGACGCCCTCCGTCCCGTCTAGCCCTCCCTTTCCCCCCCTAAATACCATCTACCCCGTCCATCTCCGCAGTCCACGACGCCACAACAATGTCCCAACGGGGCCGCCACCCAGGCGTCCCCGACAGACCTATCGTTAAGAGGGATCTATTAGATCCCTCTAAATCAGAAGTACTACCCGCGTCCGCCTTGGGGCTCGGTCCCCGCTCCGGCGGGCCAACCGCCGGGGGGTCGGCCGGGAGATCGGGCATTCCGCGGCGTGTGCCTGAGTGCACACCGCCGCGCGATACTCCCCGGTCCCCATCCCCCTCCCCGGCGCCCGGCTCGCCGAGCACGGACCGACCCCCCACGGCCGCCACCAAACGCGCTGCCCTTCTTTCTTCTTCCTCTTATACGTCGTCGGAGTCATCAGTGGCTCACGACGACAAGAGAGCTTGCGTCGAGGACTCATCTCCCGCCTCCCTTCCCAGTCTTGCACCCAGTCTCGTTCCCGTTTCCGTCCCCGTTGCCGTGGGCACAGAGGAGCCCGAAATTATACCCACCCCCCGTTTCCGCGTGCTGGTGGGCGGCTCCCAACCTGCCACGGTGGGGCCGGCGCCGGGAACGATAATAGACACCTCCCTAGACACCCACTCCACCTCCTCCCAATCCCAGCCGGAGCGTGCCGCGTCGCGGGGCCGACCCCCCGCGGCCGACACGTATCTAGGCTATTCCATTTGCCCTCCTCCGCCTATTTTCGAGGACCGGACGGAATTCCACATGGATGACACGTCCTATGTGGGAATCCGCTCCGGCACCCCATCCCCCATCCCCCAAGCCCCCCTACACCCACCTCTTCCACAGAGGCCGGAGCAGCGCCGCACGTACGCCGGCGCGGCGGCGCGACCGGCGCCGACTACGGCGCCCTCCGGCGCCGCGCCGCGCGTGGGAGCGACGCCCGCACCGGTCGATGAAGAAAACCAGACGGGTAAATCCTACCCACCCATAGTGGCCGAGTGTCTGCCCAATTGGCAGAACCATTTCTGTCAATTGGAACAGATACTGGGCCACATCCCTAACGCACGTCCGTACGGCACGGGAATCCGCTTTACTGCAAAAAAAAAAAAAAAAAAAAAAAAAAAAAAAAAAAAAAAAAAAAAAAAAAAAAAAAAAAAAAAAAAAAAAAAAAAAAAAAAAAAAAACGTGACGGAATTCCGTGCCGTGCAACGTTATTTGACACAGCTAGGAGACAGCGAGCCGGCCCTCAGCTGGTATTGCTACAGCCTGGCGGAGGAGCTGCCGGTGAAGGTGGCCATCAGAGGCCTACCCGCCGACACTCCGCCTGATGCTGTGGCCGCCAGCTTGAGGGCCCTAGGGTTCCAGGTGTCACTGGTGAGGACCATACCGGCGCGTCGAGGGCGCCCAGGATGCTTATTTCACGCGCAGTTGATGCGTATGAACAGGGACGACCTCGCCCGGCTCTACAGCACCAAGGTGCTGTTGAGAATGCCGGGCGTAACCATCGAGGCGTGGCGGTCCGCCAACAGGATGGCTCAATGCCACCGCTGTCAGGCGCACGGCCACGCTTCCACTAATTGTCATCGTCCCATCAGGTGCGTCCGCTGCGCGAGGGCCCACACGGCCAACGACCGGCGCTGCCCGGTGTATAAAAGGGAGGCGCGCCGCCGAAACATCGTGCCGACTGCGCCGATGCCTCCCGCACCCGTGGCGGCGCCAGGAGAGTGGCAGACCGTCGGCAGGGGGCGCACGAGGGCGCCCCTCACCCATACGACCCGCCATACTGCGCCCACAGTCGCACATAGTGCGACACAACTGCCCTCCGCCACCCAACCCGCGCCGGTGCGGCACGAGCCGGCCGGGCACGGAGGCGGAGCACCACCAGCGTCGGCGTCGGCAGGGGCGACACTCGCCACACCTGCCAACCCACCGACGGCCCGCGGCGCTCCAGTGGGCACCAAGAAGCGCCGCGGCCGCAGGCGACGCGGACGGCGCGCCGAGTCGACGCCTAACCAAGGCGTCGAAGCGGAACCCATAGAGATAAGAAATAATTTTATTAACCAAATAGTCAGTAGTAATAACCAGGACGTCGGATGTGTGCCCCCCTCGCTCCCTAGCCACGCAAGGCGTCCCCACGGATTCCTTCCGACGACGGCCGCGAGCACGCCTGAGATGTCGGTTGCAGACCCATTACTTTTAGTATTGGGTTTGCTAACCGATTTCCTAAAGGCGCTCGCGACCGGGTCGGACATTAAGTCGGCCGCGCTCGGCGGATCGCCTCGTTGGAAAGGCTACACGGGCGCGGTTGAACTTCGTATCGCCTATTGGAATCCCGGGGGAGTCGCCGACAAAGCAGGCGACCTCCGACTCTTCGCCCAGCAGCAGGACTTACATGTCATTCTGCTGGGTGAAACTAAGCTAGCCCCACATATCGATTTCAGTGTGCCTAATTATCACGTGTATAGGCGGGACGAGGTCTCTCCGGCGGGAGTGCGGTACCGTGGTACGGCGGTTCTTGTCCGGAGGGATGTCGTCCACACGGAGATTGGGCACACTGAATATCGTTCCCTGCGTTCCAACGGTGTAGCGTTGAATGCGGGGGGGGGGGGTAGAGGTCCGCCTGTTTGCAGGCTATCGTCCACCCGCCGCTCGCTTTTGCTCGAATGATATTCGAGCCATCATGGACAGCGACAAGCCGACCATTCTGGCGGCCGACCTCAACGCGAAACACACCGCGTGGGGGTCGTCCCGCGTAACGAGGGACGGTTTGTGGCTGTTTCATGATGCCGAGAGCGGCGGTTATGAAATCCTAGGTCCCTCCTCACCCACTCATGTCCCAACCAATCCCAGGTACACATCTGACGTCCTGGATATAGTGTTGGCTAAGAATGTCCCCTGTCCCATCAACCTGGAGGTGTTGTACGATTTGAATACGTCTCACCTCCCGGTATTGATCGCGCTTGACGTAGCGGCCACGTTCGTTCCAGCGTCGCGCCCCAGTAGGAGGATAGACTGGACGGCGTTTCAACGCGAGCTCAACGGGTACTCCCTCAGCGGCGAGCTCGCCACTCCTGAGGCGATCGAGGACGCCTCCACGGCCATCACGGCCGCCATAGTGGCCGCCAAGGAGGCGGCAACGGTCGCCCATACCCCCTCGGGAGCGGCGGGCGCGTCTCGCCGCCGCGAGAAATTACCCGTCGACCTATACGAAATGCTCGCACAGAAGCGCCGTCTTCGTCGCCTATGGGCGTGCACGCGTTGTCCGCGCGTCAAGCGCGATCTCAACTGTTTGGCTGCACAACTGTCGGAGGGGGTGCGGGTGTGGCGTGGGGCCGCCTGGGACAATTTGATCGAACAGGCGACCGATCACGACACCAACCTGCACCGGCTCTGCCGACAGTTGTCAACACGGCCACCACCCGTGTGTCCGTTGCTAGACGCGACGGGCACACGAAGGTACGCAGCCAAGGACAGGGCAGACATTCTAGCCAACCACCTACAGGGGCAATTCCAGCCCCATCCCCTTGCCGTTCCCACAGATCCTACTGTCGTCGAGCACCACGAGCGAGTGACACGGCGCGTAGAGGAATTCCTATCGGGCGAGTCCCCGCCGCTCGCGGGTGTCGAATTCATCTCACCTGCTGAGCTGCGGAGGACCGTGGAGCGCCTCCCCAGGAGGAAGGCGCCGGGTCCCGATGGAATTTCCAACGCCGAGTTAATGCAGCTGCCGCGAAGGTGCCTGGTGGCGCACACCAGGCTCTTTAATGGAATCCTCCGCACAGGCCATTTTCCAGAGTCCTGGAAACTGGGTAGAGTGATCGTCCTCCCCAAACCGGGCAAGGATCGCCGTTTGCCAGGAAGCTACCGCCCTATCACGCTACTGGCGCACATAGCTAAACTGTTTGAGAGGTTGCTGCTCCGACGGATGGCCGAACATTTCACTCCTAGGAGCGAACAGTTCGGCTTTCGGTCGGGGCATTCGACCACTCTGCAGCTGGCGCGCGTGCTGCACCACCTGGCCGCCGAGCGCAACCACGGTCGAGTGGTGGTCGGTGTCTTCTTAGACATCGAAAAGGCATTCGACCGTGTTTGGCACGACGGCCTAGTATATAAATTATTACAATATACCAGCACGCCGCCCGCGTATGTGCGACTGGTGGCGTCGTTTCTCAGGGGCCGTAGCTTCTTCGTTTCGGTGGAGGACGCGCGCTCCGACACCCGCCCAGTGGCCGCCGGAGTTCCACAAGGTAGCTGCATTTCCCCGGCGCTCTACGCGCTGTACACGAATGACATCCCTGTCCTGGACAGCCAGCCCTTTACACTGGCCCTGGAACGGGATGTCATGCTCGCTCTGTTTGCCGACGACACGGGATTTTTCACGTCGTCGTACTGGAAGACGAGAGCCGCCGCTCAAATGCAGCGGCAACTGGACCTGCTGCCGGAGTGGTTGGACGGGTGGCGCATGGCCGTCAATGTTGACAAAACGGTCGCGCTACTTGTCCGCCGTAGTCGTACAGCACCGCCGCCGCCCTTAAGGCTCCTTAATAAGGAAATCGCGTGGGAGAGCACCGTGCGATACCTAGGGGTCGACATCGACCGGTCGTTGAGAATGGTGCCGCAGGTGTCGCGTGCCATAGCGCAGGCTCGCGCGGCGCGCGCCTATCTCCGACCGGTGCTAACTTCCAGGTTGCCGTTACGGACGCGGGTCTCTATCTATAAGACCTACGTCCGTTCACGGTTAACATATGCCGCACCCGCTTGGTATGCACTGTGCTCTCCGACGCTTAGGCGCCGGCTGCAGGCCCAGCAGAACATCGCACTCCGTTTGTGCACGGGAGCGGGCAGATACGTCCGTAACGACGTTATCGCCCGCGGCTTAGGGGTCCCAACGGTGGAGGAGTTCGTTGTCGACATGGCGAGCAAAATGTTCGCCCGTGCCGACAACGGACACCATCAACACTTGAGGGGCCTCGCGCCGCTGCATGCGCGTCCACCGGACGGCCGTCCCACGCCTAGGGACCTCCTGTGCACAGGCGAATAGTGATCGTGATTGCCTCGTCTACCAGTACGACGACTTACCTACCCTTTTTCCCCATTTCCCTTCTTCTTTCTCATTCCCTCCTCTCGCCCGTTCCAAGTGTGTAATTATATCCCCCGCGTCCAAGCGGGGGGAGGGCCGACACACTTCTTGTGTCGACCCTTACTAACAACTGTATTTATTATTAACATCTATTATATATATCTGGGAACGGGCGAGAGGGGAGAATTACAATTATTAAAAAAAAAAAAAAGAAAAAAAAACATTATATATTATAAAAAATGGAAAAAAAAAATATATACACATATATATTATATATCAAGAAAGAAGAAGAGGCCACAACAAGAAGACACCACGCCGGCATACACAAACCACCAGTGTATGCCGGCTCAAGAACCCAGCGACCCGGAGGTAGTTGCCTCCGGAGATGCAGCCGGGGTAAAGGGGTTTACCCCGAGACCCCTACCTCACCCGCCTACACTATTAAAGGCGGGCAAGAAGACCTAGATTGATTGATTCATTTTTCCATGCAGTCTAAGTTATAACTGTACTTGGAATAACTAATAATTCATGACTAATAAAGTGAACGGTGACCGAAAATTATACCCGACAAATTAACGTTGTCCTACAAGGAGACGACATAAAAGCTTATGTTATATCAACTTCCTTTTGTTGTATCGTACCGAATATAAAAAAAAAAATAAAAAAAAAAAAAATTTGCCCAGTAAGAGCAGCAGCAGCCCGTAGGTGTATCTATTGAAACACATGATAGGTATGACGGGCGCGTTCAAGCGTACTCTTCACGGTCGTAGTTCAATCCACGATCATAGACTGTTACAACTTTTCATAATATAATGTAACTAGTTAGCTGACCCGGCAAACGTTGTTTTATTTATGCATACATTATTTGTAGAAAATATTTTTTTAGTACAATAAAAAAAAAAAAGGCAATTTATAATAGACTTCTTTATTATTTAACAAACTATGTACATTTGCGGAATGTATAACAGTATTTACAGTATAAAAATATTCAAAAAATGGACCTAGTGTAAAATGGTACCAAGAAGTGTACCGAGGCACAACAATATTTTTATTAATTAGGACGATTAACAATCTAATTACATATTGCTGGACATATTGTAACAGTCCTACGCCGATTAATAATCTACATCAATGAACAATATTAGAGATAGTAACAATGATATCGGTACATACATTAGAATATAAAAACACAATGATTTTTCAGTACATGGTAACACTTACATATGGTATTTACAAACTCAATGCTATTATTAAACGCGACAAGTCTGCCTAAGGTCGCAAAAAAAAGAAAAAAATAAATAAATAAAAAAAAAAAAAAAATTGTGAACATAGTGACCATTTCGCCTGTCGACTCCGATAGTAGAGGCACTCTACATTAATAACATCAGGCATTTACATATTTCAATTACAACTGTATTATCACTGTATTACGGTATTATTAACAATATGATGTCACTAACTAAGAATGGCCGATATCACGATTTCACGTAATTTTCTATGATAGGCTGATTCATATTTAAACATTTGTTTTTAGATTACAAGCCAGATTATATTTATTTTAGTAAAAATAAAAATGCAAAACATATCAGTCCACCATGATAGATCGAAAGCTAATCAGGAGCGTGTGACGTCACCCTTTCGTAAATAAATGTCAGTCATCCATTTTGTTTGTCATACAAAGTACTATACAAAGTTCTCACAAAGTTGTTGCGCGCTATTTTAAAATTAAACTCATCATATTGTTGATAAAACCTAAACAACGAAAGTACAACCATCACGGAACGAGGATTTATCAAGGTCGATAGTTCAAATTTGCCAAGAATAAACTTGTTGATGCTGGCAGCATTTTTTGCAACAATGACTTTGCTCGACTACATTACAAAATGTAAAAAAAAAAAAAAAAAAAAAAAACTTCTATGTAAGGACTTGTTGTTGAATAAACCGTAATAATAATAATAATAATAATTATATATATATATATATATATATATATATATATATATATATATATATTACCATTAAATACCTACACAATTTTTATTGTGAGGGTATATTTTATTTTGAGGTTATATAAATAATACTTTTTTGTTTTAGATCTTCACGACCATATGGTGATGACGCTGTGAGCTACGCACAGCTTAGACGTGAAGGGAAATTGTATAGTGTAGTGTAAAATTTGTCCTGAGCTTAAGGTTCATGCCAAGTTGTATGTTGTGTCATATTAATAGTAGATGAAAAGGAAGCTGTTGTTGCTATAGAATATAACGACTGTACGTTCTACGAAGCTTCTCAAGGAGGCTGCAAGCATTATATAGCATTGCTGTATGCATGGAGATACAAAAAAAAAAAAAAATGCAGAGACAGCTGTGGAATGTTACTGAAAAAAAAAATTATCAAGTCAAAACTGTCCTAAGTTCGAGCTAGCTTGAAGTATATGTCAACAAAGTACATGTAAAAAAAAAAAATAAAATAAAAAAAAAAAAAACTAGCTTACCATCAAACAATAGAGCATTTGAATAAAGTGTAAAAAAAAAAGCCGTTGTAAAATGAGTGATCGGACTCTTATAGCCCAGATTCCATTGGCCATGAAACATGGTAGGTTATTAAAAGATTAAGTGAGAAAACCTGTCAGTATAAGTTACGCAAGTAAATTTCAAAGTATGGGCTCATGCTGTCCGAAGAGTATCCAATGATAGCAGGTTCACCGGATTTGTGAGGATCACATTATTGAGATTAAGTGTGCCTCAAGTACAAAAATTCATCGACGTTATGTTAAGAATTGCAAACCCATTGAAAAATATAACAAATGTAAAATTCTGTTTTAGTTAAAAAAAAAAAAAATTGTAAGTTGTACAGATGTAAATAAAATGCACAAATTATAGTGTTATACATAGTTTTATTTAATGAGTGAACCTTGTAAATATATAAAAGCGCATGCAATCACAATAATGTCATCAAGAACTTTAATAAGACTTGTATTAAGACATGCATGAAGCTTTGACACATTAAACTCCCTTAAATGTTAATAAATAACTTGTTCAGCGTTTTTATCGTTGTATTAGTACATTTGGGGACCACACGCCATCGAAATACATTGAGTTTCATGATTATTGTATCAAAATCTTGAAAAAAAAAAAAAAAAACTTTCAACAACTAGTCTCTTGTCAAGTTTTACGACAGGTTAACGTCACAGGCGATGTCATTGCTGTTTTAACGTTTTGGCGCGAAATCTAAATTGCATTTATAAAAAGGCAATATTTCCCTTAATTTCTTAAGTTAAAAAAAAAAAAATTACAATGTTTTTAAGTTAATGGCATTTTTTATAATAATAAAAAATATAATGGCATTTTAATAAAAAAAAAAAAAACATAGGCATATAATACAAAGGTATTTATACTTTGGCGTTATGTTACGGCACATCTGCAATTAGTGATTGTCGATAAAATAATAACTATGTAATAACAGAGAGCTGTACAGTCGCCATCGCCACACACAACAAATCACTCGTCACAATCAGTAGGAGCAGCTGCACAGTCGTGTAGTCAAAGGAAGTGGTTCAGGTAGTATATCGAGCGAGGTTCTCGCGAGGACATATCGTATAGTTCTGGCCGCCGTTGACTGCGACGGTTCAGGCGGCCGGCGGGGCGGCGGGTGGTGCTGGCGGTGCCGGCGGTGCTGGTGGTGGTGGCGGCGCGCGCGGCGGCGGCAGCGCGGCGCGCAGGCGGTCCCAGAAGCGCGGCTCGCCCCAGCGCAGGTAGGTGGCGGCGGCCAGGTAGCGGCGCAGCTCGGGCGCGGGCAGCGCGTGCAGCGCGCGCGGCGGCGCCAGCAGCACGGCCAGCAGCCGCGGCCGCGCCGAGCGCAGCGCCGCCGCGTGCGCCTCGCGGAACTCGGCGCGCGCCCACGCCGAGCGCACGAAGTGGCGCGACACCACCACCAGCGTGCGCCGCGACCGCCGCACCGACGCCGCGATCTGCGCCGGGATCCAGCCGCCCACCGCCCAGTCGCGGTAGTGCAGGCACAGCCGGTACGGCCGCGGGCCCGCCTCCAGCCGCGCCACCAGCTCCTCCACCACGAACCGCTCGTCCGCGTGCGCGTACGACACGAACGCGTCGTACGGCCGGTCCTCGTCGTCCTCCTCCTCGTCGCCGGCGGCCGGCCAGCAGGGCCGCACGCCGCGCTCCGCGAGCCACCGCGCGAGCCGCTCGCGGCAGCCGGCGAGCGCGAGCAGCGCGGCGAGCGCGGCGGCCGCGAGCACGGCGCCGCCCAGCGCGAGCGCGAGGCCGGCCGGGCCGCGGGCGCCGCACGCCGCGGGCCGCACGGGCCGCCCGTCGTCGCACGTGGTGTTGCTCAGCCCCTCCACCTGCGGCCACCGCACCTCTAGTACCTGCTGGCGGCCGCCGAGCGCCCACGACAAGTGCGCCCGAACGAGGCCACGTACCATATTTTCGAAACAACTACTGAACTGACCCGAATGGAATTCTGTAGACGGGTCGGTTTCATAGTAACCTAAACCAAGAATTACATCTCAGTCGACTAATTCATATCAATCACACGGACAGAGATGCAAAATGCTTCTTTAAAATGACCCTACTAAGACAGACAACCGTTCGGGCATCGACCTCGAAATTCAAGGATTAGAAAAAAAAAAAAAAAAAAAAAAAAAAATGGGAACGACTAACATTTAGATTAATAATAGATAGAAGAGCTGTAGTTTGAGTATACATAAAAATGCAATGGGTATTCGTTTTCATTTATTATGATTGTGGCGTGTTTAAATATTATTTGTAGAAAAATAATAATTTTCATAATAAGATTTTCATAAAAAAAAAAAAAAAAAAAAAAAAAAAAAAAAAAAAAAAAAAAAAAAAAAAGGAGGCGCGGCGGCGTACATACCCGGTCGGAGTTCTCGAGCAGCACGTCCACCAAGTCGCGCTCGCCGCACGAGCAGCGCAGAGGGTTGCCGGCCAGGCGCAGCACGCGCACGGCTGCCAGCAGCGCCGCGGCCGCGTCGCGGTCGGCGCCCGTCAACCGGTTGTCGCGCGCGTCCAGCAGCCGCAGCCCGCGCGGCAGGTCGCGCGCCGCCGGCAGCCGCGCCAGCCCCGCGCCGCGCACGCTCAGCTCGTCGAGCGCGCGCGCCGGCCGCAGCGGCAGCGCGGCGGCGGTGCAGCGCGCCTGCAGCGCGAGGCCGGCCGCCGCGGCCGGCGCGGGCCGCACGCGGCAGGCGCAGCCGGGCCAGCACGCGGCCGCCGGCAGCTCGCACGCCAGCTCGCGGGGCTCGCGCGCGGCCAGCGGCGCGCCGTCCTCGCAGCGCAGCTCGCCCACGGCCACGTGCTCGGGGCGCGCGCGCAGCGCCAGCGCGAAGTAGAATAGTTCGCAGTCGCAGCGCAGCCGCGAGTCGATCAGCACGCGTGCCACCTGCGGGCCATTGACCGGTCACTCGGCCCCTCCGCTTTTTCGCGAGGCGGAGACCGACCCAAAAGTATATTATTATTTTTACCCTCCGAGTGGGCCCGGCCAGGACGCAGTCGTAGTCGCGACGGTCGTACTCGATCGTCTCGATTGGGTTGTGCTCGAGAATCACGATCGACGCGGCCGGATCTCGCCGGCGGACCTGGAGATCGTTGTACTGAAAGAGTAGAAGGAAAACGTTACGGTCTAATCGGCTCTATTTCCAGCATTTCTCCACCTCGAGCCCGATGTAGAGAGAGACGTTCCCGATTCGAGAATTTCAGCATGACCAAAAAGACTAGATTTTTATTTAATTCTTGTACAAAATATTTTCGATAGAACATTTATCTCGTTAAATGTTATAATACAGAAATACTGAAACAATAACATAAACGTTTAAAGTATAATATCGTAAAAAAAAATTTGAATTGTAAAACAACGGACAATATCAGCGATAAGCTAGTGGAAACTGTCCAAGCAGTGGGAACTAAATTTCCCACCAAACCGAACCGTCACTGAAGCAGGATGATGACCTTTCCGACCACTTCACCGCAAAAAAGACGCCGTTTGTCGTATCTCCTCACTTTCAGGGCACTTCCCTTGATAAAAAGTCGAGTCTAGGAATTCTGGGCGTTGATATATCTTGCGACGTCCAGTTTTGCTGTCATCTGGAGGAGAAGGCTAAGACAGCTTCCAAAAAAAAAAAAGTTAGGGGTGCTCAATAGGGTGAGACGGTATTTTATGCCCGAATACTGCCTGAAATTATATAAAGCTCAAGTCAGGCCGCATATGGAAAACTGTTCTCACTTATGGGCAGGAGCGCCACAGTACCAATTCCTTCCGTTAGACCGCATTCAAAGTCGAGCGGCTCGAATTATTGATAGTCAACGCCTTACTGTCCGACTTGACCCACTGAAACTGCGCAGAGATGTTGTATCTCTGTGCATCTTCTACCGAATTTATCATGGGGAGTGTTCTGAGGAATTGTTCGGATTGATACCTGCTGCTGATTTTCACCACCGTACAACCCGCCACAAACTAAAGTTTCATTCCAATCATTTGGAGGAGTGGCGGTCTTCCACCGTGCGTTTTTCAAGGCACTTTCTTCCATGCACAACCACCCTTGGAATCAACTTCCAGCAGCAGTATTTCCGAACCGATACGACAACATAACCTTCAAGAAAAGAGTATATTCCTTTTTAAAAGGCCGGCAGCACACCTGCATTGCCGTTGGTGTTGTGGGTGATCATGGGCGGCGGTAGTCACCATCCTTAGCCAAGCATGGTTCTCTAGATTATGTATGAAGACAATGACAGTATTATACAGATAGCTTTCTATAACCATTTTAATGTTTAAAAAAAAAATTATATAGTTCGGAAACCTATTTAGACAGATACAATAGTAATATTACTAATCACTGCCATCCACACCCAAACAATGCCATCAGGCATTAGGTCCGCCCTGTACACATATTTTAATGAGTGCAAAAGTATAAATAAATAAATTATGTATCACTCCACACTGGCTACACATTGTTTCTACACTCCACTCGCACCAAACCAGGGCGCGTCGCCTATACTTCTATTAGAAAGAAGTAATTTTTTTTTGTAAGTTTCGGTGTTCGGGGTAATCTTCGGTACCATTGATCCGATAAAAAAAAAATCTTTTTTCACTGTAAGAAAGGCTATAAAATATTAACCCTGAGTGCTATAGGATACTTTTTATTTTGGTAAGTATACATTTTCAATAATTAATCACAATAAAGACAGGAGAAATTCTATAATATGGAGTGCGCTGCCTGAACGGTTTCTTTCTTTCTTTTTGTATAATTATGCTTAACTATACAAAAAGATATGTGCGTGGACGAAATGACAGTCGAGTTTGATGGCTAATATGCAAGGTTGTAGACCTGCTGTTAATAATAACGGTAATCAATCTTCAAATGTTGGCAGGCACACACATACTAATGGTAGCGGAAATAAATAAAATAATTCTAAGAAAATAATCACTTCTACATGCATTTTTATTCTTATTTGTTATCTAAAATTTTATTGTCCGTGTGATTTTGACCATAACCATTTATACCATAAAAATGGTAGATAGTAACTGTAGCCTATACCAGGGATGTCACGTGCGCGTTGCCGACCCTGAAGAAAACTTAATAGACATGATAGATATTTCTAAAAAATATTTTCTGCAATATTAAGTATTTGTACGTTAGTGAACTGTTTGTGAATAAGTTAGTATACCTTTAGTTGGGTGATGTTGTTGTGGGAGAGGTCTAGGCGACGCAGGCGGGGCATGCCCTCCACCCAGTCGTTGCAGAGTCGGGTTGCGTTCACTTTTTTTAGTTCCAGTACCTCCAATTTTTCCATTAGCGCCAATTGAGAACGGTCTATGAATAAAACGAAAATATACACTTACTGCACTTTCTATAGGGCATAAAAATAATTATAATGACAGGTTGAGCCAAGTTGGATAACGGACTAACAATAGATTGGACACCGTCTAGAGCAATTGGCTTCTCATTTCAGATGCTTTTAGCTCAGACGATGTATCCCATCACATAAAAAATAACTCACCCCAGAAATTGAATGAAAATGTATTCATTAGTTACTTGGTATAATTTTGATATTTATATACACGAGCGCTACTCGAATGGTTTCAGCCACGTATGTTACATTAAGAATTGGCGCCACGGCATGTTGCCTGTGAAGTTATGATGACTGTATCCAGGGTGTGAAACCTGTCCAAATAACGGAAGCAGACAATAATGAAATGTTTTAAAAATAATGATGTATTGAAGAGAGTTGACCCCTGACGACGACGGCGCCGTCGGCGCGCGTGGCGGCGCCGCACAGGTCGCCGAGCGGGTTCCGCGACAGCGCGAGCGTGCGCAGCGAGCTCAGCGGACTCAGCACCGACGCCAACTCGTGCTTCAGCAAATTATTTGACAGGTGCAGCTCTTCCAAATGTTGTAGTGATGAAATTTTGCTGAAATATTACAATATATAAGACGCTATCACGTTTGTATTGTCACCGACTTTTTAATACAACTATAATATTACTGTAAATGTTTTGATATTGATGTTTGTTACTTAATCACACTTAAATTGGATATACACAGCTACTACGCTCTAGACTTGCTATAGCGGCGTATCACTTAGCTAGTGACACCATTTTAGTGCTTATTGTTTTTCATTTTTTTTACTGTTATGTGTTTTTTTTTATTATTATGTGTTTATTTATGTGAAAATAAGCACTAAATAAATATTTCTTTCTTTCACGATCTACCTATGTTGAAATTTCATTCTAATCCATTCTGTAGTTTTAGCGTGAAAGAGCAACAAATATCCATTCATAAATTTTTACAAAATTTGAAATTTATAATATTATCAGGATTTACATAGTCTTTATCCATAAATTACGTCATCTATTTTTGTCATTATAGATATTTTTCACATTCACGGGAAAAATTATGAGCATAAAAATAAATAAAAATTGGCTTAGGAATGTGCAAATAAAATGACGGAAATGGAACCTAACACCCCCCACTCTTACGGCGGTAGAGCGGTGCGAGGACGGAAGCCGTGCATCGTCTAACGTCGTTTCAGTTCGGCAGACTTCGGCACGGTGTTTGTGTGCGTGCGAGTAGACGTATGCGTGTAGACTAGCCGCTGACTGCTCATAACTGATTCTATCTCTTTTATTAGATACAATGCTAAGTGAGACAGCGTGCTTTTTGCGAGCTGCTCCGGAATTGGACGAATACGTAAGCAGCTGTTGTGAGAATGTATATAGGTGTATAGGTATCTATCATCTATGTCCAACAGTGAATAGCTGTACGATTAAAATTTGTGTATAAAGTGTTTTAATATTAAATATGAATATAATATATACTGCTATAAAAAAAAAATACATAACCTAAATTTTGGATTTTGAAATGAGCGATTTTAAAAGTAGCCCTCTTTTATACACATAAACACACACCCATATAGTTTAAATTTTCTATTTCGATTCTCAATATGTATATATATATGTATATATATATATATATATATATATATGTATATTCTTCATTATGTATAATAATTATAAAATTGCATAAGTTGATAAAAAATGCTATACAATAGCTTTACCGCGGCACTCCCCGACTGCCACACGTCTTTCTTTTTTTAATATTTTTCTTATAAGGTTGGGTCAAAAATATCTATAATTATTCCAAATATTAAACGGATAGAATCATGGCGCCAGACAAAGACGAACCACAGTGTTCCTTATAGTGCGAGTGCGATTTTGTCAATAAGTATAAAATACAGGGCCGTGCCTGACGGGCGTTCATTGCGTGCACCGCACGCAGGCGGCCGAAATTAAGAGGCGGCCAAATCGTTACAAGTTGTTTACTGGGCCGATTTCGGTTAACCAAAAACTGATTTTTTTCCCGGTTTGATGCCCTGTGTATAATAATAAACATTAAAAATTAAAGTAGTTTTTTTTAATGTTATCCTGGGGGCGGCCATACAGCCTGGCACGCAGGCGGCCATATACCCAGGCACGGCCCTGATAAAATATACTTAGTTATTGCATAAGTCCTGCCATATAGATCGAATTTAGAATTATAAGCAAAGACTTTAAAGAATGTTTTGCATTCAAATTATGAATGCTTATAGTTTTTAAAAACGCGGATATTGTAGAATTTTCTGTAGTATTTCTGTAGGATGGAGCGGACTCGGTATGAAGAGCGCGTGGTTGCTGTTGCATTACACCATTCATCATTTTCTCATCATAATTTTTTAACCATAAAAATATGAAATATTACGCTTACATTTGTTTATCGCACAATTAAACTATACAGTGAGATGTCTAGTAGCAATGACAAAAAGGGGTCCGGTCGACTTTGGTAAGCACCCCCTATGTATCGTCTGCAGACCAGAGCCTTATTTTTAAATGACATAATTTGTTGGTGAGGCCGTGTTTTTTAAATGGTATAATTTGTAAATTAGGGCATGTACAATAATATTTATTTTAATTCAAACAGATAAAGCTATGAGATACAAATACATTTGTAAGTTTTTCTTTTTTATTGTTTCATTGGATTACCTTGGCAAGTGTTGCAGTTTGTTGTTATTTAAATTGACCACACGGAGATTCAAGCTGAAGGAGAAGAAGTCTTCAGGCAATTCTCGAAGATTGCAACTTTGTATGACCAAATTAGTCAGATTAGTGGCGTTGTGTAGTAGTTCGGGTGGGAGTCCTTCTAACGATGTAAGTTCTTGCAGTGTGAGATTCTGTAGTCTTGCACAGTTGGCGAGCCAGTAGTCGGGCAGGCGCCGCACGGCCGCCTGGCTCACGGCCAGCGCCTGCAGCGCGGCGCAGCCGCTGCGGCGACCCGGCCGGCGCTCGTGCCACAGCTGCACAACTAGTTTGTTCAGCTGCGGAAGGCTCGGTAGTTCTTCTACCGGAGCAGTCAGGGTGAGCTCGCGTAGCCGAGGTGCCTCGGACAAGTTACTCACGTCTTTCAGGAATGGTTCTTCTAAATACAACCTTTCCACACTATCGAGTGCTTCTATTGGGAGGCTTGTAAGGCCACCGTTCTTCACGCGTATGTCTTTAATTCCTAGTGGAAGCCGGTCTAGCTTCACGTTTTGGAGGCGTAGTTTACCAGGTCCTCCATCTAAGAAGGTGAGAAGACCCGTATCAAGTTTCAACGCTGCATTCCTTCGAGCCATAATATCCAGTCTATCTAAAGTGATGTTGTCAAAACGTGCCACTTTCAATGACAGCTGTGACGTCACATACCTTAGCACAAGCTCGTGTGGCCTGGATATATTGAGTGCAACAAATAGTTCTGCATAACTACCATTAGACAGTAGACAGTTGTCCAGTTGTACCATTTCTACCACTACTTCTCGTGGAAAACGTGGAAATAGAAATTTGTCTAGTTCTGTGTTCTTACAATCCAGATGGAAATAATCCCCGTCTTTAAAATTTATAATAATTTTTTTACCTGTAAAGATATAAATATTTATTTCAGTCAAGAAAGCTTAACTAAAATATATATATGGTAATCCAGTTGTTGTTATGTTAAAATTCTTATGTTATTATCCCTGTATAACAGTAGAATGAAATAAATTATGTGCAAATGTATGTTAACTGCAGTGAACTACTTAATTAAATATACTTGCCATTTAATTAAATTGACCATTATATATATATTTATCTTGAGATGAAATATTCTCATTTCTTCACTGCAATGTGATGCACTTAAGAGCCCATTTAAAAACAGATGATTAATTAGTTTTAAACTATTACATTGTTTAACATATTGAAATTCATGTATGTACTATTTACAGAACCGCTTGCTTGCTGGAAAGTGGTACTGTCACTATTTGGTGTTAGTGTTACAGATATCCCTCATGCATTGCCATATTTGAGATATGTATAAGATATTATCCTACATACTCTGTCATTTTACTGTCATATCCCAAGCTTCAAACTAAAACAAATTAGCAAGAGGTATGTACCTCTACCTATACAGACTTTTGAACAAAGTTTATCTTTGTTTTTGGAACTTTTATTTCTTCTCCCATTCACTGATAAGTGGAGTCAATATTAATACTTGAAAATAGATGACTTAAAAAATATCAATTCTAATCAACTAATTATGAATAACTGTTATGTTTTTAAGCAAACAACTATAATACTCATAATGTATGAGACTAGCAACAAGATAGTAATTTTGAACATTCAGTTCAATTACTTTTTCTACCATATCCTAATCTTGTTTCTTTGGATTCTCATGATAACAATCTCACTAGAGTTGTGAGCAATGCAAACATTAGTCTAAGTAACTTGAACATTCAAATATGATTAGATGCAACATAATAACATTATTCGAGTAGTTCGAGTTACAAAATTCTATTCAAGTCGCATCATCTGTATAGTTTGATCCCTCCATTAAATATTTTGTAATATTTTTTATAAGTTATTAGCTTTTTGCTATTTCATAAGACATAAAATTAGATCTTCAGCAACACAACTGTGAAAACCACATACAATTTGGTGCAGTAGTTTTTGCATTATGCACAATAAACCCTTAATATACAAATTCTATCCAGTTATAATGTTATTAGTACTAGTTAATACTTTTAGTTAGATTCACCCAATAAAAATATTTGGTGACATATAAACTATATCTGAGTTGCATGTTAGAATAATATTATTATTATATCATTAGGCTTTTTAAAACAATCTAAATTGGCTGGACTAATCAGCTTTTAATGCACACGAGGCTAATCTTAAGTGTACAAATGTGTTTAGGATTACATTGTATTCTGATGTTTCTTACCATGTATGGAGTAAAAATGTTCTATAAATGAAGATGAGGAGGTGTATATGCAGTCGTCACCGGCGGCGGGCGGGCAGCGCGGCCTCAGCGAGTCGTCGCCTGCGCTGCCCGCGCCCGCCAGCAGCGCCGCCAGCACCAGCATGTAGCACCGCCCCTGCCCCAGGCCCATAGTTAGTGGTCCACACCCTATTACATACTGATAGCACATTCATCACATTCACAAACAAATTCACTATTTTGTAATCAAAATTAAAAACCAACTAAAATTTGTTTGCAATAATTCAACACTTGTAGATACAGAAACACATTACTATAAGTCATTTCCTCGAATTCTGAAATTAAATAAATGGTTATTGGTTATATGACGCTAACGCACATGTTTGTGTGTGTATAGATAATAAGTTAATAACGTTTGCTTATGCATGGGGATATACATGCACAATTTTCCTCATTGAGTATTGTAGTGCTCGGGAACTTATCGTTATTATTAAATTCGTTATCAAATAATACAAATCTTACATGATCTTTTCACATATCCCACATTTTTGGGCACGCAATAATTTGTTGAGTATATACTTGTGTATTACTATCTAGGCATTTTTATACAAATATTATTTAATTATATATTTAATTTTAAATTGCGTTGATAGATACAGGTTTCGATATTATAATTTCAAAATAAATAAACAATGACATTGACGTTGACATCCGCACCGTGAAGTACCTTGGTGTATATACGTAAGGCGGGGTGAATAAAAATAATTTGACATTGTTTACATTTTTTTAAGTTTATCTGCAAAAGTAGTAAAATTTATTGATTAATCGCCATACAATCATGGATTACGATTTTTACAATTTGGCTATATATATTTATCTAAATTGAATTGTTTTCTTGAACTCTTTCAATGTGTTCGTTTTCTATACACCTCGGGACTAGGGTAAAAAGACACGGTCACTTTAACAATACAAGTTTAAATACGTAAGTCCGTTTTTTTTTTATTATTTTTTAATCTTATATTGTTCTTTAAATATATGTAAAAATAAGCTTAGCGTGTCTTTTTATTCTTTTTATTTATTTATTGAAACAAACAGTCATTAAAAAGTTATAGTTACGAGTATTGTAACGTGTTTAATACGATAGTAGAAGTACTTAGTTGATTAAAATGAAGCATATACAAAAATACAGATATGAAAAAAGAAAGAAAATCTACAATAAAGTAATATACTAATAACAAATACACACAGAGTTATAGATAATAATATATAGATTAGCAGCAAAAAATTTCTTTAAACCATAGACTTAATATAACGTACTACATACTAATAGGCTGCCAATACAATTACAAAAACAAGACGAAAATGTGATTGCACTTTAATACGTGAAATATAAGAACAAGGAATGATAAAATAAAAACTGTAAATCATACGTTTGCTTCCTTTCATTTTATACAAATATAATTAGTAAAAAGAGGACGAAAGATATACCATCAGCTGCTATTTTTGTCAATTCATAGCAGGTTATCGTATGAAAATGTTATACGGCTGTATAACTCTACTAAATTTAAATACAACCGGCATGCATACAGTCTGTATAAACTGTGTCGAATATATAATCAAGTAATGTAAAATTAGTTATTGTCAAATAATTGGCATATCAAAACATTTCTATATAAAAATATATGTCAAAATTTTCACTCCGTAAGTATTTTTAATTACCCCTCACGCATGTCTCTTTAGCCCTTAAGCGATTTTATCGCTCCCTTTCTTCGTTTTTGTCGAATATAATTCTAATCACACCTTTTTTTTAAAAAAGAAAAGTTATATTGTATCGATTATAAATTATTTTACCTATTTTTAAATAATAATTACCTTTTATATAATCAGAAGCACAAATATATTACTTACATGCTTTAATATATATATATATGTACTGCGAAAATTAAACGGCTGAAATATTATATATTAACAACAAAAAAAAAACACTTGAAAATTTTGCACTTCCGCACTATAATTTTCAAAATTTGTTTTCATATAGATTGAAATATACTTAGCATTTGATAAACATTGTCTTTAACGATAGAAATGTTGACTATATCATTTGTATCTTATAGGAAGTATGATAGACATAGATAAAGGCCTTAAAATTTTATCCAATTTTTTTCTATTCACCCCGGATATTCTATTAACCTTGTTCTATGGTAATGCTCAACACTTGGTTTAAATTTTAGCTCGTTTATTTGCTTATGAATTATTTCAGGTTTATTACATGTATTAAGGAATTTTTTGTAATAAGACTGTAATGGATGTGTCTATGCTTCAATTGCCGCTTGCTGTAGTTGTGCTTATTTTACACAGTACCTAGTATAGTATTATGTTATCTCTAACAGTATTATCCTAAATTTATGCAATATTCATAAGTATCTGACAGCTGCGCTTACGTGAATAATAATAATAATAATAAATAACTTTTATTCAAGTAAACTTAATAATAGGCCTTTTTGAATAGTCTTTTTTTATAAATCTACTGCTCAGTTCGGAATGTAATTTCAGCTGCGAAGAACCGACAAGAAACAGTTGTTGTAAATAAGTAACCAACGTTATTACAGATATAAATTGTTAAGAAAGGGACTGACTGAAAGTCAACGCTGTGCAGCCGTACACATTGCTCTGGGACACTCACAGCATCAGCTGAGCCAGTTAATTGTCTAATATGAAACGCTTCTTATATACATATTTGCTGTAATTATGTTTTTCTGACAATAAATATTTTCTATTCTATTTTATTAGATGTCACTGTAGTCGAGTAAGAATTTATTATCTAAATCTATAATATACAACATATGATCATCTTTCGTGCTAGTCATTTGTTTTATTCGGATCTCCCTAGTGCTACTTTTTAGTAAGCGCTCGTTCGTTTAGCGCCCGTCATATTAAATTTATTTATACGGTTTATCTGTAGGTACACCCAAATGAATTATATACGTCGTGTATATATATGTATTAAATACGTCCTTTTTACTCGTATGTATATACGTATTAGAATTAATTTGTATATATTACGTCAAATAGTTTAGTAGTGATTGTCACGTTACTATATCACAGAAACAACTATCTAGGTATCTTTATTAATTTACTTTAAAAATTTATTTTTACCAGAGGAAAACTGTACAAAAGTCGTTTATTTAGTCGTTTTGGGTACCTCTGTCCTATTCGTGGTTCTATCGTCCTGTTTGCATGGCTGTGTTACGGTTTGAAGGGTGGGATATGGCAGTGAATTTACAGGGTACAGAGGAATAACACCTTAGTCCTCAGGAAGTGCAATGCATGGAAGGTATCATGGGCGAAACAGTATACTCTATATGTCCTTAGTACTGCTCATGTCTATAGGCGACGGTTACCATTTTCCATCAGGTGGGCTGTAAGCTTGTTTGTATTTCTAAGTGGCATAAAAATTCATACCTATAGTATTGTAGGATTGTAAATTTCAATATGGCAACGAAATATTAAGAAGTGGTCGCGAAGAGTGGGGAATAAAATAAAATTAACAGTTTATGATAATAAAAATTTCACAATAGTTATATTTTATTTACAATTAAAATAATTTATACAGTCGCATATTTTTAATTACAAAAAATAAATACCCAGAAGTAGGCGAGCACAGGTACATTGCAACACACACCACCTGCATTACTCAATACATACTTTCATGTCTTATCTATATATAATTATATATTATGGAAAATCTATTTACCTCTATACTATACTAGACACATTATGGTATAAATTATTTACAAAATTGACAACGCCTGCTACATAGTAGCATGTTATGCGATCTAACAAAGGGCACGGTCATCTATGAAGTGGCTAGCGAATCACAATACATTTTATAATACCTTATGTTCATATGAGCGCATGCATGCGTTAGAAAGAACGAGGCGGCAACGATGTTGTCTCCTGTTATGCATGCGGAAGTAATCTGTGGATACGGTTACTTATATGGTTACAAGTACATTCGTTTGTCGCTTATTTTAATGGTTTGCCTTCTCTGACAAGGGGCAAATGTCTCTGTCGGTAGTTACATTTTCTTTAGCAGACGCATAAAAAGAACAAGACTCTAGTAGCTCTCTCGTTCTATCTCATACACACGTAGGTATCTGTCGATAGACACGTTTGCCACTTGTCTAGGAGGACTGGCCTCATATCTACTTTCATTATTGAGCTTTCTACTGTACTGAGTCTCTTGAGGTACGGTTTGGTAATGATTGATTCATTATTTTTTAGTCATAATTATGTTTATTAATAATAATAAGTGCCATATAATCACACCAATTGTCTGGTTCTCAAGTTAGGATATCCTATGTTATTAGGAAGCAGGCAGCAGACATCTGAGGGCACAGCCCATTACACCTAGCTCCGGGTCAATTCAGGAAATCTTAAACTAGCCCAATTGGGGAATGGAATCCGGAACTTCACTTACGCAAAGCGACCGCGTGCCCATCACTGCGCTATTTATAGATTATTTTTAATACGATATTTACGTACGAGTATGTACTTCTATTTGCGACATCGCTCGTAGAAAAGTTCAAATGTAATGAACTGTCACATGAGCGAGGATCACATGCGCGACTTGTACCGGCGATATCGCCAGCAGAAATACGTATGTATGTTTAAAGGATGCTATGGTGCAGTTTAGTTACGAAAGTAATACAAATACGAGTACGCACCTATCTATTGCTACAATGAACCACAATATATGAGCGCTAGAGACACTCGCCAACGAATCGATTCTAATGATGACATTTTACTTCCTATTTATTACCAAAAGTTCATAAAAATTATACAAACTAAAAAAGGTACGTTATCAGCTAGAACAATTAAACGTTTTGGCATAAACATTAAAACTTTCTTCGAGACCTATATATACAACACAAAAATACTTACGAATAGCAACACACAGACTAATACAATGGGCGATGTCGCACTAGCAGCTGTATATTTCAGCTTAGCTACTTTACGAGTAATTTGTACAGAATACAATGGAAAGTGGGTTCACTTGTATTTACAATTAAACAGTCATTTCCATAAACACCTAGTTATAATTCTGTTCGATCAATATGAACACTGGCGAGTCTATAAGAGATCGGCATCACTGACGTTTGTCGTCTGGTGGCTGGAGTCAAGTGGAGGGTCAGGGCTCAGGTGGCTGCGATGATGACGCGCCGTCGCCGTCTCAAAGCGGCAAATCGTTGTCGACGTCGAGTCGCCGTCGCACCCACTGCAGTACCGCTTCCTGCATTTGTCAAAATTTGTATTAACACTTGGTAGGCAAAGGAGACAACACCTACTGGCGTTTCTCATTGCTCGAGCACGGGACAAGCGCATAAATTTGTTGGCAGTGGTATTTAATTGCTAGAAAATGCCGCTGTGTATATAAATGTTGTGAAGATTGCACTTATGCACATAATAAGGTAAAAATATACATATATAAACGTTATTGGTATTTAAATAATTATCTATTCTAGAGTTAAGAAAAAATCATGCTGTAGTAGCGCCAACTTACTTCGTTTGTTAGAGGGTTTAAAGGATTAACCACCACCGACCAGAAAGAAGTAAAGTCATAGCAAAAACAATTAAGTAGATATATATTGTTAAATGAGTAATTGAGTAAGAGTGTTAGGTTGTTGGTAATCTCTATTGAGAATAGGACATTTACAGAGAGCTGTTACAGAAACAAGTTTGGAGTCTACAGATGTTTCATTAACTTTACAGAAATAAGAATATACAAAATACTGATAAACATAAAGGGATTTTGAAATTTGATTGAGAGTGAAAAAACAAGATTATAGAGAATAGACTTCGTAGAGAGATGTCCATAAAGAAAATAAGAATGTAAAGAGCATGGGTTTCGAATAAAAACAGAGTGGAGAGTTAGCAGAGGAAGGTAGTGTAGTGGTGCAGCGGATGTGGAGGAGGCGTGCGGGCGGGCGGTCAGTCGTGGTGGTGCGAGTGGTGCGCGTTGTCGGTGTAGTCGTCGTAGTCGCGCGGCGCGTCCAGCTCGTCCTCGCGCTCGTAGTCGTCGCCCGCGTCCGGCTCCGGCTCCTCGTCGGACGCGTCGCCGTCCGCGTCGCCCGCGCCCGCGCCGCCGCCCGCGCCGCCGAACTCGTCGCGGCCCGCCGCCGCCGCCTCCTGCCGCCCGCACCGCGTGCACACACACACACACACACACACACACAAACTCACACACACACACACACACACACACACAATACTGGACATGTATTATTATGCACCGTCCGTCAGATTCTACCGATGAATTGTATAGGTTCGGCATTTCGTCTAAACTGTTATGTTCATTTACTTGCTCAATGAAAGTCGCGAATGTCCTCGCACACCCGGATACCCGCATTGACGAAACTTCTTTTTATAGTAAAACATCGCATGTTTATGTTATGCGGGAGAGTTCCTTTGAAGGTTGTACTCGTTCGTCAACACTGGTGCTCCAATTAGTGGCGTTAAGCAAAATTATGTTAGGCTACGATAGTTTGTTACGACACTACCAAGCATTCTACTTGTATTGTTATTGTTCTGAGACAGCACCCAGCAAACCTCGTATTATTACTTGCTTACCATAAAACTAAAAGCAAAGCATTTATTTTTATAAACGAGTAAACGAAACTGTCGTTTCGGCTAGCGCTCGCGTGTAGGAATAATGTGGGGGTATTGTGTAAAGTTTTTATTGAAATTTATAATGAAGCCTTAAAGGTTTATTATTTTTTGAATTGAACTTGGTTTTTAGAATTAACGAAAGGAATCACGATTTAAACAAATGGAATAATAAATAAATGGAAAACATATTAAAAGGGAGCTAACGCATAGGTAAAGAATGTTTTTATATTTATGGGTAAAGTAATTATTAAGGCTCTTTGTTACTTTCTCCACTTTTCTCACAAGGGTAGTGGCTACTTTATTATGGACATCTTATTTCAATTAAATATAGCCTCTATATATTTTTTTCGCAAGGAATTCAATTGACAAATAAAATGAGTTCATAGAGCACTTGTGCAGTAAACACCTATGTCATGGATACCTATGTGATGTGGCTGTTTTCTGCATAACTGGCTCCAGTCTCTGTCGGTTACTTTATAATTTTTACTTATAATGTAAGTGATAACAGTTCGACCAGTCGTCATGAAAGTGATATAACGTGTAGAACGTTGTATTTGGGACAGAGAAGGCCACAGGCTACTTTTTACTTTGGTCAACCTACATATATATCTTGATCACAAGGATGAAGTCGCCGGTAAAATTAGAATGAAATAAGTATAAAGGAATGTGGTTTATGCGGTGTTTGACCTTAAATTTAATTTAAAATTGTGGGTCTCCAGCCGCAGCCATCTCCAAATATATTTGGCAGCGGTCAGCCCGTCGTCGCCAAAGAAAAAAACGAGCGAAAGAAGAAACACGGCGCGTCCAAGAATTTAAATATATACGGCCATGTGTGCACGCCCTGCTCGCCCTTGTCCCCCTTGTCTCCAAAAAAATACGTTGCGCCCGCGCTTGCCCACCGGGTCCCGGCACAAGGAGCGGTCGCGACGACACGCGCCACATGAAAACCACACACTGTTCAAACGGTGCTGACCAACGTTACGACACTACCAAGCATTCACTTGTATTGTTATTGTTCTGAGACAGCACCTAGCAAACCTCGTATTATTACTTGCTTACCATAAAACTAAAAGCAAAGCATTTATTTTTATAAACGAGTAAACGAAACTGTCGTTTCGGCTAGCGCTCGCGTGTAGGAATAATGTGGGGGTATTGTGTAAAGTTTTTATTGAAATTTATAATGAAGCCTTAAAGGTTTATTATTTTTTGAATTGAACTTGGTTTTTAGAATTAATCACGATTTAAACAAATGGAATAATAAATAAATGGAAAACATATTAAAAGGGACTAACGCATAGGTAAAGAATGTTTTTATATTTATGGGTAAAGTAATTATTAAGGCTCTTTGTTACTTTCTCCACATGATTATTTTTTTCACTTGTCATGGATACCTATGTGATGTGGCTGTTTTCTGCATAACTGGCTCCATAAGTGATAACAGTTCGACCAGTCGTCATGAAAGTGATATAACGTGTAGAACGTTGTATTTTTTACTTTGGTCAACCTACATATATATCTTGATCACAAGGATGAAGTCGCCGGTAAAATTAGAATGAAATAAGTATAAAGGAATGTGGTTTATGCGGTACCTTGGTGGGTCTCCAGCCGCAGCCAGGCAGCGGCAGCCCGTAACACGACCACACACTAAACGGCTGACCAACGTTACACTGATTCACTTATTGTATCATTAGGTACCTTTTTGACGAAATTTCAAATGTTAAAAAATTTAACAGGTAAGTTAATTTTTTCTTTATGATTTATAATAAATAATAAAGAATTTACTTGTAGAAGAAAAAAAAGTAAATAAGTAAATTTGAACGAATAAATAATTAGCGATCGTATAAAATTATTACAAATAAATACCATAGAGACCATGTAAAATGACTGCAAGTTACGGCTTGCAATTATGTTAACGGTAAGAGTTGAAACCCACCGGGAACGTTCATGAAACCGTACAACTTAAGAAGAATAATTAATTGAACATTTGAATGGTAAATCGATAACGCGATAGTTCGATTTCAATGGAAGGCTCCTCTATCGCTTAGAGAAGGTTGTTCGGCTTCACGAGTCGGTGTTGTCCAGTCTATTCGCTACAGCCCACAGTTAAACTCATACCCATCATATTAGTAGTACATGCGTTATGAATCGAATGACGAGAAAATTAGGTGGATGCATAAAGCGACGTCATTCCGTTACTTACGGGTTCTCCTTTATAGCCTTTGTCTCCTTTCGGGCCCTAGTGAGCGAAAATATATGTTATTTGTCGTAACATTGGGTACCTACTAAATATTCTCATTCAAGACAACATGGTAGGCGCTGTAACTAACCTCTTGTCCGGGAATCCCGTCGGTTCCCTGTTAACGGAAGAATTTGGGACATTAATGATTTTATTTGACTGAAACTTGTAAGTAGCTATGATTAATAAGCAGTTAGTAATATAATGAGTTTTGCATGAAAATAAAAAAAAAAAATGTGCGACATACTGGCAGTCCAGGGTCTCCTCGCTCGCCCTTGGAGCCCGGCTCACCTTGCGCTCCCTGCGGCGCCCCACCACGGTTCAGCAAAAGCCATGAAATGACGCGAACACCACATCACAAACAATTAAAACATATAATGTATAAATAAACACTGTGTATGTATATAATGATAGAGGCAATAAATAATAATGATTCTGAGATCCTAAATATATGTGATGACCGCCTCACCTGTCCCTAGCACGCGGTAGGGACAGGTGAGACGGGCGCGGCCGTCGTCACTCACCTTCATGCCGTCGAGTCCGGGCGGGCCCTGCGGAACAACCACACATGTCAACCACTGCGCTGCCGAACAACTTATCGCGACTCATATATGCAAACATGCACCGCATACGTGCCAATTGGAAACATCATCACGTCCAGCAGGGAAGGATATAGTTGCCTTTACACAATTGAAGGTTGAATGAGTAACAGGTACATACGGTTTCGTGTCATCGTCGTCATGCAAGTGATGCAGCGCCATGAAAAGTTCCAGTCGCAGAGAGTGACTTCGGCGAGAACGAGCGGCGAAAAGGTCAGAACGAAGGGTTGAGTTCAAAGAGAAAGACTAATATGCACAGCATGCAAATATTTATTTTCATTCAAAATAATTTGTAAACAACAATAATTTATGCTCTCCTGACGTATATTATTATGGTACAAATGACAACTTTCGATTTTCATAAAAAAAATAAATCCTTAACAGCATATTGATTAGCAGCGAGACGTGACATTACGGTTCGGTTTTTATACTTATTGTTTGGCCTTCGGGTTGAGCGGTAAGTAGGGTGGCGTAAGTATATAGGGAAAAATAAAATCATAGATAAATGATATTATGAACGAGTGGCCGCGTGGGAGCCGTGCTGCCGCGCTATTTGCCGCTCAAAATGGCGGCCGAACGCTTACGTTGCTCGCATGTGGAGTGCGTTCATAAAAATAACGAATTTTACTGTTATGACGTGATCATAATAAGTATACATCGTTCGAAGTCAGCTTTACAAACAAAAATACTACAATGTTCGCATCATTTTTTTATTGGAAACTCATGCAGTGGCGGACTAACGAGGAACGGAGGAGGCGGACCTCCTCGGATTTCTGGTTCTAGGGGGTCTCCAAACGCCACCATTTTCCTCATCCATATCCATATTCTTTGCATGTTTATTTCAGTCTAATTTTTATTTCACTTGCAAGATTTTAACTAAATAAATATTAACATTTATACATACAAAGCTAAACTGAATAAAAAGCTTGTAAAATTACTTGAATTTCTTGTACTAAGGGTCTCATTCGGATTTGCCGCCTCTGAATTCTAGACGTGTTTCGTCCGCCACTGATGTCACAGTTTTATCGTTGTTTAAAAGACAAATGTATCTTATTTCGAATTACTTAAAATTAAATAAATTAATTTCAATTTGCTTCGCATTTTATATTTTAAAACGTATATTTAATAAGTTTGTTAAAAATTTGTTGTTTGATCCAATATTTTACTAGCAATAGCTACTAGTTTAGTATAATTATGGTCAATGAACAATGAAACAACGTTGTTCAGAACTTGTGTACACGGATACATTACTAAGCTTCGGTCTTGATGCACTCGTGTATTGCCTGTCATGTGTTATCATCATCATCATATCATAATATATTGGTATTTCGTTCTCTTTCCTATATGCCTGTATTTCTTTATCTCTAAGCAGTCTCCTTTAAAACGCCTGTTAAGCATTAGTAAGTTTCCGTGTACATTACAAAATTATAGAACTGTTTTAAATGTATTGTTATATTACAAACAATGTTCAGTAAAATGATGCGAAATAGTTAAATCTTATTTTTGTTATGATTAATGTTGACAATCACGACATGATTTATTGAATATGATGATAAACAAATGAAATGGCCGTCTCAAGTTAACAAAAACAGTCGTTTCATGTAGTAAAGTCGTGTATTACTAATGCCTGTATGTTGTATACTTTGAGTTAGTGGACATACTACTTCAGAAGGACAAGTGAGAATGTTGTATTAGAACTGAGAATAACAATGGCATGTCTCTTAATTACAAAAAGAGGTCCCTCTTCACCGATGCAGCTAGCGCGATATGTCTTCAGCGGTGAAGAGTTCGCGGTCTGTCCTAGCCTAAAAATCGTCAATAATCTTTTGTACATTTGTAAAGAGATTCATCTCCGCGAGCGCTCCGAGACATCGGCGCTACGTCGATTGCTATTTGTAAAAAATAGGTACAATTTAGTCGTAATATTTATATTTAAGTGATTATTATAAATTGTGAGAAAAACTGAAAAATAATGACAGTGGAGTTACATATTACATTTATTCTATAATTTTCACTTTGTAAGTTAAAATTTTAAAAGAGCGTAGGCTGTACAAGCGACGAGAAGAGTCGGAGCAACGATGTCTCGTCGCGTTTCGAGCTTTCGATAATACGTATGATTATTTTACAGTGTCGAGTCGACAGATAATTATTATAATACATCAAGAGAATGATCAATAAGTAGTAATCGATGATAAAAGGTCAATACGCACGAGTCAACATTAATGTAGGTACAGTACAGGTATAGGTAATATCTTTAATACATGAGGCGGGCGCGGTGCGGTGCGGCGGGGCACGCGTGGCACGCGTGGCGCCCCCTCGGGACGGTAACACCCGGGTCTGCACATTGTCATTCGCTTACAGCAGCGAGGCGCGCCGCCGGCGCCGTGACCGCTCGCTCACACTCTTAATTCGTGCTCGACAACTATGTCTTCTATTATCCTTTCCGGTATGTACAGGTGGCGGGGGGAGGGGGGAGGGGCGTGACGTGACGTGATAGACGCGAGTCTAGTGATGGCGAGCAGCGGCGCGTGTCAGGCCGCCGGCGGCGCGAGAGAGCCAGCCCCGGCGCCGCTGCAACAGTTGCAGCCGCCGCGGCGAGCAAGCGAAGCGCAACGGTACTGGCTCTACGTAAATCCTTATAGGTAATCACAATAATTATAATATTACACAGGATTAAAGATGATATTCATTAATAAATAGAATGATAATAAACAGGCAATTAGGCATAATCTAAGAATTTGGGCAATTTAATAAATACTTATAGTTCGAGTAGTTATAACATTGAAAGATATGACGAGACGCTCGATCGATCATACATACTTACAATACAAACGGTAGTTCTATGTATAGTAGATATATGTACAGTGTACAGTGTACACGCCACTCAACGACACTCTCATATCACATACAATTAATGATAACTATACATCTATACAAGTCGCTCGATAATGTTTTATTGTAATATATATATATATACGTACTTACACGTACCTAGTGAGGTATCACTTACAACAATACTTGGCACCCATTCTACACTTTAAGAATCATTTGCCAAATATACAAATACTTTAAAAATAGTCACTCTGATCGTTGGTACATATTCTAAAGGTATCGAGTACAAAAAGTAAGTATTGTATTGTACAGTATCGCTATACAGTGTGCAATTCGAGACAATAGTTACAAATATACGATCCATCGCTCCATTGTGAACTGTTCAAATTATTATTGCTAACTAGCTGCACTAGAATTGCTGAAAACCAGAGCCATGTGCCAGCAGCACGAATGTATGGGGAAATTTATCATCATTATGATGTTAATTTAGATTTTTAACCAAACTTTTTACAGCACCAGTGCTCTATAACAAATCGATTTTATTTTTCTTTAAATATTTCTGCAACAAAGTTAACGATTGACAACTGACTATACTTTATTTGCATATTATCTTTCATCTATTATGCGGAAACATTAGTATCTGCATTAGCAAAAAAAAATATATTTATTAAAACATAATTTTTAATTTTAGCTTATTTTAATTTATCTGCATTTTTAAGCAGGTATATTTTTCTATCAATTAGTTTCAACATTGTTTGTTTCCTTGATTGATTTCAGTAGCAATTTTAGTATATATGTAATGTTTGCAGCTGATATTCTCTAGTTCATAGTGAAGCGGCGGAGATTGTTTCTTTTTAAGTATGTAAGACTAGTAGCTATTTAAGTTTTAACGATACACGGATAATTAACCTACGTAATAGTTTGTTGTTAGTTTGTATCGAAAACGATTGTCACGAACAATTGTGGACAGTGGTGACAATTATGTCAAACATCCAAGTCATTGGCGAATCGAAATTACAGATTTTATAGATTACATTAATGAAAAATATTATCATCTTTGTTCATATCTGTAGCAACACTTACAGCTAAGTTTGGTAACGTCTCATCTTGCTTATACTACGACGTACTTAACACTAAGATCCCGTTACAGGCTAAATGGAATACGTACAAATATTACAATTTACAGAGTGGGCAGGCGGCGCCGGCGGCGGGGGTGGTGGCCGGGCGGCGGCGGCGGCGGCGGCGGCGGCGGCCACATGTCACTACGTGAACGCGAAGTCGGGCGGCCAGCGGTTCTCCTGCGCCCACACCGCGACCCGGGTTAGTGAACACAACGACCCACTAGCGAGAGCCACCTCTCTGTACACGTGCATGGCTCCGTATCTAAACTGTCTAGGTAAAGCCAAATCAATAAGTTCTATCGATTTAAACATAATTTAAAAACTTTCTACTTCTGGTTGGTCTCAAGTAGTTCGCCTGTGTGGTCTTTTGTCTTTCAAATTTCTCTTTATGCGATATAACATGTTAACAAACAAGTACCATATAGTCTAGCAACAGGATTATCCCAATAAGAAATTCAACAATGGTATAGGTATACCTAAATGAAAGTTGAAAATAAAATTTCCCCATTAGTCCACGTAATCATTATGAAAGAGTTAAAATTTGATCTATAAAATTATGCATCTTGCCTTTTTAATTGCATAAATGCATAATGCATTGCGTATTACGTTTCTGGGATGAGGTATTCTGCTTTCTAGTAAGAATCCAAGAAAACCAGTAATGTAACTATGTATAGCTTAATAATTTAACGTTGGAAATTGGCTTAAAATGTAGCGAGATTAAGGCTCATAAAAAAAAAAAAAAAAAAGTATCGAAACATATCGGCTATGAAAATATTCCTTAATTTATGATTTCCTTTCTGTCGCAGACCATGAGTCATGACGCCGCACTGGGAGGTGTTATGCACGTGTACAGTAGGCGCTTGGATGTATTAGATGGTTAATTGTTATTAATGTCACTCTAATAAAATACTGCAAAATGCGTGTTAATGGAAAAAAAAAACTAAGTTAATTACTACAACATTTCGAAAAACTTCTATAGTGTGTGCACGAACTTACCCTGGGGCCGACGTCGCCGGGTCGGCCGGGCTCACCCGGCAGGCCCACTGGCCCCTGTAATATACGATGTTGTGTAAATGCAATGAACATGACGTATTGAAACACGTACACGTGAAAGTTTGGATGTTTTTTTAATGGGAGATAACACTGGCGTGGCACCAGTGACGGATGACAGATGAGGATGAAAACAGGTCAGTTAACCTATCCTGACGAATTCAATTAGAATTAAATACGATGGTTTCCATGGGGAACCACGTGGAGATCGACTTGATAGGGTATATTGGTGGTGATGGAGACATTTGACTCCATTACTAACAATTCCTTTCCACCTAGTTTGGATGTTTGAACATTATTACTCAATCATGTTTAAACGGATCTGAATGAAACTGTCCCCAGTTAGATGGAGCTACAATTTTAGGCCGTATTTAAGAAAGCTAGAAATGTTAATAGTTACCGGTAATCCCATAGGACCTGCGTCTCCTTTTTCGCCTCTTTCACCCTGAAATATTGTCATGAAGTAGGTAAGTTGTTGTTCAACATGGAGAGATGAAATTAAAATAATTTTAAGTATTTGGTAAATAACAATGGTACTAAAATTCAGACTAACATAATCAACGTAAAATAAATTTGATTCTAATTGTAAACTTGTAGATATATTCTACTCAAAATCATTATATCTATTGAATAGTAATATAATAGATTTGTAAATAGGTAAAGTGATTATTAGTACGAACACGTTGTAACGAGCTTGTTAAGGTTTATAAAACAAATGATATAAACGTACCGCTTTCCCGCGCACGCCGGGCTCGCCCTTGTCGCCCTTGATGCCGGGCGGGCCCGCCACGCCCGGCGGCCCCGCGGGGCCCGGCGACCCCGGCGGGCCCATCATCTGCACACAACGCGCTCTCTTACTCATCACACTTACAAACATATTCCTTACTGCGCAAACGCAACAATTTGGCACAAAAGGAATAAATAACTTTTCTCTAAATATTTATCCAACACACATTTTTTTTAAATTTCTCCAACACATCTTTTACCCAAAATTACTAAAAAAATATCCGATATGGTATTATTAGTATTATAAATGGCTAAATCGCATTTCTGAAATACACGATAGAGGTTTACATGCCTAGTGAGTAATTCGTAGAGTATATGTAAGATCCTCATCAATCATACATGTAAAAGTGTTTTGGCAAATAAATATTTCATTTTATATACAATTTCAGACGCGTGATGAGGTCCGTCGGATATAAAAAGATTGTCACTGTAGCATGAGATAAAAATAAAGCACTGACTTTTTTATTAACAGTGTAATTTACAAGTGCAATAAAAAATATATATATATATATATATATATATATATATATATATATATATATATATATATAACTGCACTTACCTGTTCAAATGTAAAGTGGCAAATTAGCAGTAGTAGTATATGAAAGTTTTAGTAACGACAATTATAGTTTTAATAGTAACTTGAAATGACAAACAATTAACTCGTTTGCTACCCACTGTAGGAATGGTTAGCACAGCGTATATTGATACCCTTGAGGCAAAACGACGCTGGAGGACCTCCGGCATGTGTATTCATCCCTGAGGTTTAATGTGTCATGCCTCCGCGATCAAAGTAACTTTACTGCCATTTCTCTAGTTTAAGTCTTCCTTACATTATTACCTCTCGTTCCAAAGACAGATTTTAGAAATTTTATCAGTGAATAGTTTTTCTGCTTATATATTTATATTAATAGGTACCCGATTATTATTTATCTATGATATCATTTGTTTAATTGTATAAAAATAATTAAAACTTAAACTTACAATTTCATGTCCGTACAGCTCGTATCCAGTGCCGTCTCCCTGCAAGTTCAACAGTGGGCATAAAGATTAACAATTCATTAACAGGACGCGGGCTTTAGTCCATTATTTGTTACTATCCTCATAATAATTTGACGAATACACTGATATCCCACAGTTCGGCATCGGGCAACTAGTTGGTCACTGGGCAAGCCTTCTCGTAAGAGGAGGATATCAGTTTATTATTACCTCACTGCAGAGCAGTGGCTTGGTTAGTGTTCTTTTTTTGCGTCTGCTGATAGTTAGCTATTCCCCGTGGATTTCACCTAAACAAGCCGCTTTTCCGAGTCCGTGGCAGTTACGATATATCACTCAGTTTATTTATTAATCAAACAATTTTGGTTGTGAGTAATTTATGAAATTTACATAATTAGGTCAATCTTAATATATACTCGTAAACATTTCGTGTCACGACGTTTGCTCACGCTAATCTCCGAAACAATTTAATTATTTTTTTTTAATTTTTGTGTATTGAACTTAAGACATAGGAGAACTTCTAGTCCGATGTGAGCACTAAGCATGGTAAAGGTTGGTAGCATTATATAGTCACCTGTCTTCTCCTCAGCTTTCTGTACTTCTGGTCGGGAACCGCCGCCGCGACGTCGCCGAGAACATGCAACATACGAAACCCCAGCGATACGTTACTTGTGCGCAGCGCAGTGTGCGTGGAGCGGACACGGGCAGTTGGGAAGGACAAGTGGTGGTATTCACAAAACTACATTACCACATATTAGGAACATAGGTAATATCAGGAAAAACAGGGAAATGTTCAAAACTTATTTTCATAGTAACATTTTTTTATACAATTTGGAATGCAAAAAAATGCTTCTTGTCGACTATGTCACGATGATGCATCAGGTATGACCGACATGAACAACACTACGGACGTCACAGAACACCCTATGCCATTTATGGTACCTTATCCGTCGCTGTTTTTAGATATAAGCTCTTTTAATGTTAGAGCGTAAATAAAGTTTCATATGAAAAAAATCAATTCTGCGGAAATAATGTTCTACATAACAGGAACTATCTTTACGGTTGTTTGCTTTCTTTTATAATAGTTGTAAATAGATACGTGTATGAACATAGTGTGCGTAACGACATGAATCGGTTACTCACCGAGTCGCCCTTGTCCCCCTTCTCACCCTTGAGGCCGGGGTAGCCGGGCGGGCCGGGCAACCCGGGCGCGCCCAGCATGCCCGGCGAGCCCATGTCACCGTACTCGCCTTTTGACCCTTTTGGACCCATTTCACCCTGCAATTATATTAAGATTCTTTGTACTATTTTTTTCATGGTTCATTTCTGTCATCAGAAAATTATTAAATAAAATACGTTACACGCAGGGTTGCCAAATGCTACTTTTTGATTTTTACCCAAATATCAATTATTTTTTCTCTGAATCGAAATGATTTCCTTTACCCAATCATGTTTTGCTATGTAACAGCAAAGTACCCTTCCTTTCGCTTAACTTCTCTTGCTTATTGTTTTGTTACCTTCATGTGTATATTTTATTGTATCACTATAGAATTTACAAATATAAAAACTGCCAGAAAAGTGTCCAAATTTCTCCAAGCCCAAAATTGATTCATTATTTTATATAAATAAATTTCTCAAACAGAATTTTATTTATATAAAATAATGAATCGCATTACCCAATCTGATAACACTGCGTTGATTACTTGCTATATATACCGACTTCGGCAGTTTTCGTTACGCAAAAGTCTATTTTTTTCTGACACTTAGAATGGCAAATAAGCTTTACATATTAAACAGCTCGTTAAATGCTGTAATTTGAGCTTAAACAAAAGTTTACTATAATAATAATAATAATAACAATGATATGTTGTTACCGGCTTGCCGGGTGGACCTTGCACGCCCGAGAGGCCAGGGGAGCCATCTATGCCTGGGGGACCGCGGGGGCCAGGCTCGCCAGGTTTACCTAACACACAATATGTTACACATTGAGTAAGTCACCAGTCAGTATTTGACATTATAAATGCATTTAAGAAGTATTATTTTCTATTATATTACCTCCCCACACAAGTAGCAAATATATCTATTCGTAGATACGTTTTCGTTACTACACGCATGAGAAAGATTAAGATGTTTGATATTGCTCACTCTTCCTATACACGTATGTAGTAGCAAAAAGATATCTACTCCATCACTTATTTAAGGGGCAAGTTAATTTTATGTCCAAAAAGAAATGTATACTACGAGACTACATTAAACTCGCTATCTACATACAAAGTGTTAATAAAAAATGTTAATTGTGTAATTTACCTTTTTCGAAGCAAGTGTGGCGTGGTGAGTTCGGGCTTCGAAGCTTTTCTAATGTCTACGAACACGACAGAGCAGCCGCAACCCGCAAACGTCAATAATAAAGCCTGTTAATCTATTAATTGAAGCGAAACGTGTCCGCGGTTGTCATTTGTACCACAATTCATTTGGCCCCAGAAACATTCAACGCGGGGTTCAGTCACTAGCGTACACCGTGCGCGCACATGCTTCATGCAGTTTAAAGTCAACAGGGAGCTTCCAGACGGTCAGTTTTCTATAGTTTCGCCTTTTAGAAACAGAAATAGAAATGAGGCTCGCGATGACAAGTCGAAATTCTACTAGCGATGTCGTCGCTGCAAAACCTCAACATAGAATAGAATAGAGGCTGCAGATTCGCGCGACTCCTAGAATTCTTGGCGAGGAACATACGTTTCGGTACTTTTCAACGGTGACAACGTTAATAGAATGTCGCTTCGTCTGAAGATCTCGTACAGAGTCGCTTTTTAGAAATAGAGAGAGATGGCGGGCGAAGGAAGTAGGAGATGATGAGCGGGTGGATGCCGGCGCGGTTACCCGCGTAGTTACCCGCTTGCCGCGCTTGCCGCGCGCGCCCTTGTCGCCGGGCGGGCCGGCCGGCCCCGCCGCGCCCGCCTCGCCGCGCTCCCCGCGCGCGCCCTCCGCTCCTTCAACCACCAACCACACCATTGTCGCCACCTGCACTCTGCGCCTCGCCTCACTCGCTACGCCCTACACCCTCACCGCAGCGCGCTGTTCACTTTACGGATACTGAGTTGCGTATTGATTTTTAGAGGAAAAATCATATTCCGAGTGCTGGTCATTGAATATATAATATTTTCTAAAACCATTCCCTTCACTTTTCTCCAGAACTCTAACGAGCGATTAGGAGAACGAAGCATATAGTACTTTGACGTAGGAGAAGGAGAATTTGAAGTGAAACCCTAAGACGAACCATCCGGTGTACGTCAGTAACAATATTTATTTATTTATTTGTTAACAATATATCAGTATTATATCCTTCTCCCATAATATAGGGGTTATGAGGAATCTCAGCGTCCACTGACGGTAGAGCGTAGAACAAATTATAATTTTCTTTATTTCTATGTGAATAAAGATATCTCTCATGGTATAAATATTCAATTGCATATCTAGACTTTCAGGTTTAACAAACTCCTTGATGACATTTAAACCCTTGTGTTTGAAAATACTACTCATCCATACCATTTATTTAGTAAAAGCTTATTTAAAGAATAAACCACTACGACTTCTACACTACATGTCTATCTATGTACATTAATAACAAATGGCAAACAACCAACTACAACTACACCTTTCCGTCTACTTACTGAATATTTTAATTTAAGCACAACAGCTTTGTTGTTATTTGGTGCCGGTGTTAGTTAACAAGAAGTATACATTCGAAAATGAAAACTGTTGTCAAGTTCCGTAATCATAAATATCTCTGATCATCTGTACAATTAACTGAATCTATATTTGGCTTTATTAGTTTAGTCAGATCAGACCAGATTTGACAGTCCTCAGAGAGTACAGTGTGATTTATGTAATCATAATAGATCAGTGTTGCCTTCTCTAGGATCTGTAGTCTTCCATATTCGTACCGTACTGACTGAATTGTAACTTGCTCTTTACCATTTTATATTTTACACATACCTAAAACTTATTGATAAATTTTCCTATAACATTCATCCTTTAATATCCAACATATGCAATAAAATCCAATTATGCTAATAAAATATCTGTACTTCTTATAATCTTTACAGTTATTTTAGAGTTTTGTCTATTAAAGATACTCAAATATGCCATATATTTGTATCAAATATAAGATCTACTCAAGTTATTTTTAAATGATTACTAAATCTCAGCGGCGGTGTTAATTCTTCATTTTTCAAAATATGATAAAATAATCATTTTCAAATGTATGTCTTGCTAACCGCAGTTAGGTGTATTATTGAAAAATAAGCCTTGTTAACAAGAACCAACAAAAATAATGGTGTTAAGAGGAAATTAAACTTTATACGAAATCAGTCGACTACTATATAACTACAAACACTTACTAGAGAATACAAACGTATGTATAGATGTGTTTGCTTGTTCTTTTGCATTTGGAAAATATTAATCAATATTATAAATATAAATTATATCAAAAATTTTGAAAAGAGTTTAGAATCCATCTTAAAAAATAATAAAGTTTGTTGGTTCTTGTTATAGCTAGATATCAGGAACGACAAGCATGCCGGGTCGGCGCGGTTCCGGCGGTCACGGAGCTAGTATAAATTAAGCGGGCAGTTACCGGGCGGGCCCGGCGGACCCGGCGGGCCTTCGATGATGCCGGTGGGGAATGCGTCGCCCTTCAGCGTCGTCGTGAAGCCGCGCTCGCCCTTGTCGCCTTTGTCGCCCTGTATACACGGAGATTATATTAAAAAAAAAAAATAGAAATACACGCATAATTTATAACTGTAAATAAATATTAATGCTGGAACATGGTGTTTTACAATCTCCATAGTCCATAGCTAAATTATGGTTTGTATTGTTCATAAGTGCCAATTATATTAATTTATTATTATATTAATTTCTTTTTTATTTAATTTGAAAAAGTTGGAGGCAATATATGGAGATCAATGTACATATAATGTTTTAAGTTAGTAAGGAGCATAAATTACCTTAGGTCCAGAAGGTCCAATTGGACCGATAGGTCCTATGGCGCCAGGCGGGCCAGAAGGACCGGCGGGGCCGGGCGGGCCGGCGGTGCCCGCGGGTCCTGTCCGCCCGTCGTGGCCTGGCAATCCCTCCGGACCCTGCGGGCCTGCGGGGCCAGGGGGACCCGGCTCGCCGGGTTCACCCTAAAAACAATCATGTTAGAACAAAATATAATAGAAACAATCTTTAATAAACTTGATTTATAATGTTGATATATTATGATTCTACCATTATTTAGTGGTACAGTTGGAATGTTATATGCGGAGAAGAATTTGCATGAAACTAGACAGTTTTTTTATATAATTTATAAAGTAAATTTACATGTATATAGTCAAATAATTTACTGTATCAAATAATATCCTGGTGATATTAGTAATATTTTTTAATTAAATATCTATATATTCTCTGTTTGTTAAATTAGAAAAAAAAATGCTTTAGTCAAGAAAGTAAGAATAATATATAAATAATATGACTCCACCTACATAATGTATATAGGAGATTTCACAACGTGCACTTCTAAGTCGACACTACTGTTACTGTAACTCACAACAAATACGTATAGCATAAGGATAAAATACAGCTTTATTAACATTCTCCTTGCTAAAAATATACAGTTGAAAAGCAGAGTAGAGGTGTGTATGTGTTGCTTGGGAGGGCAAGCGGCGGCAGGTGGCACTCACCTTGAGCTGTATGATGGTTTGCGCGGAGATGTTGTGTCCGGCCGCCTGCAGGCCCTATGTACATACAGTTCGTCTAGTAAGTACAACAGCACACGAGCCATGTGACATGCCAGCCTCGCCACATCGCGCCACGCGCCACGCGCCACGCGCCACGCGCCACGCGCCGTATGCGTTACGCGGTACTATACACTATACTGATCCATACAATTAGCATGGTTGTATAATTTTAAAGTTCAGTCGATAAAGTCACAAAATTCTCTATGTTGAATTTGTTTTTAACAGGGTGAGACTCTATTGTCTACTCGTATATAACGGTTGTCTATTTGATAGGTCAGATACGAAAACACTAAACAGGACTGTATTTCAATACATTTTTGATTACTGGTGTATTATCAGATTTGATTGACCTATTATGATATACAAACTTAAGACTTGGCTATTGGCTATTTGACTTGAGAGCTTGAGATCTTTTGAAATTTACAACGGTAGTTTGAAATTTTTAAACATGGTTAAATATAAAAATTGGTATTTACGGTATCAATTACTGCATTTTTATTATACTGTATAGTTTAATTAAAGCACCCGTATCGAGGATTTTCACATATATTCCTTTAAGGTATATACTTGTATATAATATACCTAATCGATATTACAAAGTACCTATAATATAATCCAATATAAGTCATATTTTACATATATTTCTTTCCTGTTACTTATTGACAAATAATGGCTGTTTTGTATTTTGTTTCTCTTTTAATAAATCTTTAGAAAATCTGCTCATTACTAAAAGGCTTCTAATTGTCTCTGTGCTGTATGAAGATGGCAGACGGCGTTGGCATGGCATGGCAGATGTGAGGCACTGAGGCTTTACTAACTACTAACACATAAATACATAATAAAATACCAACCAACAATTATCAGATAGATATATAGAAATAAAACATTAATGATGCATCATGTTTGGTTTAAAAAAAATATTTACATAGTTATTAGTATTTACAAGTTAAAATAGTTTAAAATAAAAAATATCGTATCTGATATGTGTCGGTTATTCGAATTGTTTAAATGCTTTCAAAAAAAGAGGCGCAAATTAATCGTAAAGCTGACGTTCCGTTTGGACTCTTCATTACGTCCTAAGTACGAAAAAAACAGACTCGTAGAAGCATATACGACAAAACGATGCCTAACTACGGGACGAGGGCTGGCGACACAACAAGCGGACAGTAATGTGGTACCTTCACGGCTATGATCTCCGCTGTCGTGTACGGACTTATTTTAAAGTTGTCCACTGATCTTTTTACACCCTGCAATTGTGGTAATTTATAATTTAAAGTAATAAACAGTAACTTATTTATAAATAGGTACATTAATTTACGTGACGACGTCACTTCACTTATATCTTTATGAAATACTAAATAATAGATATATCAATGATGTTCAAATATTCACCTTGACCGCTGAGAATACATCGAATCCAGGACTGCCGTGTTCACCTTTTTGCCCCTTGTCCCCCGGTCGACCCTGGAATATATAGGTGGAAAAAAATTACTCGTTGCTTTCACAGTCTTCGTTGCTGATGGTTCTTGACGTTTGATATATGACTATAAAAGTGTTTCATTTTATAACTGCATCTAGGTGCTTTGTTCGAGCGTTTAAAGCCCGAACCTGTGTCTTACAAACATCTAAACAAGTTTTAGCATCTTTACATTTAGTATACCAATATTTTATTATATTTGTATTATAACGTAACTGTTGGTCAAGTGCCACCGTTGCTGATTTGATTTAACTGCAAAATAGTGACTTGACGTTTCCGTAATTATTATTTACCAACTAAAATATCCAATAAAACGTAGAGGTAACGACCAGCAGTTGACAGTTGTTGATCGAACGTCGACCAATATGGACGCATGAATTGGTAAGTCGCGTTAATACAAATATATTTAAATTGTAAGGTTGTGGATCTGTTAAACATCAGTTGAATTCTTTTACAATGGCATAAGTTTCACTTCGTACCCACGACCTCTTAAACATGTTTACTAATAAACGCATTTATTCTTATAATACTAGTTCTGTAACAAGGATTTATCTTCATGAATCAGTATTTAATGTCTAAAATAAAACCATTCATTGATAATATAGATAAAAGAGTATTAAAATGTAACGCAATAATAAAATTGATGAATCAACTCACCGGATCTCCTTTCGGTCCATCCAACCCGATGGGACCCTGCGGATGATAGTAGGTAATGTTCATTATTCAAGCACTCGTTAAATATAAAGTGGCAAATGTATTGGCACTTCATTCTAATAGGGTTCTACAAGTAAGGTAAAGGTTCAGGGGAACGTGCTTGAAAATTATATCAAGTAGACAACATTGGATGCAAATTGTGTTATTAAGGATCTTTGCATGCGGTTAAAATGACGTTTCTAGACAACGAGCGGAGACCGTGATGTAATATTATATTAATTTAAATAATTAGTGTTGCGACAGGGAGTCTCGTCTCAGGCTGTACTCGTAAGTGTGTAAAAGTAGATAGTAAATAGACATAGTGTTTCAAGTGTTGTATGAATAAAAATACAATTGCCAGTGTCAGGAGAAGCTATAGTTTTAGATACTAGCAAGGAAGGAAACATCAACCTTAGAAAACCAATAGTTACGACCAATAGTAAGCAGTCAATAGTATAATCTATGGGAGAATTTGATATGAATGGGTTTTTGGTTATAAACATACATAGTAGTATACTCTTTGAATACAACATTAGTGAATACATAATATTTACGACGTAAGCACTTCCTGTGCTGTCAGTGTAGGTTTTTCAATTATATTAGTATAAAAATAAACTACGCAGTATAAAATCGGTAAGTAAGGTAAGACACGCATATTATTTGGAAGGCGCCAAGTTAGTGTGTTGTGAGAGTGGGCGGGCAGAGGCTCGGGGCGCGGAGTCTGCAGCATCTTTACAACTTTATTTATATAAATACTGAGGTAACACTGTGTACAATGTGTAGCTTGTGTTCACAATCTTGCATACTCTAGCACGATTAATTTGTTTCAAAAGGAACAAAACAAATGAAATGAATGGAAACTCATGGTTTTCAGTCTGGAAACAGTTTCCCGGTTTTCCTTATAGAATGATACACTTACATAAAATATCTTCTACACTCATAATAAATCTGTAGAGAGGTCAATTCTGTACATGAAATATATTCCCAAAATAACTATCAGGCGGTGATTAGTGATCGATACTGATGCCAAAAATGCAATCAGTAAAATTTTTGTCTGTCTGTCTGTCTGTATGTTCGTTATAGAAACAAAAACTACTCGATGGATTTTAACGAAACTTAGTACAATTATTCTTCACACTCCCGGGCAGGTTATAGTATACTTTTCATCACGCTACGATCAATTGGAGCAGAGCAGTGAAGGGAAATGTGTTTGTTACATCAAAACCACTGAACCGTGAGGAAGGACATAGGCTACTTATTTTACGAAAAACGACGGAAACGCGGACGAAGTCGCGGGCAATAGCTAGTAAACAAATAAAGTAGCATTGTAAGAAGAATGAGATATAATGAAACATTTTAAATTTTGTAAACGGAATTTCATAGCGTGCGTTTGATTCTATTTGTTTTTCACTAATTGTGTTTTATATTCTTTGAGTCAATAGATTTAATTATTAAAATTTGATCATTTATAATCTTTTTATTACTCTCTTGCGTATTAATTATGTGAAAAATTAGGAAACCTGCACCGATTGCGAGTTTTCTTTTTACAACCAATACATTGATATCGCATTGGTCCGGTTTTCATTTTGTTCTCCAGCTCTGAACTCGGTGTATATATCGGTAATATATATTACATGAAGCATATAAAGTTAACCAAACAAGCGTCGCGTTGATATGGGCACGAGGAAAGCGTGTTGTTTTTACTCAGCGGTCGGTCTATTATCACGCTCGTATCCGACTAGACGATAGCACAATTAGATTTAGCAGGTTTGCACTCGTAAGTCGATGACGTTGCAACTCCTAGTAACTCAGAAAGTGACTTAATTTGTTTATAAAAAGTTGTAAAGAGCTGAAGAGCTCGGTTAGTAGACACCGAACACACTACAGACAGGCAAGGCCGGGGGCGAGGGGCGAGGGGCGGGGACCGGGGACCGGGGTGTAGCTATAACACTAGGTAATTCGCCCGGATACACCCGGATCTTACCATGAAACCTCGCTCGCCTTTTTCGCCTTTGCTCCCCTGAAACGTCACATCTGGGTACAACACACCATAGAAAAATAGTACTGAACATGAAAAACAAGAGAGATTGGAGTAGATGTGGGGAAATATGCAATTAATTAACGTCGCCCTCTATAATTTGTTACCGATGCGACATCTCTCGGTATAAGTTCTTCATCATAAAGTGCTATGATAGTAATTAAAGTACCTAATCACTTTATTATTTCTTAATATTATATTTCCATTATAGATGGCGCGCAAGAATGAAAGTAGAGGTGATGAATAAAGAATTGTCAGTAGGGATTATACATTTTTGAAAGTAAAAAAGTTGATAAAAAATAAGAAAATAATAAATTTAACAATTAAATACCGGAAATCCATTTTTTCCTGCCGCCCCAGTTAAACCCTGGAAACGAAACAAACAAAAATAAAATAAAAAAGAAAACAGATAACATTATGTACCTACTTCCTTGTATAAATAATAAATTCTATGTTTATTTTATATTATTAAACAAAATATTTAAAAAAATCTTAGAAAATGTAACTCAATAAAAATTAAGAATGTTAAGTAAGTACAAGTATTGAATACATGTCTATGAAGGCGGAATGGCAACATAACTATGTAGTTACCTACATGTTATAAATACGACATCGTTCCTTGTTATATTTTGGTTTTATGCTTTATAATTTATTTTTTTTATATCACAAATGTAAGGCAAACAAGCATACAGCCCGTCTGATGGTAAACGGTCACTGTAGTAGTCTATGGATAGGACAGATCCGTTATACAAGCGGTATTACACACAAAGGGAGGCAGTCTCGGCCTTAGATTTAAGGACTCGATGCCGCCTGTAAGCTTGGAATCGTCGACAGTTTTTACAGCCCGTCTTTGAACATTGAACAATTAATAAATTCCTTTTGTCTTGTACAATATACAATAGTGTTGGCAAACATGTCATGTGTAACTACAACCCTGATATTTTTTTTATACAACTTAGAATGGCAAACACGCTGACAGCCCACATGATGGAAAGTGGTAACCGTTGCCTATAGACATGAGCAGTACCATGGACATAACAGAGTATATTGTTTCGCCCATGATACCCCCTGTGTAATAGTTATCGTGACTGTTATTTATATTATATTTTGTTTTTTAATGCTGTTTAGATATATTTTTTTTTACTATAAACTGTTAAAAATTCCTAACTATAGAATTATATTATACGCTGGCGAGGCACCAGTGACGATAATGACTGAGGAGGAAAGCAGGTCAGTTACTCCATTGCACAAGTATTAATCACGATGGTTTCCAGGGGGACCGCGTGGAGGCCGACCTGATAGGGACAGCCTGCTACCAATGTAGCCGATAAAGCCAATTACTAATATTCTCTATCTCTTCACGCGGAAGTGTTGTATACATACAAAATTCTTAGTTCTCTGGAATGGCAACGCACGACAGGTATCATGGGCGACATAGTGTACTCTGTTATGTCCATGGTATTGTTCAGGTCTACAGGCGACGATTACCACTTTCCATCAGGTGGGCCATTAGGTTGTATGCCATTCTAAATTGCATAAAAAAAAAGAAAAATGTTTGGAGCGGAGCATGCACGGAGACAGTGAAGGTGGACTTACCGGTGGGCCTGGTTCGCCGGGGTCTCCTTTCTTGCCCTTCTTGCCTCTCTTGCCGGGTGGCCCGGGAGGTCCTGTAAACGCATACAGTTCATTCTATTAGTATTACATACTTTATATACACAAGTATTGGGCATGCGATTTTTTCATTAGTCACTAATATGTTTTAAAAATGATCTGTACTGGTAAACAGTATCCACAGCCATTGGTTGCCCGCGGACCTACGTGTAAATGACCACTTTAGCGATTGCTCATTGTACTTAATTCTTACATTTGTATTTTTGACTACTCGTAGTTTTTGTTCATGATTTTGTACGCGTGAATTTTGGAAGTAGAAAGACCAATTCAATAGAGCACCTCTAGGTGATGTGTCAAGGGAAAATATACGCTAGGTTTTAAGTACACCTATAAACTACGTTAAATTTGGTGCACCAATTTTTATCCGATGCCGGAATAAATATAGACAGACTAAAATTACAAAAATAATTAATTCGGTTGTTGGTTTTTCATTAAATATTTGTTATATACTGATATTGTCTAGTTGTAATGTTAATTTTTGTATATATTGTAGATAATAATGAATGATTGTAGAGAAAACAAATGAATATCTAGTTATTTACTCACTAGAAGGTGAAACTAAATGTTTGCGGAGAAAAACCTTAAATTATATTGTTTTTATACAATAAAAGAGTAACAACGAAGCGTAAAATCAGCCTGATGACTCTTGTAGCATCGGAGTCAGTGGTCGTATGCATTTGTTGTTGCATGAAAATTTCGAATTACAATAAAAACAATTTGCTTAATATTCTCATCTATAATATGTCAGAATTGAACCACCAATTACTAAGCCATTCAATTAAATTATGAATTGCCATTAGGCAGCGATAAAAAATATGAAATCATGAGTAGAGTGGCTCGAGTGATACGTATCGCGGCAATCGACTCGTGAAGGTGAATCGCTGGACACGACGCGGCGGCCACTCGTCACCATGACGCTGGAGCCGGGAGCGCGCGATTTGGACTTCATCATAATTTAATGGAGCGCGCGATGCAAGTGATTCCCAATGTGACAGCTGTCGCCCCTTGACGCGGGTCGCCGATGGCCCTGCAATGTGACCGAGGGCTCTCCACGCCACTGTGCGTCTTGTGTCCGCTATATAAAATTGATATTGGAATACTCGTACGAGGGCGATCAGCTACCATTCACATATCAAATGCACTCCACTACCTAATAGCTTCAGGACACCAGCACTCCCATATCAAAGTTTAATTACGACGTTAACGGGTGTATGTGGAGTAAGCGTAGACTGGTCCGAACATCGGTTTTATTATCAATTGGTTCACAATAATATTGCAATCACCACGACAGACAACTAAACGATGTCAGGTCAGGAGTACTTTATTAACGTGATCCTAGTTTTAAATAAAATTCATCGGATTAAAAGCGGTGTTGTTAGTGTTCTTGATACCAGATTAATCCCGAAAGAGTCAGAAAGTTCGCGATCTTATCTCTTGAAGTAAATATGAATAAGAGGGAATTTTCTAAAACATACACCTACATACGCTATACAGGAATGTCCTGTAAATGAGTTCCAGTTTTTCTTAATCTATCTATACATATATGTAAAGAAAGTTGATGTGTTCGCATTTCGTTGGTGAGTTGTTCCCGCGAGCGCCCGTGCTCCGCGCCCCGCGACCGCGACTCGCCTGCCGGCCATCATTTCACACCTTTGTGTTGCCGGATTATGACCGCACTTTATTATCCTATTGTTACCTTTGTCTGTGAAATATGACTGGCAATATTATCCAAAGCGAGATGACGTATACATAAAGAGAAAAATTCGGGAAAACGAGGGTGGCGCTTTAACGTTTCTTTGAACGCTAAGCCGTCGGGATCGGACGGGGCCCGTAGCCCGGGGCCCGCACGCCTCGGCGCCGCGCGTCTTTTACAAATAAATTAAAACATCGTAAAAAGAGCTGTGTGTCGGTGTAGGTGCTGCGCCGCGCGCCGGCATCGCTCGGCTGTAACGTGGGCGGCTCGGGGCTCCGACCCACCTTTGATCGCAATTCATTTCGCATTCAATTACGTGTGCAAACACTTTTTATCAGTTGAAGTGAACGCTGTTTGCGTGCACCAACAAATTAAGGAAGCTACGCGACAGTCGCCGTACGGTGTTGCAGCCTGGAGACATCCACTCTAATCTACATTCATCATTATTTATTCTTTCATTTTCATCTAAAGGAACGCTTGCTTTGTGACAACTACGAAAATCAGTAGTGTTCCACTTTATCATCAGATAAAGGGAATAATCATTTTTAAATTTCGTCTTTTATTCCCATATTTTATACATTCTTTTCATGATTTCTTTTTATATCCTGTCATTGGAATTAAGGAATCTTACTAATATAATAAAGTTGTAATATAAAAAAAACTACATATTACACGGGAGGTATATAAGAAAAATTTATATCAAGTGTTTTAATATTAACAATAAAATACCAATAATATAAATAAAAAATAGCTATAAAATCATAAGTTTTACGAGTTTTGTCCGCCTGTCTGCATGTTTGTTCCGGCGTCCCGCAAGACTACTGCATGAAATTAGAGGCGGATTTAACAATTATGGTCTAATTGAAAATTTTGGTGTATGTTTCATCTTGAGACGGTATCTAGAAGCGGGTTACTTTATTGGCATTACTTGTGTAGTAGTGTGTGTGTGTAAGTAGTGGGGAAAAAGCTAGTGGCACAAATAAAATTCAAAGACTGCAAATGTAGAAAAAATATCAGGGAGTTCATTGTGCACACACTCGTGAAGTATTTTGCAAAAATTATTCATAGCCATTAACGTGTCGTCGACAGTTGCTGCTGATAAAAACCTCCCGCAACTGCGGACAAAAAGTAACATAGATCTGTCATCATGTAGGTGGATGATATGGGGTATAAAGGACCACCCAAGGGTCGCTCGCAGCAAAAAGTAAGCGAGCAGTCCCGAGCGACGGCGGGCGACGCGGCCACGCGAAAACGATGTCGCGGCGAGGCGCGGCACGCCTCCGGACTCCCGCTGTCGCCAACAACGCACCACACATTATTTCAAATAGTTTACTCATACAACTGTGGTGTACGTATTTGGGATAAAAAGCACAGTTTTTATTGGTATTAGTTGATTTTCATTCTATGAATAATTCGATGACATTACCTATCTATCCTATTTAAGAGCTACGCTCTTGTAGGTAGAGCTCTAAGTTTTGGACATTATCTATGGGCATAAATTTTTTTTTAGGAAATAGTGTGATCGAAGAGAAGTGTGGACTGACAGACGATGTAATGAGAAAAATCGAAAAGGGAATGTTGCGTTGAAGAGGATGGATAAAAGAAGAATTCGTAATACTTTCAAATGGCCAAATCTCATTCAAATATCGGTAGAGGCCGCCCTAGACGGATGTATATCCGGTATATGATGTAGACGGATGTAGGCGAAATGCTGAAGAAGGTCGAATTAAAAGTATCCGTAACTGGTGAACGTATATGAAAAGATTGATGAATGTGACGGAAACGAAAGTGGTCTGTTTGAATCAAAGTATTTGGCGTTCCACTGTTACTACTGTTCTGCCTACCCTAATAGGAGACAGGCGTGACAGATATGTATCTATGTATGTATGATATTAATTTTCACATCATCTGGAAACAATAAATAACAAGTAAATTTTGCTCCGCCAAAAATCACCAACTTCAATCGTAAATATTTTTTTTTACTATTGAAAGATTCCGCTATTTTTTTTTATACAACTTAGAATTGGAAAACAAGTTGACGGCTCACCTGATGTAAATTGGTAACCGTCGCCTATAGACATGAGCAGTACCATGGACATAACAGAGTATACTGTTTCGCCCATGATACTCCCCACGCGTTGCTATTCCTGAGGACTCAGGTGTTATTCCTCTATACCCCGTAAATTCACACCATATCCTATCCTTCAAACCGAAACACAGCCATGCAAACACAACTGTTTCACGGTTGAAACACGAATGGGACAGAGGTACCCAAGCAATCGACTTTTGTACAAAGTCTCCTTCTGCTATTTAACAAATCAAACAATAATAATAACATACAGAGATTTTTGTTATTCCTTTTTCTTAGATTAAATACTTCGATAGACGTCAAGATGTTACGTAGAAACATTACATTGCAAATATTTAAATTTAGAACACGAAAGTATCTGCTTATATGTAGATTTCGTTATGCAAAAAGCAACTATTCGCTTTGCATACAAAAACAATGAAAAAATAAATATACGACCAACATAGGAGTCCCTATTGGTTGCTAAAACATTAAATATGTTTAGAATTGACGATATAATCGCATAACTTAAAAAATAAAGACGAATTGATAATCTTCTCCTTTTGTAAATCGTTTAAACCTTTTTTTATATCTTTTAATAAACACCAATTTATATAGCTCAGTTACGTAAAGATTCGAGTAATGTAGGGGTGCTGTCTACACGCTATCTTTGTCTATTTAATACGGGCTTAACTTCCGATTGGCTCTAATAAAATTTAATTGTGCCTGGAGCGGAGGCACGCTGGAGCCGGATCGCCAAAAACGCACTTTAATTAAATATCGAACATTCCTAATACGAGACTGACGGCGCTAACCAAAGACGAACCCTCGCATCGCCTCCGAGACGAGGGTCGCGGCTGGACCGCCGGCTCTCAGCCATCCAGATACATGTGACTCGCCTCTTTGCAAAATGCAGATTTTATAAAGCGTATTTAAAACAAAAGTGGTAAATATAAAATGTGTAAGAATAATACGAGGAGAAGGATTGTTGCTGTACAGCTATTTTTTATTATATTTAACACTACGGTTGCAGAAGATAATAGAAATACAAAAACTATATTGTTAAAAGATATGTTAGATAATGTTTTTGTTTATTCTACAAATATTATAAATGAAAGTTTATTAAAATATTAGAGATGTCTGGATTTTTTGTTGCATCACTTCTAAAAGTACAACTAATTCGTTAAATTACGGATGGCAATTTTTTCAAAACGAAAATATACAATTTAAAATCCTGGTCTCAATAAATTAGTTTAAAAAATATATTTTTGAAGAGCAGAGTTTTGGTCTTTAAAAGTAAGGAGAACTTATAAAGCATATTTTGCATCTTATTTTTGGAGCAAGTAGAAAGGAGAATAAGGAATTTGCTTTCTATTCTTGTCTTGGATCTTTCCTTATTCACATAGAAATATGCCACACTCGGCATGGATAGCTGAGAGATTTGGATTCGAATTTTACTAAAAATAAAATCTTTTAATCATAATATTTCGACTCGATGCGATGATGGAAATTCTAAACATTTTTCAAAGACACCGTACAAATTAGCCAAATGCCGTTAATCGGTCCCCACGCGCCTGCCCGGAGCCCCTGCACATTTTTCAGAAACCTAATTTGCGATTCGTTTATTGCGATCATTAGTTATACAGAATTCACAAGATCCGACGTTAGAACAATTATTTCATTCCAATTTTCAAGCTTTGTTCACAGTCTTGATTTATAGGTCACCAAACGCTCGACGTTGCCAACGACCATCTGCTTTAATCTTTAAATTTTTTTAACCACATCTAGCTTACAGAATATTCACTTAATTACGTTTATGATATGAATTTGTCCTATTGCTTGACAACTTTCGTCAAGAACAATTTAATTATTGAAATCTTCCTGTCTTTTCGGTGTACCCTCGCGAGGAGAATCAAATGCCAAAGATTCTATACTTACACATTTCTTAATCTACTTTAGATGTCTCTCCTACTATACGTACTGTGAAATGGAAAGGACACTTGACTGCGGTTGCGGTGCGGTGGGGTGCGGCGCGATGTACTGTACCACCTGAAGTCAGGGCGAATGTTGCGAGCTACAAGTCAGCACCACATTATCGAGCCATTACCGCCCTTGTTCCGAATTCTGATAATCGAGTAATCGAGATAATCCACGCGGCCCGGCAGCCGGCAGCGGCTACGGAGGGGCAAAAAATATGGCTCTCGCAGCACCCTCCCGAGCGAGAGGAATTGAGCGCAAATTGAGTTAACCTTGTTTAAGCGTCATTTCGCTTCAAACTTCAGAAAGTAATCTTGTTTTTTGTTTGGAGGGGTCCTCTTAAAGACGCGTAATGAAAATATTATATTTAGCGAAACAGCGGGATTACAAGTGTTTGCCATGAAAATGAAGCGCTTGTGGCGTCGGTCGTCGCCGCTCGATATTTGCATATTGTTTTGTTGCAGTGCCTAGCAGTCGTCTCGCATCCACTCCGTTGTTAAGTGCTGCAGCGGACGTTCGCTGATTTCTCGCTTTCTTTATCTGTTTAATTTAGCAATTAAGAATCTTTTACTATTTTTTCTAAACGCATCTTGACTTTTAGTTTAAAAGATATAATCAATATTATCAGTTAAAAGCATTGTTAAGTAAATGTAATGATAACGTACTTAAGAAAAAAGTGTGTAGAGATAGGCTTTTAGCATTCTGTTTTTCAAAACGAATCACAATCAGTTTACGCGTGATGTAGGTTAGATATACATATACTTACAGAGATAACAAGAATATGATTTATAAATGTAATAGTAATGTAAAAGTACTATGCAAAAAATTGCTTTTGAATTGCCATAAAAATCATTGCGATTAGTAAGTACATATAGAAATATCATATGAAGTCTAACTGATAAATTGTTGTATTCGTAGGTATATAGCAAGAGATGCCGGGGCTCAGGGTTGTCTCGACCTGGCAGCCAGCGTTCGCTGATAAAGGATTACACGAGAGTTGCCGCCACGAGCACACGGCAGCCGCTCAGAGATAACCCTTTGCCGACCCCTCGCCAACCCCCGGCTGTTCCGACGACCGGCAAAAGTAACGAATAAAATATGCTAATGGTTCAAGTTTGGCTATTATTGTTGCTAAACTGTTGTTTGTCGCGAACCGAAATTCGTTAATATTCTGGCGACGAGTGCAAGAAATAGGGCGCCCCCTAGTAGCTACGGGCACGATACATCTCTAAAGTTAATGTTACGCAAGTCATTACGGTTTATGAAGTGGCTCTGTACTCGTTATACGCAATGATAGAGAGTGGCGGCCGCTCCCGCCCCTTGTCCCCACCAATTCGATGCATCACTATTAAAAAGTAATTAATGAGTCAATTCGAGTACTTAATAATGCCATAAAACGTATTACAATTACGATAAAAGCCCCAAATTTCTCTGTAATTTGGTATGTCGACGTCAATTTTATAAACATCTTTTTTACGTACGGTTCTTGGGCCGTCATTATCCACAATAGATTTGTCATAAAACATTTTGTAGTTTAACAAATACCAGGTGTGAGTGTAATGATAGAGGTGGCTAACGTATCATTATAAACTGAGGGTTCGTGCCTTGCGACTTTCACGCTTTGATATTATTTCCATTACAAATTATAAGCTGCATGTATCTGAACCGTTGGTATAGTGTGCGCAGCGTGTAAGTGTTTATCGTGATAGGCCACAAATGAGCGTTGTCGTTTGGGTCCATAATTCAAGACGGAAGGCGGAGACGAATAGCTTCCTGGATGGGACAAGCTCGCTATTGTTACTAGTTTTTTGGCTCCCACTCGCTCACAACGAGTGTCTGATGCGTTCCCACGATAACTTAAAGGATTACTCTCAAGATATTTAACAATACAAGATCACACAAGTATCCATGCCAGTATACTTATTTCTATCGTATATATAACAACATAGTAGAAAAGTAATCGTTTACACATCAGTGAAATATATCAGTGGCATCCGTTCGAGATGGAATACTTGGCAAACAGCAAGTGCTTAGTGAATTATAGGGAGTAGTTGACTCGTCGCTTAGCAAATAGGATCGATCTCTTTTTATTCCCACTGGCGGTTTACTAATTCCACAGCGTTGTTAAGCTGTATGTATGTACTAATATTGTACAAGAAACTTAATTATTTACAAGTTGTTTACGTATAGTGTTCAAGTGGTAGATTAATTAATAGCGTACTTACTTAGCATTAAAAAGCACAGAATTATTTAGTTTAGACATCAATCAGTAATAAAATTTACCATTTAATACATATTTTCATATGAATAATACAGAAATCATAGGTGTTAACGACAACTTTGCAATTTACGTGCTCGGCCTGTTCGAGCAGGCGCTTCTTTTTTATTATTATTCTACCGTCCACTTTTGTGTTTCTAGTACTGTGCCATCTTGTTTTTACTTGGACAGTTGTAGCGCCGGCTAGAACATTACTGTTAATATTTATATTAAATTAAACGCACTTATCAACTATTATCAGAGTTTATTCTAAAATAAATTCCGTTGTGTCCACGACGAGACAATAGGTATAAAATAAAAAAAATGTGACCAAAGGATCTCAGTATCTCAGTATTAAGCCAGCAATAGCAAACACACTTTTAATAACTAATATTATAAAGAGGAAAGATTTGTATTTTTGCGTGTATGTATGTTTGTAATGAATAAACTCAAAAACTACTTTGCCGACTTCAAAAATTCTTTCACCATCAGACACATACTTTCACCCTGAGTAACACAGGCTATATTTATTGCTAGAAAAGATTAGGGATCCTTATTAAAACTTTAGTAACGTAGAGCAAAAGTATGTTCTACATATTAAAGAAAATATCAATAACTACAAAAAACTTCTCGGAAACTATTGGTGATAGAACAAAATTATGTCCTACAATATTGAAGAAAATATCAATTAATACAAAAAACTTCCATACCATATGTCCAACTATTATCGTTATGTCACAATAACCACTTTTTAAAATGTATAATTGTCCACCCGTGCGAAGCCGGGACGGCCGCTAGTAGATTATATAAATAGTGTCTCAATAGAAATGCTTCGAGAAAAACGGGTCAAAATTTTCATACAATTTTTCGTGATAAATTGTTTTTGATTCTTTTATAATTTCTATATTTATTTTGTCTTATAATTTCTGCACCTTTTTAATGCATAAACACTCATTTTATTTATTAACTAATACGTAAAGATACATTTTATGCTTAAGTATATAGAACACTGATAAAAAAACGAGTCAGCTAATTTGACAATTGGCTGACAAAATGAAGATCCGTTTTTGAGACTCGATACTCTATATATATAATCTAAGTAGACACATTATCCGCTGTTAGCAGCGCTGATATTCTGACAGGTAGATACCGGGGCGACAATATGGACAATGCACACAAAAGTGCAATAGTCGTTTTGATTATTGCGTGTTTATTGTTTAAATTTCAAATCTGTTCGTAGTTTTTTTGTTAAAGTTATACAAGAGGCTGGCATCATGTTCACTTAGAGTGTCGTAGACAGCGCGGTGCGACTGGTGTAGGGCGGCAAGGCGGCAGGGCGGCAGGGCGGCAGGGCGCGGTGAGTAGGGCGGCGCGGCCGGCGGCGGCACGCGCGGCGCTAACAAGTGTCGCCGAGTGTCTGCACTCACCTCAACAATACTTATTCAAAGCTCTTTCATTCTACGCCCTTCTAAAACAATCTCATATACTGCCTCTATTTAGGTACACATTTTCGTTGGTGTGTTTAGTATTTAGAGAAGCAGAAAAAATATACGTAATTAGAGAATACAAATTTTAACTGCTGTTTTGATCAAATAGAAGAAAGAAAGAAAGAAATAACTTTATTCAAGTAAACTTAGATTGAAACATTTATGAATAGTCATTTTTTGATTACTATCTATTCGGAACGCCATTTCAGCGTTCAGCAAGAAGAAAGTGCAAGAAACTTAGTTGTTGATTCTCTCAAAAAGTTTAACTATATAAATAAAGAAGTTGTGTGAATACAAACTACCAAGCAGCGTCAGATCATAAAATTTAAAATATATAATATTTTATATTCCAATGGTTTCTCTGTGGTGCAGAATTTAAAATGCTAACGAAACTTTTAGTTAAAACTATTACTTGTACAGTGTTTATATGTAGCTAATGTACGGGTAGCACAGGGGTGAACTGAAATATTGAAGTGAATCGTAATAGCTGCATTAGTTAAGTTCACAAGTTGTCCGTAACTGGAGCCGCTCTCTCGCCGCTGTCTTGCGAATCGTTCCCGCTTTGAAGCGACGCACCCGTGACTCGTTTATTTTAATGCTCCCTGTTTACAGCGAGATGTAAAATTTCCTCAAAAAAAACGAAGGGAGTTCCGTAAGACGTCGCTAGTAGAGTGCGCCTTGTTGTTTCAGCTAATTATGAGTGAAATGCAACCGCTTTATTGTGGGGACGGAAACGGGAGGACATCTGTCACCGTCTCTCTGAAGGCGTAAGGTGAACCCGGCACAAGCGAGCTCGTCCTGCGGACTTGAGATTTAATAGTACTCACGATTTTGTAAGATGAAAGAAAGAAAGATAAAAAATTGCTACTTCTACAAACATGTTTTTATGATACTGAATGTAATTAATTTCATATATAAACATATTATTGGCCGTGTGATCCGGCATAGAATAGGCCACTCCTTCCCATCCCGTGGGTGTCGTAAGAGGCGACTAAAGGAGGTTGAGAGATAGGTAGCAGCATCCCTCTTAAAACATCTCTAAAGGCTGACTGCGGTGGTCAATCCGCCTGCCAAGCGTGGCAACTACTGGCAAAACCCTTCAAGGGGTAGGCTTATGTTTAGCAGTGGATAGCTAAAGGATGATATGTTATTGAAAAACGTTAGATTTGTGATAAAAATACAGATTAATTGAGAACTTACCTTAAGTTCTCAATTAATCTGTATTTATTCTATGTTCGTGATATCCTGGCGAATTGTGAACTGATCACACTTTTGCTTTCACAGTGTTTACTGCCGTCTCGGTTATAAAATTAATTTTGTTACAAACTCTCTGAATTTACCAAGCAGTAATAGATCTGAAAAGTAAAGATTAACCGCTTGTTTCATCATCAATTAACATATGAGTTATACACCGACGAAGTCATTGAGTGATTTGATTTAGTGGATAGTTGGGTTATATTGTCTCATAGAGGTATTCTTTACGAAGATATACCTTCAGGGAAAATAAAAATAATAGGTACCCCACCGGTAATGTTGCCAAGTTTGCTTCTATATTTATGAGTATTATGTAAATACAGCATTTACATAAAAATAACTTTTTATTAAAAATAATTGTGTTCTATCTCAGTATATCTATTTATATACAATTTAAATCGTCCATTTTTCTCTATTTTTACATGAACAAACTGTCAACTTTGGAAATACAACGAATACCTATAACGAGTTGCAAATCAGTTGAAAAGTAAAAAGTATAGTCCTTAAACTTGTTCCGGGAAGTTAATAAAGGCTAATGAACGGGCTCGCGGAGTTCGCAGTCGGTCAGTAAAGGAGCGTCTATAACAGGGACGATGCAGTTTATTGTAGTGTTTGTTTGTATAACATAATGAAATAGCATCCAGACTCTGTTGGAATTATCACAGGAATACTCTCTAAACAAAATTAGTAACAAATATTAAAAATCAATTATTAATACATTTTATTTCGGACTTTTTGGTCCATTAATACTCGTATTTATTAGTAACAATGTTCTTAAAGCTAATGTTAGTAAATTTACACACACACACACATGACATCAATCATCAAGGCATTTTCTCCCACGCACACACAATCAACTTCCAGCAGCAGTATTTATACGACAACATAATTCAAGAAAAGAGCATATTCCTTTTTAAAAGGCCGGCAGCACACCTGCAATGCCGTAGGTGTTGTAGGTGACCATGGGCGGCGGTAGTCACTTACCATCAGGTGAGCCGCATGCTCGTGTGCCCCCTGTGTTGTAAAAAAAAATCTATACTCACCGCTGTACAATTCCATTGGAAATTGCGCAGCAGTGATTAACGTACACACAGTCCAGCCTGTTCGCCATCATTCTCAGGATGCTGTTGGCGCTGGCACGTACTCTGCGCACCAGGGATGCACACCTTTTATCATCGTGGTATAATAACAATCTACACGATTAATTATTTTAATTTGTAGTATTATTGTATGCCAGCAGCTGTCTATGATTGTTTCAATTATTCGTTTATTTACATTACTTACGGCTCACCGCGGTGTGTGTCTGCGCAGCGCTTGGCCAAATTAGTTTTGTCAAATAGAGCTTGCAGTACTTAATTTCTTTCCGAAATAAGCGATATTGTCAGAAGTTTTAACCTATGTTATGAAATAATAATTATAAATTAATTATTGTAGATGAGTAGAGGGAAAGAAACAAAATGAACATATGCTGATCTTCGATATTTTAAATTATAAAATAAGTATTATAAAGTACTTTAATAATTAATAAATCTATTTGAGTGTCTTCAGAAAAAAAATCTACTATAAATTAGATCGAGGGGGGGTATTTCAAATTGTGCTTCCAGATTTCCTCATCTGGTTTCACATACCACATGGTGTTCTTGTCGTGAAGATCACGCAATATTATAAATTGATATAAGGTGTGTGACATTTGTTTACATTTAAAAAAAGTTAACATCCGAGTGATAGAACGGAGATTTAAAATATTTTTATTTTGACGATCAACAATCAAAATATTGTAGAGCAGTCAGTTTTAACGTTAAGTAACTTTCAAAAGTTTTCTTGCACAAAAGAAAATAATAAATTGGACACGAAGTGGGAGCGAGAGGCTTCCGCCTTAGCCTCCGCTGTCTAAAAGGATAATAGAGAGATGAAAAAGCAAGGTTCGCAGCTTAATTCCAGTCGTTCTGACTTGGACCTTCCAATTTTTCTCCGGTGAATTATGTAGCGGGCCGGATCATCCCCGGGGATAAAAAGCAGAGCCGGCGACGTCGCCCACGCCCCCGCCCAGCCGCGCTGCGCCCGGACGTCCGTGCACTCTGCCCTCCCCCTCGCCCCAACGTCACCCTTCGCATCGGCAGCATTCAAGAGGGAACTGTTTAGCATACATTAAGGAATTTGTAACAACTGCTCAATTTATGATCAATTAAGAATTGAATTGATTCGATGTAACGAATATCTGTGTTTTGGAGTATTAACATCAGATTATCGGTCGTTAAAATTGTCCCACGACGTGTTGTCGTCAGTTATAATTTGAATCGTAGTTGAAACCACTGAGAGTAAGTAAGTAGTCACTGTATTTATTTTGTTCGCTAAATATAAAAACTAAGTTTACTAATATCATTTGGCAAACGCATTTATTCTAATAATTATTAGTATTCAGAATACAATAGGGAGAATTTGTACAAAAGTCGTCTACTTGTGTACTTTTATTTTACTCGTGTTTTTGCCGTAGAGCAGTTGTGTTTGTATGGTTATGTTACAGTTTAAAGGGTAGTAATATAGCAACGAAATTAGAGGATACGCATGAAGGGTATCATGGACGACATAGTAGACTCTGTTGTCCATGGTATTGTTCTTATCTATAGGCGACGGTTACCATTTTCTATCAGGTCAGTCGTCAGCTTGCTTGCCATTTTAAATTGCATAAAAAATTTCAAAAGGCACACGGATAGTTTTAAGACCACAGAACTCTTAATGTATATATAATATCACGTATATGTAAGTAATGTCCTTAAAACATGGAATAAGTCAAATGGATTATTCAATCGACTCTACTTATAAATTTGCGAAACATACAAGTGGTTGTTTGGTATAAATATTTATTGTTATGGTATAACAACAGACTGCAAACTAATTGTTAACATTAAAGTTGGAATGACCGCGGATGGCGAAGTTTGATACGGGACCGCTCTCTGCTCAACTTTGCTCTCTCGTAATAATATTATTTTAGTGGCAGCGGGAGATAAGCGAATGCATGTCATCGGCGAAAAAATGAAGAGCCATGAAAACACGAGGTTTCTTTTTGGAAAAATTTTTTTCACACAACATAACAATATACGTTGATTTATATAATTGCACATATGTATATGAGTTTAAAATTCGTTTCAGTTTTGTTGTTGTGTAGTTAATTACAAATAAGTTAATAATTATTCAATTGCATTGATTATAGCTCGAGGGATAAGCAAGCTGAAGTGGCAATGGGCTGGTCACATAGCTTGAAGAACCGATAACCGATGGGGAAGAGAGGTTCTTTAGTGGTGATCCCGTTCGGGTAATCGTAGTGTAGGACGATCTCGCACTAGATGGAGTGACGATCTCAAATGCATTACAGGGAGTCAGTGGATGCAGGCGATTTAAGATCGTTCATTATGGCAGTCTATGGGGGAGGTCTATGTTTAGCAGTGGATAATGGCTGAGACGATTTACCAGAGGGAGACTTTGTACAAAAGTTGATTACTTGGGTACCTCTGTCCCATTCATTTTTCAACCGTAAAGCAGTTGTGTTTGCATGGTTGTGTTTCGGTTTGAAGAGTGGGATATGGCGTGAATTTACTGGGTACGGAGGAATAACACCTGAGTCCTCAGGAATGGCAACGCATGGGGGGTATCATGGGCGAAACAGTGCATTCTGTTATGTCCATGATACTGCTCATGTCTATAGGCGACGGTTACCACTTTCCATCAGGTGGGCCGTCAGCTTGTTTGCTATTCTAAGTTGTATAAAAAAAAATCAACTGTTGTACTCAATCATATCAGTTTATGAACTATTAGTTAATCACAATTCATCATCAATTAAAAGATGTATGTACATATATTGTTAGTCCTTCGAGCCGGACATTATATGTATTTTCACCTTACAAAGCGTGCAATGTTATGGGAAACAAGCTTATAGAAGCAGCATCATTCGGGTAATTGAAGTTCCCTATACTTGTACATTGCACCCACTCTAATTGGCTGCACTGGAGACGTCACATTCGGTCTGCGGTGTGCAGCGCGCTCTACTCTCAGATGCTGTTTGTTTTAACTCTGTCCTATTATTGTGCGAGAATATTGCAGCAATTGTCATTACGTATAGGAGATATTTATGTCGCCTACCTTCATATTATAAGAATAATATAATTCAATAAATATAACCGCACAGTTATGAAATAGCGATAACGTTTATATCGTACAAGTGTCCAGAGTTACTATAATAAGTCATCAGTTAAAAACGACAAATATTAAAAATGAACTAGAACCATTAAAGACTGGCTTTGTTCCTGTATATGTATTGTGAAATATGTTGATGAAATTACTAGGTATTCTAACTTAAATTATTTAACCTAAAACTGATTGGCAATACCTGAGTAGTCAGTTACCATCATGCTTGACGGTTATCGTCCTTATATAAAAGATTTCAATGACACACGTTCAGCAGCCGCTGGATTTAATTAGAATCATCTTATTTGATTTGAAAAATAGGATTTTATCTGAAGACGCCATAACAAGTTTTTCAATCAAGCCGCATCATCTCCAGCGCCACCCTCGCGCCTCGGTCCTCAGAGTGGTCGTGCATTAGCATGACAATTGCGGTGCCGCGGCGCGTCACACGCACCTGTGCCGCGGCGCCCCCGCACCGTTCTCGCTGGCTGCTCTCAACACTACCACAGTAAAGAGAGACATTTACCTAATGATAATGTGAAGCGATATTTAAACGTACACCGCATGGCTGTGATATTATGACCCTTCAACGTATAATACGTGCATGTGATTAGGATACTTTTATAATTTGTATGTGTTTACACGAATGTACCTACCCATACTTTTAATAGAACTACGTGAAAATGTATTAAAGTCTAAGAATATATTAGATTACAGAAATAAAAAAAAAAAATCTTTAATTGATTTAATGTTTCAATATGGTACTAATTTTAACAAAATTTTGTTTGATTTTTCATTCTTTTTCTATTAAAACAGAGTGACGTTTTAATTTCTTAACGTAGAAAAATAGAATCTTCTATATAATTGCATCTACTTTTTATTTAACATATTAATTTATTTATGGGATCACTAACATAAGATACAGCGAAACATTTAAATGCAATATACTAGTGGTCTATCTGTTTTAATATTTAGAGGCAACAACAAACAACAAGGGAGAATGAAATGAAATTAACACATGATGTTAAATGAATAAACAATGTTAATGAAATGTGCAAATGATGAAACTTAAATATCTTTTAAATACATAGAGGTTCATTGACTGTTTATGAATAGCGAATTATGTTTGTCAAAATCTTTAGTATTTAGTGGCAGTATGGCACACGGCCTTGTGACATGGTGCGATGTGACGGATGAGTCGAACGCACACGTACTCGTCTCACATCCTTCACAAATCGCATCGCATTCAAACGTCTGGATGGTTGGTGGATGTCAGATTCGCGCAGTCGAGCTGCGGGACGGGTTGACTCTTTATTAAGACCGACTCTGCTGGTTTGTATATTTATCTGCGTCATATCACGCTACGTCTTACTATACCATAAGGAACAGTCTCGACTCCCTGCTTCCACTGACTCCCTGCAATGCATTTGAGATCGTCACTCCATCTACAGGGGTGTCGTTCTAAACTGCGTTTGCTTATATTAAGTATACGGGCTTTAAATTAGGCAATACAATACACAGCGATCAATCAAATAAATAAGTATTTACGCATTAAAAAGATGTATTAAGAATTTACTGGGTACAGAGGAATAACACCTGAGTCCTCAGGAATGGCAACGCATGGGGGATATCATGAGCCAAACAGTATACTCTGTTATGTCCATGGTACTGCTCATGTCTATAGGCGACAGTTACCACTTTCCATCAGGTGGGCCGTCAGCTTGTTTGCCATTATAAGTTGTATAAAAAAAAAAATGTAGAAATTATAAAACAAAATAAATATCAAAGTTATAAAGGAATCATTCCTAACTATTTATTTATCACGCAAATATTGTATGAAAAAGTTTCACCCATTTTTCTCGAAGCATTTTTATGGAGACACTTTATCTATATAATCTAAGCTTATTACTTATTAAAATATTTTAAATAAAATCTATAAAAACATGTGAATTCATAATTCTTAAATTAACGAATCCCAGTTGGCCACGAGCGCTGCAGCACTGTGGTGGTTGTGTGGCACTCGCGAGCCAATCTCGTCCGCAATTTACCGCTTTCGAACAGTTTGTTTGACATCGAACACTAAACGAATCACTGTATGTTTTTTTATTGCATTTCTATGCATAGCTACTGTCGCGTCGCGCTCCGTCCGGTATCTTTTAATTGGAGCCGGGCTTTGTACAAAAACGAGGCATATTGTATGCGAAATAATTGAACTCCTTTTTTTACAATATTTTATTGAGACGATATATTTCGTGATAGTTACGATGCGATCCTATCGACGAATTCATATCACGAATAATAGTTGGACATATAGTATCGCGGAGTTTTTCGTAGTTATTGATATTTTCTTCAATATTGTAGAACATACTTTTGTTCTATCACCAATAGTCATCATCAAACCTCATTATTTAAAAGAACGTTTTATGTTTCTTGGAGAGAGCAATTCTAATTCTTATTCTTTACGTAGTACTGACAACCTCCAACTCATAATTCCTACCCATTCTTCCTCTTTCTACTCCAAATCCTTTTCCGTGCAAGCAGTTCGTTTGTGGAACTCACTCCCTACCCCTATACGGTGCGCTCAATCGTTGCCCATTTTTAAAAACTTAGTTAAAGCCCACTACCTATCCTTATAATCACTTAGTCCTACGTATTTCCAGTTTTATGTGGTTATATATATGTGTATTAATATGGTATATTTGTATGTATTTATGCGTATATATGTATATGTATGTATATATATTTATATGTGTATGTATATGTATATATATGTATATGTTTGGTTGTATGTGTTTATTTATGTATGTATATGTATATGACGATGCTGTCACAAATATTATTTTTTACAAATCTATCTTTTTTAACGCGCCACCTACCTACTTATGCTTTAATCCTTTCTACCCAAAGGTTGTCTGGAAGAGATTGCTTAGCAATAAGACCGCCTTTTGTACTACACTATACGTATTGAAAATTGTTTTAACAAATCATGTTATGTTGGTGCAATAAAGTGTTAAATAAATAAAAAAAATAAATAAAATAGTTTCCGCAGCGCACGCGACGAAAGATATTATATAGCATTTTTTTCACACCTTGAGTTACGTTACTAAAGTTTTAATAAGGGTCTCTAATCTTTTCTCTCAATAAATATAGTCTATGTAACATAAGAATTTTGTATAGCTTTTACTTTTCAATTTAACCTTATAATATGGGTGATCCATTTCTGCACAGTAAGCCAGTGTTTAACTCTTAATCGCCTGATGTTTCTCCCAACACTAAATTAGCATGTGAATATATTTTCTCCCATATACTGAGCAGCATGTACATTATGGTAACCCTACTCACGTACACATGAATAGAAAAGTTAACTTGTTTTTGAAGAAGCAATTTCATGAAGACACTTTATCTATATAACTATTAACTTTATCTATATATCAGAGGCCTTTGTATATCAAGGAGGCGGCCTAGCAATTCTTGACTCCAGATGATGACACGACACCTTCATACGAGGAGTACTTGTACTACTACCGTATTGTTCAATAAGCGATGTAAGTATAATAATGATACGCTTGCATTGGCAGGGGAGAAACACAGTACGTGTTCGTACATAGTACGTACAGTGTGTGTTCCGAAGCAGAAACGACGATATTTCTTCAGTAAGTATGAAACTTTTATCAGCGGCCCCATCGCATGCGGGCCATTAGCTACTGTTGCCAAATGCCGGTTTAGTAATGTACCGAATCAGCTTTTATTGCTATTCGAGTACTTTGGTATTCGATTAAAAATAAATCGAATCCTGATTCGAGCCTGAGGACTCAGACAAGTACTCGAATATTTGTATCACTATTGGAGTACTTTATTAAACTAGAGTATTGTTTAATTAGATTTATGAAGCTTTCTTTAATGAAGATATGAAATGTTCATTTATTTTAAATTTTTGCTATATAATTAAGAAAAAAAATTAATGTCGAATCAACCAAAAAAATTATGTAAAATATATGAATCACAAGTACTCGAATCCTGTGTTCGAGTATAACGTACCCGACTTCCGTACTTATGTATTTGAGTTTACAGTTGAGTCAGTAGTCGAGTCGGTCTGACTCGGCACATCACTATGCCAGCTGCCTTTTCCCATCTATGAGCGCACGATCACCTGTGTCATTGGAGTAAGCTCAACAACTTTCCTTTTGAACAATTACAGACATTTCCAAATAAACTTTATAGGCAAGTAGGCCGCGGCGCACTCAGGCATATTTTTAATTCTATAGAGTTTTATATAGAAATTCAGTAACGAGTTTCTTTGGTTTGTAGTACCCACTCTCGTCCTTTCCTAGTTACACCAATAGCTCCTGTAATCCTAGGTAGGTATGTGTATAAATTGGAGTCCAGTCATCAATTTCAGAACATTATTATTCGGTAAGTATTTCGTGTAATCAACCAGAAGGTTTATTTGCCGAAACATCTGATTAGATGAAGCATGTATTATGAATATAAAGATTTACAAAATATCACAATTATAAATATTTTGTATCTCTGTAATTGCACAATATGTTACTATTTAAAAATCCTTATTTATTGGTATAATCCATCAGGTATGCCACTGTATATTGATATGCATCTCTGTCCCACGAGAACGTGTAATAAATTGTTTCTAAATGATTCTACAATATGAAATCCAATTCAGGAGAGGTTAAAATAAAAGAGTTATAACAAAAAGCAAATGGCGTTGAGTCAACGGGGCGGCACAGGGCAGGGCCGGGCGGAATGACGGATGACGGATGACGACGTGTGTGCCGAGTGACGAGTGTCGAGTCGTGGCTGTCGGGTGACGAACTAGTGGCTGCAGTGATCGGCGCTGTGACAAATGATGGCAGGTGTCAATCTCGACGGCAGACCTGTTCGTGCGCATCGCTTTGTTGGCTGTACGCGACGCATGCTGCTGCGACGGAAACTGTCAGTATCTATTCGTGGTGTGAAAAAACTCAGTAAAATTACTGAGTTTTTTTTTGTAAGAAAATCATTAAGTAAATTATGAGGACTACAACTGGAGGATTAAAATCGACCGCCCAGTTCGAAGTGTGAACCAGGAGTGAGTTTTCAAGTCGTCACGTAGGCCCGCCTCGCGCTGAAGCGTCAGCAGTTGCCTAGTTAGGCATTTACGTCATTTACGAGTTTTGGATATGATGCGGCGTCAGCGGTCTCGATAGTGGCTCGCTATGTAACTAGTATTTATGTAACAACTAACTCGGCAACTTTGCTTTTCCTTCTTTACCAATTTTTTTTTTTTTATTTGTATAAAAATTATCTCTCAAGTTTATAGGCGATGGTGACTGCTTTCCATTGTTAGTACATTTACCATTCTAAGTTTCATAAAAAATATTTGGAGCGTACTATAAATAGATATATATATTGACAAAATTTCATTAAAATCGGTTGAATTGTTTCAGAGATTAGCTTGTCAGCGTCCTATCGAGCTGAATATTTCTCCGCAAGAAAAATGTGTCGAAAATGGCAGTAATTTTGAGTCTCACATACTGACTTAAAAGCTGCCCGCGTCGTGTTGATATGGGAGGCTGATATGTTTTTGTTATAAACCTATTTCAGTGCAAACACAACGGCGGCCTAATCGCTGTACACGTGGAAATGCTAAAGTCTGGCTCTCGTTAGCAACGGTTCCAAATGTAAGTACTTCAAAGTGTTTTACAGTAAATTTACATTTAACTGTGGAAGTTTAGTTGCGTCGGGTCGAGTTCGCGATCAACATTACAATTAAAAGTTCGAGCCTGCGTTACGGCCGCAAAGCGTGTGTGAGTTTAATATTGTACAACATGTGAATTGAAGTTAATGGTCATTATTTTATTTTTACATTATTTTATTTGTATTTATATATTATCATCATTATCCTATCAGCTTTTAACTGTCCACTGCTGAACATAAGCCTAAGGGAGTTTTGCTAGTAGTTGCCACGCTTGGTAGGCGGATTGGCAACTGCAGTTAGGTTTTGAAGGTGTTTTGGGAGGGACGCTACTGCCCATCCTCCACACTTAGTCGCTTCTTACGACACATACGGGAAAGGAAGAGGTGGTCTATTCTATGCCGGGACCACACGGAAATTATATATTATACGCGACAATAATGTAAGTTCCGAACCCAACACATTTATTAAATTTACATCGTATACTGCGCGGCGCCGCACGGTTTCGCATCGAATCGCATTACTACCGATGTAGCTGTAAAACGAATACTTACGTTTTCTTTTAATTTCTGCCCATAAGGGCAATAAGAATATATGGAAATAATAGCCTTATGGCTATCATAAAGATTATTTCCATGTACGATTAGGGATTTTGTACTTCTGCTGCGTAGAAAGGGCGCAGTGATTTTTTATCGGTCATTATACATATTATAATGTTCCGGTCTCAGATATTTAGATATTTTCAAATGGCAATATTAATTATGTAAACATATTCATACATTACTTGTATTATTATTCAGAATTATTAGCTAAGAATATATGTAAATAGTTTATTTTGTTTAGTATATTTGTATTTGTTGCTCTCATTTGACATGAGGTAATACAGCAAATTAAATAAAACTAGAGACATATTTCATTACTTCAATAACATTACCTGGGGGGAAGGAATTGTTAGTAATGGGGAGGTTAGTCCCTACTGCTATCAATATACCCTATCAGGTCGACCTCCACGCAGTTCCCCCTGGAAACCATCGTGCTGAATCCCAGATGTATTCACCACGATGGGCTAACTGACCTGCTTTTTCATTCTCACCTATCATCCCTCACTGGTGCACCGCCAGCGTATACCGGTAGCACAGGCAGGGTCACCATTCCATTATCATTCAATAAAAAAAAAAAACCATTACCTTGTTGCACTCACAAAATTGTCTACGAGTATATTTACATTCGAATAGGTTCAGTTATTTTTATTCGAACATATCAGTGGTTCAAATAAAGCATATTATTTCTCTCTCTGTCTCTTTTCTTTGAAGTAATAGAGACTTTGCCATGATTACTATATTAAAAACAATATATTTTTACGATTATATCCTTGAAAAGGTAATCGAAGGTCTTTGTGTTATACCGTGTATGTTAAATAGATACAGCAGCGTGGACCACCCCGGGCGCGGGCCCACGGCTGCCGTTTATCAGCAGGCTCGCATCGCTCAGCTGGGCCGGCCTGCTTCGTTTTGTTATCAGATCATATGCCGATGATTGGCAGGTAACGACCCGCAGCGGTGACCTAAGCAAGTTAATAATAATTTAGACGATATTTTGGGTTCTGTCACAGGAGGTAAAGGGTTTTTTAAAATCTATTTTCAAAATTTCAAGTTTGGTCTGTGTGTGTGTGTGTGTGTATTGACAGATCATACGGTAAATTTTTTTCTAATGTGTGATAATGGAACGGTAACCTTGCTTGCGTTATCTGGATACGTTGGCGGTGCACCAGTGAGGGATGGTAGGTGAGGAGGAAAAGGCATGTCACTTAGCCCATTGTGACGAATTCCACCAGAATTAACCACGATGGTTTTCAGGGGGAATTACGTGGAGGTCGATCTAATAGGGCATACTGGTAGCAATGGGGCTGTCAAACTCCATTGCTATCAATCCCTTCTCCCTTCATCTTATTGCTGTGCCCTTCCAGGGATCATGTTGATTCTTTACTTTTAATAACTTAAGACCTAAATTTTTACAACATGAAATAGCAATAAATGGTTGAATTAAATTGAATTGAATCTGTCACCTATCCTGCCGGCGTATACCAATACCAATTACTATTCTATTTTTACCCAAAAAAAATTGCCAGGTATTTAGGTGTTTGGGATAGAGAAAGATAGTCTAAATCCTAGTCAATCAATAGATCCCCGTCACACAGACGAACTCGCAGGTAAAACAATTATATATAATAAATATTAAAAATAATATTTTTGAAGCCAAAGTAAAGCCCAACACGTGTAGCAAACACTTCCAAATAATTTAATAATAGGTACTTATCCATTATGAGATTGTACAAGTGAACAGGAAAAGGTCGTGTGTATGTGGCTCACGTCGCGCACACATCTGTATTTAATTAGGGACGCACACATTACTCTACCTTACTCTTCGACGTCGTCGCCCGAGGCACGCACACTTGGACACCGACGATCACAATAGCTAACGCGACCCCCCCCTCCCTCCCGCGGAATCTTTGCTAAGAGCCCTCGCAGATACACCCGCATACCGCACACACCGTTCCCGACGGGACGGGCGGTGACGAAGATCCACCGCGACACAAGGTCCGCGCGCGATCAGGTTTGCGCCCGAGCACATCTCTACGACTCCGAGTTTCCACCCATCACGACGAACTGACCCTTCGCCGTCTCTAGACGAGGGTCGAAGTGCGGTGGCCTAGGCCGAGGTTCGAGCCACTCTGGCGCTCTTGGGCGCACACCGCAGTCCATAAAGAAGAGCTGATGCCTCTGTCGCTCCCCTCTCGTGGGCTTGGAGTGCCGTTTGCACTCGCCCCTGCATACACGTTCGGTGAAGTTGTAAAAGCCATCTTCGGCCAACAGCAAACCAGAGGGAGACTTTGTACAAAAGTCGTTTGCTTGGGCACCTCTGTCTCATCCGTGTTTCAACCGTAAAGCGGTTTGAAGGGTGGGATATGGCGTGAATTTACAGGGTACAGAGGAATAACACCTGAGTCCTCAGGAATGGCAACGCATGGGGGGTATCATAGGTGAAACAGTATATTCAGTTATGTCCATGGTACTGCTCATGTCTATAGGTAACCGTACCACTTTCCATCAGATGGGTCGTCAGCTTGTTTGCCATTCTAAGTTGTATAAAAAAAAACATCATCATCATATCAGCCTTTAAGTCGTATTAAGTCCACTGCTGAACATAAGCCTCCCCCTTGGGTGGTTTTGCCAGCAGTTGCCACGCTTGGCGGGTTGGTAACCGCAGTTAGGGTTTGGAGATGTTTTATGAGGGACTTAGTCTCCTTTTACGTCATCCACGAGAATGTGGATAGATGTGGACGCGGCATAGAATAGGCCACCCTTTCCGGTGGCCTATTCTATGCCGCGATCACACGACCATTGTAAAACTATTAAATAATATTAAAAATGTATAAATAATATCACTATAGAGCCTGTTGTGTATAACATAATATATTGGGGGGAAAGGGATTGCTATTAATGGGGTTTGATAGCCCCTTTGCTAGCAATATCCAACCTACCTTATCAGGTCGACGTCCATGCGGTTCCCCTTGGAAACTATCGTGAGTAATTTGTCATTGAATTCGTCACTAACTGCTAACAGCTAACTGACCTGCCTTTACATTCTCATCTCTCACTGGTACCCCGCCAGTGTATACCGATAGCGCAAGCGTTGTTATCTTGCCATTTTCACCCATTAAAAAAAAACAATATATTTGTAGTCTAATATATTATGAAAATATAGTTACTTAGTATCACATCCTCATTGGAATCTCTTCAATACAAAGAAGCAATAATGAATGTACGCTTCTATATTTCGCCGCTATGAGTTGCAACAATAAAGATTTATATTTCCCTTTTATCTCTTAAAATAATGTGTTTCGCTCCTCGATTTTTCCTTACAGAGCATACTGAGTTATTCCAGGCCAACCGTAACCCGTCGCGTGCGTTCTATATTTAAAATGATAATTTTAAGACGTTTTCTATGAGAATCGGAAGGAGTGCGCGGAATGACGATGCCGCGGGATGGGAAAGGGGGGGGGAGGAGGGTTGAAGGGGAAATGACAAATTGTTGCACGTCGGAAACGAGTGTAATGACATTAAATCAGCTGTATCCGGCAATAACTTGCCGATTAGGGCAGCGCCACCCGGACGGGCGGTGCGAGGTGGCGTGAAAAAGTATCACGTGTGGTACATTGGTGCAGGACAATGATGCGGTAGGTGATCTAGTCATATAATAAATGTTAATGTTTGTATATATGTATAAAAATGCGATGGTGACTAAGTAATTGGTGGAGTTGTTACAAACGTTGTTCACTTCAGTCCTGAAATAACGAGGTAGTACGAATTGTAGGGGGGAAAGGGATTATTAGTAATAGGGGTCAAGTACCCCATTACTAGCAATTAACCCTGTCAGGTCGACCTCCACCTGGTTCCCTCTGGAAACCATCGTAGCTAATTCTAGTTGAATACGTCAGGATAAGCTAACCGACCTGCTTTTTTCCTCATTAATCATCTATCCACGGTGCCCCGTCAGTGTATACCGACAGCGCAGACAGTGTTACCATACCATTATCACCCATTACAAAGTACGAATTGTAGACAATGAAATCAGGTATATAGGTGTTCATCACCATGATATCAGCCTTTAATTGTCCACTGCTGAACTTAAACCTTCCTCGGGGGGTTTCCCCAGTAGTCACGCTTTGCAGGTGGATTGACAACCGCAGTAAGATTTTAAACATGTTTTAAGAGGGACGCTGGTGCCCATTCCTCGCTCTCCGGGTAGCCTGTTCTATGCCGGGACCACACGGGACTATTTACCCAAAATTATACGTTTTTATAAGTAAGTAAAAACGGGAAAGTGTACAATTAACTACGTAATGTATTACGACTGGATACTGGGCTTAGTATTATCAGGTATTCAGTGTGTAAACTCAGTATTCGTGGACACGGTGTGACCAGGAGCGACGATTACAGGTCGTTAGATGCGCATCAACATTCCTCGACCGCGGTGGTAAAACGGCCACTTTGGTGATTTGTAATATAATTCTAATACAATTCATTTTTCAATACATTTTATTGTCCCAGGTTGTCTGTAAAAGATAGTGCTTTTAGAGATAAGGCCGCCTTTTGTATATGCACATTTTGTATAAATACTTCTTGTATACATCTCTATTGTTTGGGGGAGAAAGGGATTGTTAGTAATGGAGACTGAGAATCCCATTGCTATGTTTCAATATACCCAACCAGTTCGTCTTCCATGGCTGTGTTCCCCCTGAAACTATCATGGTTAATTCCTGATGAATTCATCATGATGGGCAGAGGAATTCTTATCTATCACCCTTCACTGGTGCTCCGCAAGCGTATACCGTTAGCACAGGCGGGGTTACCATACCATTTTCACCTATCAAAACATCTCTATTGTGCGCTATAAAGAGTTTATTATTATTATTATTGTCTAATTGATATAAGAATCCTGAGATGTGACTCACTGATATGTTACATCAAGAATAGTAGAAAACACAGCATGAAAATGTATGCAATTGTATGAACAGGTTTAATTATGCGTGTCTCAGTGTCTCTGATATTGGAGAGAATTCTAGTAAAATACTATTGCTATAATAAGTTGACCGCTTACCTGATGAAAAGTGGTAACTGTTGCCTATAGACGTACAGATTAAACTGTAACCTTAATGCAATGCCGTTTGTAAAGGCTAAGGTATTATGCTTCCATACTTAGTAATTTCTCTGCTATATGTCCACTCTTCAAACTGTTAGAGCCTTATGAACAAAACAGCTTAGCGGTGCATACAAGAGTTGACAAAGACACTCATGCAAAATATTTTGAGCAAATTCAGTCAATTATTGTCAGTCAGAAATTTATCAGAGGGAGACCTTGTACAGAAGTCGTTTGCTTGGGTACCTCTGTCCCATTCGTGTTTCAACCGTAAAGCAGTTGTATTTGCATGGCTGTGTTTCAGTTTGAAGGGTGAGATATGGCGTGAATTTACTGGGTACAGAGGAATAACACCTGAGTCCTCAGGATAGCAACGCATGGGGGGTATCATGGGCGAAACATACTCTGTTATGTCCATGGTACTGTTCATGTCTATAGGTTATCACTTTCCATCAGGTGGGCCGTCAGCTTGTTTGCCATTCTAAGTTGTATAAAAAAAAAGCAAATATTGCGAACATCAATTAATTAAGGATACTATTACGAATTATCGAAGTGGTCATTTTAGACAACTAAACGCACTGTCGGATGCTGCAATCTGGATCTCACTATACTCGTCCTGCCTGATCGAGCGTGGCGGCAAGCGACAGTAAAGGTGTTTAGCTCGTTAATACGATCATACTTCATTACAATCAAATGATAGAGCGGCAGTTTTCTAAGCGAATAATCTATTACGACATGAATTTAAAGCACGAAGGTGCCTGCTAGACGGCGATTAATTAATAAATCATCCTAGTCTGGTTCCAACCTTGTTAGTGTCAGTGATTGTTAATTCAGTGTCACGCTGCTGGCAAAAGTCGTTAATCATTGAAATCATGTTGTCATAAACTAAAGTTGTATATTTGAAAAATGTGCACATCGAAACCGGAATCATAAGAGGCTTGAGTTGATCCTTCATAAAAATTCAAGAATTTTTATAAAAGACATTAGAATTAAAAATCAAATTGGTTATAAAAGTCCCTTTTTTACAAGATTCAAATAAACATAAGTCTAAAAAAATACATACAAAAAAAGCACAACATCACTTAATTCGCTATTTCCCTGAACCATCTTATTCATATGTCTTAACTTTAGTGTTTTTTCCAGTGATATTGATTATGTAGTTATTTGTACATACGAGTATTATAAACATTTTAGCTGTTTAGTTCTGTCGACAATTTTCTTACACAATTTTTTCTGATAAGAAAACATGGCTCGACATCGATCGCTAATTAGGCATCGAAGTTCGCAGGCAAAGCAAATGATTAAAAAAAGCGACTACTGTTTTTTTGGGGACATAAACAATTGTTTTGTACAGAGAATTGTTTGTTTGTGTCATAACAAGAGTTAGAGACAGTGTGTGATGTGTATAAGCGGGGTGTCGCGACACAGTTCGTCGCGTTATCATAATGATCACGTGTCGTATGTCACAGCTCGTTATTGTCACGTCACGGTCCACCGGCGCACCTCTGACGAGTAACGAGCGACGCGGCGACGCGGCGACGTCGCGTACACGTGTCGGGTGACGATCATGTGACATGATTTCGCAAATTGATCGCGTACTTGATTATTTTTTTACATAAAATGTTGTTAGGGATTCCGCCGCTTACTGATTGGGTACTGAGTGGAGGCGAGATTATACGCTACTTACCAAGCGTCAGTCAGTCAAATGAAGAAAAGGTAAAAATAAATATTGGGGGAAAGGGATTGTTAGTAATGGAGGCTGAGAATCCCATTGCTAGCAATATACCCAACCAGGTCGACCTCCTCGCGGTTCCCCCTGGAAACTATCATGGTTAATTCCTGATGAATTCATCATGACGGGCTAACTGGCCTGTTTTCATTCTCATCAATCATCCTTCACTGGTGCTCCGCCAGCGTATCCCGTTAGCGCAGGCGGGGATTGCCATTCTATTTTCACCCATAAAAAAAAAACGATAAATATTAGAATGAATAAATAGTCACTTGTAATGACTGTGAAAATCAAAATATAATATGTTTAAGATACAGTAATATATTTTACATGTTGTAATTATTTATAAGACAGTAAATTTATGTCCAGGGTATGTCAGAGGACAACTAAAATCTGAGTCCTCAGGCATGGTAGATAATTACAAATATATAAAATTTTGCGAAACAATATTTATAAAAATTGTATATCTCTTATGTCCAAATGTAATAATATATAAGCTATATCAATCAATTTGTCTATTGGTGACGGTTACCACTGTGCATCATGTTTCTACCGTGGATTGTGTTTGCTGGTGTGTTTCGGTTGTTTGGCGTGAAATTACTGGGTACAGTTGTATAAAAAAATATACAAAGACAGAGAATACCCGTCAGCTTGTTTGGCAAATAAAAAAAAAAACTATTCAATAAGCTGCCTGGTACCAAGTATCATAATAGCAATAGGTTGTGAGGAGAGACTAGTGCCCAGCACTGGGATATCAATGGGTTACATACTTATAGAGGTATCATTATATAGATAGATAGATACTCTTTATTGTTTCCTCCAAAAGATTACAATAGTAAACTTATTATAAATATAAACAATTACAAGAAATAATCACATAAGTGTAAATCTTAGCGTGCATCTCCACGTTTAGCTGGAAACTAGATCAATGTGTCGTTTGCATATAGAGACGCAAGTGTAAGGTAACCGGATAGTAATGTAGCCCGCGGCGGACTTGATGCAAGTCAAATGCACTATGCACCAAACCTCGTATACTGTATTACGCTGTATGTGACTCTAACTGGGGACTGTTACATTGAAGTAGGACGTTGTGGTAACTTTAACTGGAGCATGGTCGCAGTACAACTGCTACTTACTGTAGTACTTGTTAATTAAGTAATTAAAACACTTTATGCATAAGCTTAAAAAAAATTTGTACGCTATAGTGTACAATTTTTTTTTACATTATAATGTACTAGAATATATATATCTTTAATTGCTTTATATGTATTTGAAAAATATTTTCTTATGTTCACATTCTAAAGCAGAAATTATTTTAAAAATTAAATAAATATACAGATCGATAATAACTAATTAATTGATGGGACGGATATAAAAATAATAATTGCAAAGTTCGTATTCATGATATTATGTTACACTAGCGATCCGTCCCAGCTTCACTCGGGCAGATTGATAAATAAATTAGTATTTTATGTTACATTTAATATGCAAGTTTTGATAGTTTAGGTAACAATTTTATAATTTTTGTAGGGAGATTTTTGAAAATAATTTGTAGCCTATATTAGCCTCGTTGATTGTGTAGCATTCTATAGGTGAAGGAATTTTTTAAATCGAACGAGTAGTTTAGTGTTTATCCATTAAAAACAAACAAATATACAAAAACTATACAAAAAGAAAATCTTTCCATTTTATAATATTAAATGTAGACTATACAGTCAAAACGTTGTTTACATTGACTGCGTAGAGGTTACATAAATAAATTACATAAAAATAACTTACACGTGTAATCACAACGGGAAATAAAACTTCGTCTCACCTGCAACAAGAAACAAATATTTATAAATCACAAAAATTATAGTCGAAAAAAGGTATTCGAGGACCGTGAAGACGATGTCTCGATAAGGAGTGAACTTGGAGAAGAATTTAGTGAGGAATGTGGCCTTATGTGGCATTGACACTTCTGTAGGTGGCGTGAAGCACGCGTTACGCACGCATGCCCCACGAGACGGTATCAAGTTTTCGGAGTAAACCGAATTCAAGAAAAGGGCTTCTTTTACTCCAAGTTTGAGAACTACCTAGGTAGTTTAACAAGATTGTAAAATATATACTTTGGTAAACTATAAGGAGATTTTGTTATTGTTGCAAATGGCTCTGGAATCTAACCCTTAAATCTTTTTTGGTGATATTTCTTGAATTAATGAAAATATACATGAGAGAAACATGGTGAATTACAATTGTATTGTTATATTTTCAGAACGTCAATATTCAGCAAACGGTCCAATTTGTGAAACATATATGGGGAGTATGCTTATTTGCCATTCTAAGTTTTCTCAGATATATATATATATCTGAGAAAACTTGACAAGTACTGTTTATCATTAATTATTGTTTACAATATAGGTTTATGGTACTTGAATAAACTTTGTGCGAATACCTTAAAAACCAAGTCTTCTCGAAGAACATTGAAACCAGATCAAGGAGAATATCTATAGCAAAATAGTAGCGAATGTTAGGTACTGAAGAGGATATTTACTGATCTCCACTCGCGACTGGAGGAATGCCATCATAGAGAGACCCATAATTTGGGTGATGTTATTTTAAAAAATAAACATCATTTTTTTCTAAATAATACTGTAGTTTTATTTTAATTATCCCTTTTGTATATTCATGTATTATGTAAGATTACAAATTATAACAAAGTAGTAATATCTAATAAGATATAGTCACCGCAACAAGTTTGTTAACCAGAGTACATTTGTAGAGTTCCACCATCCTTTACTATATTAAAATTGGGCAATAAAACGACAACAAACAGGTATTCTAATAAATTAATTATCCTCCAGTATGCATTTCTCTCGATATCCTTCACATAATTTTGAACATGGATTTGCCAAAGATCTAGTGATATGCAAAATATATACAGCCACGGATAGCTGACCGCAGAGAGATCAATCCAGTCATGATAATGACAAATCGATTATTGAAATGTCTATCAAACCAATACCTTGGAATACTCATAGTGAGGTCGCTTTAGTGAAGCCTGCGAAATCATGGGAAGCTTATGCATTTCTGGGAAAAGCTATGTAGTTCTTATAAGCATATTTATAATTGAACTAAGATAGTCTAAGTGTGGTGAATGGAGTCCAATTTACGTTTACATGTTGGTATCGATAACTGGACGTTTTGTTGGGCGGACGTCGGACGTCGGACGTCGGACGGTGGACAGTACAGTGCACGGTGGTGGTATGTACCGCTCATTTACATATTTATCTCCACTTTCGAACTGTTGATATCGTTATCAATTGAATGTGAATGTATATTTGAACCGGGCTCGCGTGTGGGCCACGTAACTTCGGCGCGTATTTTCAACATTATCAGATTTATAAACATTAAATACTCACTTTTATTGGTATTTGTGAAAATATATGTAATATCGTGGGTATATATTTATTATCAGTATTGAGTATATTTTAGTTTATCACAACACTGGCCAGATAATAGAATAATTTCGATATACACATTCAAATTCAACTAAAGAATATCTTAATGTATTTGTTTTACTATTGTTTCTACACTACGTATCAATGATATTTTATTTTTTACTGCTAAACATAGGTTTCATAAAAGGGTTTTGCCAATAATTGCCACGCTTGGCAGGCAGTTGGGCAACTGCAGTTAGGATTTGGTGGTTCTAAGAGGGACGCGGCTGCCCATCCCTCACTCTCTTAGTCGATTCTTACTATACTCACGGGAAAGAAAAGAGTCGCTTATTGTATATAGGGACCACATAGTAATTTTGTACAGCTAGCTAGTGTATTTTGTATATATTAAATAATGAAATACGAGTAAAACACACATTAACATTTTTATGAAGTCCCAATATTTACAAAATAATTATGAAAATAAATTTATTTTATCTTTTCCTTTATAACAACGTGTTTGTTCGATGTCATTAAAAATGCCCCCTTTATTCTATGTACGTAGTGGAATGATGAATGTTAGGTACAAATTGATATCAATCAAATGTTACAATCAATTGTGAGAAAAGTGGTAAATATTATAATGCGTGCCGCGTGGAACGAATACAATTTACTAATCGATTCAATCAGGTATCAATAAATCACTGGGCTTGGCGTGATATTGTGGCATAAAGGGAAGTGGCGGTGTAAAGCGAGCAGCTATCACTGCAGGGCTGTCAACTCCTAAAAAGATTTACCTCTAAACACATTGTGTTGTACCTCTAAAATTTAAAATTAATAGTAAAAATTTCTTAAAATAATGAAAAAATACATAATTATAATTGCAGGCGTCAAAAATCACAAATTAAAATTTAACGCATAATAGCTAGCATAGTAGCTGATGTCTATATAGGATTTTCAAATTCATAACATTTTGATTAAAAATTGCCAATTATGACCACCTATTGCTCGTGGTCTATTGCGTAATTCGTTCGCCTATTAAAAATTCTACAATACTTTTCCCTTAAATTTGAAATTATAACCTTTTGTGGACTGACCGATCTACTTTCATTGTTATCCACCAGCTTTCAGAAGTGCTTCGTCGGTGTATACCGATAGGTGGGGTCACCATCATGTGGGTTGTCATCTATTAAAATCCCTTAAGTTGGAAGCCCTGGCGCTGGCGAGTGGCACCGAGCGTCGTTCTTTACATCTGATAATGTTGGCTTGTTAGTGACGTCGCCACGATCAACCTACAAATTAACGCATAAACTAATACGTCGCTTACACACGAATAGCGAAATCCTAGAATTTGTCTCATTAGAAACTCATACATAACTATTGGCTTGTTGATTTGGTAAAACTTATACCATGGATGAATCAATGAGTATACTTTATTTGCATTATACAATATTGAGAAGAAGTCAGACAATTAATAAATGTAACGATACAGTTGTATAAGTACAGTAAGGCGATCTTATTACTGAGAGCAATCTTTTCAAGACAACAAAATGTATAAATAAAGAATGCCAATTTATTAAATGAAAAACCAGTCAAATAGAGAGGAGGTTTTTTTTTCACACATTATTTAATTAATGGTCACAGAATGTAGAGTTATTTCAATATTATAATGCATAATTTCAAAATGTAATTGCTCAATACATTTCACGTATATGTACACACAGAGTGTAGAGTGTAGAGGCACAACACGTCTGTTGAAATATAATATAACGCATTTAATTATTTCATAATAATATGAATACTTTTCTGATTCGTTAAAAATCTCCTGCGTAACTAATTGAAAGCTAGATAGAAAGTGGTAACCGTCGCATATACCTAGATATGATGAGTATCATGGGCATGAAAGAGTACACTGTCTCACTCAAGTTACCCCTTATGTTCACGACAAGACGATTACGAGCAAATACAGTATATACGTATATGTACTTACGTAGTAAAATGTTGTTACATGTTACTTGTTTATAGATACGTGACACTTGTCCGAGTAAGGTGCATTCAGTAGCTGCTGTTGAGAGCTTACAATATAATACGTGTTGTCAAGTAAATATTAGATTTATTAAAATTTAGACACCATTGATATAATGATCAAAAAATATTTGTACTTTATGTTATTTTCATAACAAGCATAGCGAATGACAACTTATAAATGAATTTAACGTTATTGAGCGAAGAAACGTTGAATTTTTTTCGTTCAAGTTGGTGAAGAACACAAAAAGAATCCTTCCAGGGAACTTAGTAATCCAATCGTAGAAATATAGTAGCGCTCACTATGGATGGAGTGACGACTGCAAGTGGTGTTGATTGCTCAGGACTATCCTATGTTTACCGAGTGGTAACTCAACACAGACTGTTCAGAAGACAACAAACACTGTTACCCATGCCTTCACCATAAGCTCCCTTAGTCGCTTCTTATGATACCTACGGAAAAGGTAGTGGTGGCCTATTCTTTGCTGAGACCACAGGGCTAACGGAAACATATGATTATATAACAAAAAAATTGTAGTTGATCATACTCCAGAACATTAATAATAATTTTATATAAGTACTAGCAGCTCGTTTTCGCTTCACATGGGTATGTAGAGCAGAAATTTCTATTTTTTTTTTAAATAACATACAACCTCTGGTAACGGAATTTTTTATATTGTAAAGAATTTTTAAAATCGGTTAATTATTTTCATAAATTATTTAACTAAAGATATGTATGTAAAAAATGATATGTTAGCTTTTAAAGTAACAATTTGGAACTTTTAATAAAAAAAATTATTGTCGGAAAAACGAAAAGTATATCGTACTTCGTAAAAGATCGAATGTAGCACATAATGTAGATTGATCCGTTTTACGTTGCTTCGTCGTGAGCACGGAGTACGTACTTGGTATATTACGGAATGTGTTCAACCCAAACGCTTTTATCGCCACATGCACAATAAAATAAACGGCACATATTCGCTGCCCAAATATACAAAAGGCCTAATGCCTAGATTATTCGGGCAAGCAGTTTTCAGGCCATATGGAACTGACCTTAAGACCCGAGGCAATTTTATTTTCCAAATAGCCACTCTCGGTTTCCGTTAAATATGCTGTTGAAGTGAGCGTAGATACGTTACTACGTTATTATATTTATGTAATTTCCCAACAGATGTTATATCTTTTATCAATAAATCAGTTGTATCGTGTATCAATAAATGAGTAAAATATAATGCTGTTTTATGGCAGAAAAAGACAAGTAAAATCTAGACTAGAGGGGTACTAATAAAGTTCTCTGTTTGTGTATATAACTTATCTGATTTTGTGAGCCAGTAACTCTTATATATTTCTTTTAGCCAAGTAACTTGCTTGAATGTATTATTGTTTGATATGGAACGAGTATTATGGCGTCGAACTATTAACTTATAATTGAAAGTTTTGATAGATTTTGGAACCATTTTGCATGGAACCATATTAGAGGGAGACTTTGTATAAAAGTCGTTTGTTTGGGTACCTCTATCCCATTCATGTTTCAACCGTGAAGCAGTTGTGTTTGCATGGTTGTGTTTCGGTTTGAAGGGTGAGATAAGGCAGTGAATTTACAGGGTACAGAAAAATAACAACTGAGTCCTCAAGAATGGCAACGCATGGTATACTCTGTTATGTGCATGGTACTGGTCATGTCTACAGGTGACGGTTACTACTTTCTATCAGGTGGGCCCTCAGCTTGTTTGCCATTCTAAATTGTATAAAAAAATGGAAAAATGATCAGTTCAACTGGTAGAATACTTCTTTAAAATAATGCTAATATAATTATATTTGATTTAACTCCGTATAGAAAGGAACAGCATAAATAAAACACCATATATCTATTGGAATACAAAAACAAGGCGCTTATTTGCATGTGTGTTGAGTGTGCGATATACCAAATATGAAAATGTCCGTAATAAGGCGGAGCGTGGAGATCCCAAACGGCGAACATCATGTAAATGCTCGGGGCGCGCTGACCGTTTGTTTATCATATTCAGATCGCGCCCCCAGATTTACACATGGCGATATTATTTGCCTTTGATTTAATATCGCTCGCGGTCGCGGTGGCCGCGCGGCGAGGCGCGCCGCCGCGCCGGTAGCGATGTGTTTAGACTACCCACCATTGTTATTGTTGGCCTATGCGGGCTCACGAATATACTGAGTGTATTTTGATCTAACTAATTTGCATCACATTAAACGCGTTTGTATTTAGTGTTTTAGAGCTAAAATTAATATAGTTTTCACAATATATATAGGCTACCCAGCAATCCCCCTTATGAACTGCGCCCATCCTTGAAATGTTTAGTGCCCACCCTAGGACACACATTTTAAGGGGTCTTTTTTAAGGGGTCGGACTCCCTCTGAAAAGTAATGAATGAATTACGATAAAGAACAATTGTCATATAAAAAGCACTAGTACTTCAAACTTAAGAAATCATTAAAAAGTTAATGATTTCCTAAGTTTGAAGTGTTCTTGTATTATTATATATTTTATACAACTTAGAATGGCAAACAAGCTGACGGCCCATCTAATGGAAAGTGGTAATCGTAGCCTATAGACATGAGCAGTACCATGGACATAACAGAGTATACTGTCTCGCCCATGATACCCCCGTGCATTGCCATTCCTGAGGACTTAGGTGTTGTTCCTTTGTACCCAGTAAATTCACGCCATATCCCACCCTTCAAACCGAAACACAGTCATGCAAACACAACTGGTTCACGGTTGAAACACGAACAGAGGTACCCAAGCAATCGACTTTTGTACAAAGTCTCCCTCTGATATATAAGTATTCTCATTACTCCCTAATATCATAATTATAATAATTACTATTATAATGGTGAAGTTTGTTACCTTTTGAAGTTTCAATTGCGCGACCAATTGTCATATTCTCATATTATTTTAAGTATTTTGTATGAGGAAGAGTATAGGCTATTTTTCTAGTCGCGCAAATGAAGTACAAAAGCTATATTTATATATATGATTAGTAGAGGTAAATGTTTGGTGATTGCAAAAACAATTAAATGGAGGGTTTAATGTCAGTGTGGTGCGTGCGGAGATATTCGGAGGGGAGCGAGTGGAGTGTGCGGCGGGAGAGGGGGGGGGGGGTACGTCGCCGGTGGAATACAAGGCGACTCATTAGCGTGGGCCGCGGGACGACGATAGCTCGCGATAGCAGGTGCGCGAATTTCGCTCAGCACGCGACACGCGGGCACTTGTTTCCCTCACCTATGCATGGTGGGTAAAATCTGGCCATTACACATTCACTAATTGAAAGAGTACACTGAAATTATGTCATAATTATAAATTCTAGAAGGAAAAAATATAAGGCAAGCGATAAATGAATAGGACAATAATGTTATAGAACATGGAGTGTCCACATTCAAATATAGATAGAAAAAAATAAAACGATACAGAAATAAACAGGTGTGAATATTAGATTAGTCATTATAACATATTAGCTTTTAATTGACCACTGCTGAACATAAGTCTATCCTATAGGCTAGTAGTTGTCACGCTTGGCAGGCGGATTGGTTACCGCAGTCAGGCTTTAGAGATGTTTTAAAAGGAACGCTGCTATCCATCCTTTGCTCGCCCTTAGTCCCATCTTACGACACCCACGGGAAAGGAAGGGGTGGCCTATTCTATGCTGGGACCACAAGTCATTAGTAGAATGGTTTAATTTAGATTTTAATGGTGAGTTTAAAAATGTCTTAGTATAAACTAAGCCGCCTGATCACTGCAGTAATATGCCCGTGACGGAGAAGTAAGAAAAAACTATTTCCCGTTTGATTTTAACAAACTGGGTGTCGTCTTTTTACTACTAGATGGTCTATATGGATACACAATTCGTAATTGTGGGAATGACATCCATGTTCATAACATGAAATAATTATAGCGGTTACGAACTACAAGAATCAATCATGACAATGAAGAAGAATTACAATAACCTTTAAATATTAATTATTTAACTTGAGAACAGTTATTTTTCGGTTTCTTTAATTGCAATGTATCAAATTATACTTACGCAAATTCCAAATCATCTTATTTCGTTTAGAAGATAAAGACCCGTGACAGGCAAAAAGGCATCGCTGGCACAATAATAGATTTTCATAGAATTATAAAAATAACTCGTGATTGTTGAAATCTTCAAAGTTTACGCATTGCTTTAAAAAGGCCAATACAATTTCATGGTTTAAAAATATCTTTGATATAGATTCTAAGTAGTGTACTTAGTAATGGCTGAAACTATCTGGAGGGGATCTAATAATAATAGGAGCTTATCCGAGATTCTCTGAATCCTTGAGCGATGGGAGATGCGTGTGTGCATGGTGCGAAGGTCGGCACACGTCACTCGGCAGTCGGGTCACGCGCTATAACTTATTTCGGCTTATAGAAAGTTGGCGGGTCCCGTGTCGTTGGGTTCCGTAACATCTGCCGCACTACATGACTGGATCATTATTACTGTTAGCGGATTTTCTTGTAAACTTTTACTGAGTGTCATTCACTTAGTGAGGTACTTACTTTTACTTTCTTTTAATAATTGGATTCGATTCTGATGTGAGCGGAAGAAAAAAGTTATTTTAAATATATACATACATATCTGTCACGCCTGTCTCCTATTAGGGTAGGCAGAAACAATGGAACGCCAAATGCTTCGATTCAAACAAACCTTTTTCGCTTCTTCCACATTCATCAATCAAAAAGTTATTTTACTTTCCTGTAAATGAAAGGGAGATAGGTATTGTTTATCAGATGGGCATATGCTACTCTTATCACCATTAATATGTCACTCAATAATATAATTGCCCCTTATTAACCGTAGCCTATAGGGAATAGACATGAGAAGCAGTCCTGAGTCATCTGTACCTCCAAGTACGAGGTCGGCAAAATCATTTTTCTTTATCAAATGTCGTTTTTTCGATCTCATTCATGCCAATAATTTTAGTTTGCTTATCTTTGAAGTAATATTGGTTACTTCGTTTTTTTTGGTAATGTCTTCAGTCCGGTTTCTATCACGTAGCGAAACTTCAAGTATAGCTTTCTTTATTGCTTGTTGAACTATTTGTAGCTTCCTCACACGACTAGTAATAACTAAACTATGTGCCCAATTATAATAGTTTTTTGCTACTATATTACATCAAGTTGTTCACAATCTAAAGTTAATAATACTGTTTAGGTAGCTTGAGTAACTCATACAAAATATCTCTATACCTATACAATGTTGTTCAATTATGCAGAGTGTATTAAATGCCCGCACTCGAGTTAGTCGTACATAGACGAGCAAAAACTGGCAATAAGCTGCAAGCAGCTGCCGGCAGTCGTGCGACGACAGCAGACGGGTTTTTGTGGTGTTGCTATTTAGCTGAAGAGCATACTTGAGTGGTCTGCTCGGGCTACTTCTCAGCGCGCGGGGCGGGGCAAGGCGCGGGAGGGGGAGATGTCGCAAGGTCGCACTGCGGAATATCGCGGAGAATGCAGCGTATTTACGTAATAGTCGAATGCGAAATTCAAAGAATATTGCAGGATGAAAGTTATTAAACGATTGCTAAGGATTGTCAGTAAGCTTGCACTTTGTGGATTATGCGATATCTTCGTCATTTTGAACTAGTCTATTTATCTATCTATTTTTATTTCATTTACAAATAAGATGCAAGTTTTTTATCTACGTTTAGGATTCAGTTTTGGGGCAAAAATCTTGTAGTAATATAGAATTTACTCAGGTTGTATTTTGTTAACTAATTGTCTCACATGGTTGGTTTTATATTAAAATTACACGAAAATTTTTGGAAATAATTTTTTTTAACAGCCCTACATCATAAGCTTAGTTATTAATGGAACGGATTATGATATATAATTTTGAAAGTAGATCCCAGAAGAAGTCAAAGTGCTTACTTTTGTTTCAATCTAAAACGAAGTAAAAATAAATAACGTGTTCATGAAATTTGTAAGCACAACTAGTTACAGTACATATGAAAGATATAGGATAACAATTTAGTAATTCTTTGAAAAAATATCTTATTGAGAACAAGAATATAAAATTTCCTTTCTTCAGTTTTCTTATATGAATACATTGAGGGAACCTTGAGAGGCTAACGATATACTAGGAAACCGAATACTTATCAATGTCACATATTATACAAATATAAGTAGAAAGTGACAATGAAATGGTAATACCGTCTGCGTCTAAGATCAACCATTAAATCTTAGTGGAGTAGTAGCGAAGGACGTGATAGGTGAAGATGTCAGATTAATTGGCCCATTTATTACAAATTCGTCTTTAATTAAACACAATAGTTTCCAGGGAGTAGAGCATGGTGGTAGACCTGGTAATATATCCTATATTACTAGCAATAAGGTCGCCGGTCCCCATTACTAACACACCCTCGCAGTCAAGTCTTACCTCGTCACAATATTTGCCAGTAGATGCGTCTGCAACTCTGCATACATTTGCATTGTCAGATAATATTGCGGAGGGTTGAGTGCTGAAGATTTCAACTTAATTTGGGAGATTTACTGTGCAGCTCGCAAGTTTATGGCGCTTTGTTTTAACCGAGAGATCAGCGCAAGACAAAGAAGGCAGTGTTGTGATGATTAAGTTGGTTCATAACGAGTTTAATCTGCGTCGACGGAGTTATAGCTAGACATTACTATCAGGCTCGTGCCTCTCGGGAGAATTAAATGCTTCTAGTTAATAATGGCTCAAGTCCTAAGGCGTGAATTAACTCCGAGGAGCTTTGAATGAGCATACATGTCGGGACAATGAAAGCCAAAATTAACGCCGAAACTACGTTGCGTTTACAATGACAAAGTTTTCAACGTAAGTGAACAGTTTTATTGCAAATTTCTTGGGTATTATTTTATCTATTTTCATGTCAGCTCCTTCATGGTATAGGCAAAGAGAAGCTAATGCTAAAATTCTCCATAATTACGTACGTGTCTCATATAACATACATTTCTTGCTTTAGCGCAGATAAAGTAATTAGCCACAAAAATGTACCGTTCATCCAAAATAGGGTCTATATTTGGGCGAAGTTTCATTAAATTTCATTCCCTCCTTGTAGTTATAATCTAGTAACAAATACCCAACAAAATATGTTAAAAAACTTTCATAACTATAATATTAAAAGCATTTATTGACTCAATCATGTTAGGGAAACCATTTAATTTGATGGCAATTATTATCTCAAAGTTCTGCGATCGATTTGCGTCGTGTAAGGTCGTTTGATGTCGAGTATGTCGGGGTAAAAACTCGGAAAAGAAGCCGCCTAAACGAAATTATCTTCGTGGGAGGATGCGCGCAGCGGATGGTAGGTATTTATTTACAATCAGCATGTGGAGGGTGCCGGCGAGACGCGGGGTACGCTAACTTGGTTTGGGATTTTAAGCTATTTTATATATTTACATAATGTGCCTACATCGTGGCCTCTCCTATCAGTGTAATAAGTGATTGGCTTTATTTTCCAATGATTTCACAAAACGGATTTGAATTAGACAGGATTTCTTAATTAAAATTGATGACCTTCTATTTTTTAAATTGCTGATAGAAATTAAATGTAAATATAATATGTAATATGTATTAATAACGTTCATTATCACAGAATGTATTTAACAGGAAACCAGTATGTGTCATGTTTCTGATTTACGCTGGTGCCCGGTAACGGCGATGTAGTTATCGTTTCTTGGTAGAACTTGACAATAAAATGAACATGTGGTGGATAGAACTTAAAAACTCGCTATTCATGGAGCAGACATTTTGCAATGTTTTTTGCATAAAAGAAGTCAAATTTAATGTAAAATTATCACGAGACTGACTAAAAAATATTGAACACGTATGAAGACGTGTATATAAATGTATGTATGAACGTGGAGGAGGTCCAGGAGGTAAACGTGGCGATTTCTACCTACCCCAAAAGGAAAATAGTAGTAGTTTTATTAACAAAAACTCCAGATAATGATTTGGTTTAGTTTATTTTTTGACAACTACAACACATGTATCAATCAATTTATGGTTTATATTTACCAATTAACATGATTTTATTATTATTATTATAGATATGATGATAACAAAATGTACTTGACGATATTTTATTTAATATTTATTTATTGAATGGAACACCAATAGCATATTGCATTATAACACATATAACAAACATTAAATATAATACAATATTAATGCACATGCCTATTATAGGTATTCACAGCATTCACTTTAACATAATTATACAGTGCGAGAAAATGAAGTAACAATCATAATGAATTAAATAACACTAGACTACATATATTTTAAAAGTTGCGTTATTAGTTATAGAAATAAACATGTAACCTGAGATGTGAGCAATATCAGTAAATACGATTATAAGTGAATTCAATTAAAAAAATTTAAAAAATATATATATTATGATAATTAGAGTTACTTTTTATTAGATTATTGTACAAATATTATTACATTACATAACTTTAGTACCAATACATAAAATATGAACAGGAATACTAATGAATGCAATAATCCGGCTAATTTAATAAGTAAGTAGGCAAACTTCACAAGATGCTTTGAGAATATAATACTTAAGAGGATATAACTCTCGTTTAATATTCTGCGACGGTAGCTCATTTGCGGCGTTTTTCCAACTTCTTCATTAAACGACCGTTTGGTACACTCGTTAAATCAAAAGTTCACAAGTGCGTGTCTTCCGCTGGCTATTGTGTTCCGCTCTCTTATTAAGCTGTTGCTGGCATTCAGAGTATATGCGAGTACTGCGTGAACAATGGAGATTGTTGTGCGATAAGTGTTGTTTATTAAGGCATTAATTCATATAGTATGAAATAGGAAAACACCACACTACGTTAATTAAGTAATAGAGACAGAGATGCCGCCATTTTATAAATGTGGTGTGTCTATCGTTCATTCTGTTGGACTACTTCGTAGTCTACTTGCTTAATTAAAAGTATTGAAATTGATTTATGAATTATATTTATGGAAAGTATCATGTAGAACAGTGGTGGCCAACCGATCGATCTTGATCGACCGGTCGATCGCGACTATTAATCCAGTTGATCGTGGCAAGGCAGAAAATATAATAGTTTGCTAATCTAGCGGGAGATGCTCAGACACAATGCTCATCGTAATTTAAATAAGTAATTACTAAGAATAATTTAAGTTTTATGTTTTCCCTCTTAATAACATATAAAAATACCACAATACTATATAATTGTGTACTGAACTATGTTGTTTCATTTGAGATTTTAAGAAATATTAATTGGAAGATCGCACAGGGTTTTATCAATAAACAGCAGATCTTTTGTCTAGTCATGTTGCCAGCCACCACTGATGTAAAATATAATCTATACATAAAATAATTAAATTAATTCAAGAATCTCTCTTTTTCTTTAAAACTTAGCATTGTTTTAAAGATGTAGACATCACTAAATATAGTGTACTTGGTTTTGAATAAAGATACGTATAATATTATAGCAAAGACATGGAGTTGAGAGCTAAGTGTTCAGGTGCGGCAACTCCTCGGCGAGCAGCCCACGGACACACTCCCATTTCGTAATGGAGTTAAAGTTTTCACTAGACTGCGTCAATCCCGCAGACGTAGACAGTCGCCCTCGGGCCAGTCTCCGAGACTGTATACGATACATTTAAAAGTTATCATGTTTTTAAGAAAGAACATCTTTTTAATTTTTTTTTTCTTAGTTGAAGTTTTATAATTTAGGTTCATTCAAATTTAAACTTGAAGCGAGCGACTTTAATATCGACAAAATTAAGGACTAAGGTGAGGAGAAAACCTTTCGATTAAAAAATCTAAATCGATTCACAATTAAAAAGATATCGCACAAGAAATATTTCCTGCGCTATCTTGTCTTATTATAATAAAAATACTTATTACTGGAGGAAAAAATTCGATAAAAGTAACAACGGGTCAAAAGGTTAAATACAGAAGAAGAAAAAAACATAAAAGGCATTCACAAATCTTTTGATATAAAGGGGTCGCTTGAATTTCAATTCTAAAATTACAACAATAACAAGAGAGTCGGGCCAAGAAAAGAGAATAGGTGAAGTGTTATTATTTAAGATTACAATCTCGTTGGCTACCGAAAGTTACCAGTTACGGAAAATTAGGAAAAGTAGCTAACAACGGCGGCGGGGCGAGGGGCGAGGGGCGAGGGGCGGGGGCCGTTCGATTAGTAAACTTTTCAAATAACCGCCGCATTGTCTATTAGCGAGTAATGCTCCTTCGTTTTGTTAGCAATACCGCTCGCTACACACGCCGCTCCATGTTCTCGCCCTCGACGTATAATTTTCATGAAATCACAATAGCACCCACTCTAACACCAATGCCATAGAGCGCAGATTGGTAACGCCGCACCGGGAAGAAGAAATTCACTCAAACACCTCAAAGTAATTTCAAAAATTTTACAACAAACTTATACTTCGGTCGCATTATTCCCGCAGAAGTTTTTATTTTAATGATATTCTTGCATTGTGCAATAACCACGGCGAAGTTTCAGGTGGAGATGCAATAAAAACTATAAGGGAACGAGTCGGACATTCGCTAACGTCTCCATATCTGTGCGGGGAAAATTGCAAAAGAATTTTATTTCGTACGTGAGCTGTTCATGTTTTCTCCGTAGATACATAAATCTCTTGGCGAAACAGTTTTTCATTATGCTGATTGTGTTGTGGTGGCGGCCCTCCCTGCGGATGCGTACATAAACTGCTGCGTTTATCGTCTCGTGAACACATCTCACTGCCACATAAACACAATTTACATAAACGCACATTTCAATTTATTATCAACTATCTACCTTGGATAAGTTTAGAAAAATATTAAGTTTAGTATAACATACACTCGACGAGTAGACGGTTTCAGAAAATTGGCTACACGTTTCCTAAATTGAATAGTTTTTTCTTCAATTAACAACTATATAGGGAAAGTGATGTAATTCATATTTTTTTATACCACTGAGATGGCAAACAAATCTACGGCATACCTGATGGTAAATGATTACCGTAGCCTATGAAGGCCTGCGGTATCAGGGCCACTATGTCCGCGTTGTCGACCCTGAAGAAACCTTTTTAGTACGAAAAGGTTTTTGTGTTTTTGTATGTTACTACATTTGAATTTACCAGAGTGAGACTTTATACAAAAGTCGTTTGCTTGGCCACCTCTGTCCCTATCGTGTTTTTACCGTGAAGCAGTTGTGTTTGCATGGCTGTGTTTCGGTTTGAAGGGCGGGATATGGCAGTGAATTTACAGGGTACCGAGGAATAACACTTGAGTCCTCAGGAATGGCAATGCACGGGGGTATCATGGGCGAAACAGTATACTCTGGTATGTCTATGGTACTGCTCATGTCTATCGAAGGTTATCACTTTCCATAAGATAACTTAGAATGCCGAACAAGCTGACGATCCAGCTTGTTCGGCATTCTAAGTTGCATAAAAAAAAATATATTTGGTAATTGTTTCAGGAATACATATTTGTGGATTCTAATATCGATAATAGAGAACAGAGAGACTCGATATGAGGGACAATGTGTTCATTTATTTATTTGGGCGGGTGTCGGCGGGCGTGCGCCTGCTTCAATGTACAAACACGAGTACTCGACCGCCGCGTATTATTTTATGTAAATGAGACGCCCTCGAACTTCTCAATTTGTCCAAACAGATTGTTTTCAGCGAAAATTCAATTCAAATTTATCTGGGCGTCGTCGGGCGCACATAATGAAAGGGGCTTAATACGGTATCGGTAAACATTAGCATAAAGTATTCGCAAAAATTGCGTTCTGGGGTCGGCAGGCGGCGAGGAATCTTAATATCATCCTGCGTTTTCTGTCCCCCCTCCCCACCCGCGCCGCTGTCACAGCCCCCCTCCCCCTCGCCGCAGCCTCTGTGTCGTTAATCGTAGCGGTGGCGAGCTGCGGGTGGCTCGCACGCGGCACACGCCGCTTGCGGGAGCACTCGAAAAAGCGGTCGAGATTATGTGCAATTTCGTCAACGGGTTGTGAATGTCGGCACGTGACATTTATCGTGGAAATGTCGCTCTCACAAGTTCAGTCGAAGCGCACGCACTTAAGGTTATAAGATCGTGCGTAAATCTTATTGTATTTAATATGGCTGTGTCGGGGGGAAAGGGATTGTTAGTAATGGGGTCTAATAGCTCCATTGCTAGCAATATACCCTCTCAGGTCGACCTCCACACGGTTCCCCCTGGAAACCATCATGTTTAATTCTTGTTGAATTCATCACAGTGGGCCAACTGACCTGCATTTATTTTTACCTATCGTCTTCCGCTAGTCTAGTATCATCTGTCCCTTTATCATTAAGTTCTCTTAGTCGTCTCCTACGACACCCACGGGAAAGAAAAGGGTGAACTATTCTATGCCGGGACCAAGGCTTACGTATGTATAAATTAATTCAAATATGACTGTCGCACTAATTTATATGTAGCACGACAAATCGTAACAAAGATAAGCACATTGACTATCTGTGATTACACATAGCTATATTGTATTCTTCAGCATGGTTCAGCTTCAGGTGCGGTTGCGCGGGTCGCGGGGGGGGGGGGGGGAGCCGTTAAGTTAGCGATGCAGTGGCGCGTTTGTCTCGCTGCAAACAGATCTAAAGCGCGATTAGCATATATTTACATTTTCTTAAACTGTTGGAAACAATGTCCGCTCCCTCGGTGAGAGCTCACAGATGACTGCAGTTGACGCGGCGCGCGTCGCCGCATCCTTGTCTACATACTTACCACTAGTGTTGTCACATAATCGATTAATAATCGATTGTATCCGAATCCAGCATTTTTTAAAAAAAAAATTTAAGCAACTTAAAAGGGCAAACAAGCTGACGGCCCACCTGATGGAAAGTGGTAACCGTCGCCTATAGACGTGAGCAGTACCATGGACATAACAGAGTATACTGATTCGCCCATGATACCCCCCATGCGTTGCCATTCCTGAGGACTCAGGTGTTATTCCTCTGTACCCTGTAAATTCACGCCATATCGCCCACCCTTCAAACTGAAACACAGCCATGCAAACACAACTGCTTTACGATTGAAACACGAATGGGACAGAGGTACCCAAGCAACCGACTTTTGTACAAAGTCTCCCTCTGGTGTAAGTAAACGATTATTAACAATTATTTCGACATTTGGATTTAATTGACAGTAACTTAGTAAATTATAATTGATTAATTGTTACTAATTTCAGACACAATATAGATTGTTCTTTGAATAAATGACTAATCGATTATAATCGTATTATTGATTATAATAATCGATTATGATATTCGATTATTTATTAGGCAACACTAACGTATGCGTAGACGTGTACCCCTTTATTTATCACTCCCGAGGCAGCCGCTGTGGAAAATCACAAACAACCAGTTAGCGCACTGCAATCTTATAAACACAGTGTATTAGCTTGAATGCTTTGTTTTTAAACTGCGACACGAATGGAGGAAATTAAGAGCGTTTACAGCGGAGTTTGGTAAAGGCTGTAATTACTTTTGCTGATTCAAACAATATTTGGGATATTATTTTTGGAACTTATGTTCATTTTTTAATAATGTCTATATATATGTATAACGTGAATTTTGTGAACTTACTTTTCAGCTAAGTTAAAAAATAATGGGCTAAATTTAAATGTATTTTTTTTAAAGTTTGTCACCTCATATTTCCGTTAGTTGTAAACCGATTTGGAAAATTAGTTTTTTATTTGAAAGAATATCCTTACAGATTGGTTCCGTAGAAATATTATCAAAATCGGTGTAGCAGTTTAATTTTTAAATAAAAATAACTGTTTTGTCACAATTAAAGTCGTTTTTTTTTGTGTAATACAATTTATAAAACAAATACTCGTAGCACGAACTGCACCGACAACGATATGTTCCGTATTATTAATTTTAAATGCATCACGCGTCCTAAAAATTGTACGAATAATTATGAGAATCTGTTCAGGAATATTAATAAGGTTTAAAGTTGAAAAAAATGTTTGTGTGGCACACACAGGAAAAGAAAAAAATTATATTAACTCTTTTAATGTATTTTCCTTTTAGGTATTATATATACACACAAACTTGCGACATAGGTTAAAATTTTGGTACATTTCTTTTTTTCTACTACTCCTACTACCATATCTTCTGCAGAAGGTAGCTTCAAAAGGACTACACGATATACCAACAAACAAACGTAACTGTCTTAAAATAGATTGAATATATATATATATATATATATATATATATATATATATATATATATATATATATATATATATATATATATATATATATATATATTTTGCAACTTAGGAAAGCAAAAAACTGACGGCCCACCTAATAGAAAGTCACGCTGTACCCTGTAAATTCACTGCTATATTCTATCCTTTAAACCGAAACACAACCATGTAAGCACAACTGTTTCCACGGTAAAAATACGAATGAGACAGAGGTACCCAAGCAAACGACGTTTGTATAAAGTCTCCCTTTGGTAAACAGATTTATTTTCGAGTGGTATGCGAGCTGTTATACCGAAACAAGTGCATGATACGTTAATTTTGAGTGAACTGCATACGTTAACGTTTCCTTGTAAAAATAACATATTTTTACGTTAAGGACATGAGTTCCATCATTGTAACAATGTCTCAAGAACAACCAGCTGTTCGGAAGATAATTAATGTCGCGTTACTTTAAAACTAATTGTATGGCAATCTGTATGAAGCCATGTACATGAAGACTGCGAGGCGAAATATCCATTAAGTTAGTTCAAGAAGATTCAAATTAGAAATATCATCAAAACCAGATATTTTCTTTATCAACTCATACCGTGTTAGGGCTACCTCTTCGTTTAACTTGTCGAGGTTTGGGGAACCGACAGATAGTTGTCTGGGAGTTAAGATCAATAAATCTCTAGTGGAGTAAACATATTCGAAATTATCTGTTAGGTTAATTTATTGAGGACGAGATGAAGTAGTTAAAAACTATGACAAATAACTACTGAATAATCCGCGGACTATTTTATTAATACTAAGTATAATATATACAAATTTGCTGAACGCTCTCGGCACTACATAGGCCAACCCTTCCTTTACCATGGGTGTCGTGAGAGGCGACTAAGTTGAGGGATGGGCAGCAGTGTCCCTCTTAAAATATCTCCAACGCCTAACTGCGGTTGCCAACCCGCGTGCCAAGCGTGACAACTATAAAATCCTAAATAGAGGGAAGCCTATGTTTAGCAGTGAACAATTAACAGTTGATATATATACAAATAATATGCTTATAATCAGTAAGTTCAATTCCACATATTTTGTAGCTCATACATTTTGTAAATAATAAAGTTACGTTTTCGTACCTACATTTATTAACATATATGTAATTATTATCAGTACGAAAACTAAGTATACATTTTTTACTTCGAAATTGTTCTATTAAATTTTTGTAGTAAGATTTATACAAATGTTAATTAGAAACGTTTAAGCCCCCCCGGTCGCTGTGAACTGTGGGCAACCCTAACAAATACCTTCCGCTGGCAGCTCGCCAGCGCCGCGTTCTTGCCGAGATCCGTCCACTATTCGCATACGACAAAAAAGTTGCCACAATTGGGCCTGAAAGCGTAACATTTTTATTGCACCGCTTAATAATAGATGCTTTATAGCAGTTATTTATGAATAACAAATGTGACAATTAATTTCTTAGAAGCGCTGTCCGAGTTCCCTGACACCAATCGCTGTGATTTAAAATGACAAATATGTACAGTCGAGTTCATAATTCGTCATCAACCTAATATGAATATTCTCGTATGGAATTAATAAAATTATAGTATTTATTCTTGTCTGTTAAGGTATATAATGAGTAAATAATAAAATAGTCATTATAGTAAAAAGAAATTAATCAAATGTCATGATGTCCGGTCATCAATCACGAAGGCAAAACAATAAATAAAATTAATGACCGTACATAGACTGTAGAAAATTATTCAGTGAGTAATGACCTGAACGTTGAAAGTGAGACTGTTCAACGTGTAAAAATAGATAGAATACGTTATGTCATCTACTGAGACAGCGCCAGTCAATCTGTGTAATGGACGCGCTGCGTCGGCGGCGAGCGCCGGGCGACGCGCGGCACCGCAATCGTTTCGTTGGTTTCTAATTGGTGCTGCTGGCATTTGTCACCTCCACGTATAGTCACACAGAATTGGACAATCACATTGTGAAATAAATGCGACGCGGCTATGGTGCGGATTTCTAAAATAGCTTAAAATACGGAGCCGAGTTAAGCCAAGATGTATGGCAAAAAGCCGCGGTCCCGCGCTGCAGCAAATGCAAACAATTTATTTGGTGTTTTGTTCGGCTCCCGAGGAATTTAATGTTGGTGGAAAAAGCCGGAGTCATCGGCAGCGGATCGAGTCGCAATAAAACTGAGATATGGAGCAATAATATGCCGCGGCCGATATTAAACTGTGCTGCAACCTTTTATAGTTTCGTGCCTTTTATATTGTTGCGGATTTGTGGCGAGCAGTCAGCGCGGAGTATTATAAATGTATGGAAATAACTTGGACGTACATTGTTGCGAAGAATGTTTGTAGATCAAAGGGTTAGAATGATTATTTTAGATGAAATATGTAATATGGACGACCTCCCTGGCGCAGTGGTACACATGTTGTCTTGCATACACGACATCTCGGGATCAGTATGAGAAAGAAACTTTTTTAAATTAGATCGGTTTTCGCTGGAATTGGAAAAAAACAAAGCATTTTAGCCTTTCATATAAAAAAGAACATGCCTTATTAGGCATGTTATTTCTTGCTGTTTCTCAATTCGTATTTCTTTGGGAATTTTTAGTTTCAGTGATAGTAGTAGTGGAACACTCCTTTAAAAGGACGCTAATCATATGGAACTCTCTCTTTGTACATGTATTATTCAATAACTATGTATTGAGTATATGGAACACTAGAAGAACTGGAAAATGTAAGCCACCGATGGTCGTTAGTAGTGAAAGTCAACGGGCAATCGACAATCAAGTCGCGACCCCGTGCGACACACGCTGTAAATTAGTATATTATGACCACGACAACTCGTTTAACTGCTGAGTTAAGGGTTTCTTAACTAAGATTTAGATGTTCTCTAATAAGAAGTTTAAATGATCATAAATTAAAACTGGCCAACCAGTTTAATGGAGATTTGTGAATTATCTAGTTCCATTTTTGAAATGTTTACTAAATTAAATCAGTTAAAATTTGACGTTGGAGTGTGACAAAATTAGCATAAATTTCTTGACATAAAATTTATGAATAAAATCAACTATGTTACGTAGTAGTTCCTTAAAATATATTCACGTATGAAATAGACTGAATGTGGCTTACATACCAGGTTAGTTGTGAATGCAACTTGTTGAAAACACGATTGCGATTCTGCGACGGCGCTGGCTTGGTCGCGGCGTTTAGGATTCCAATTGGAATCGAGCGAGACTGCTCGCCCATGAATAGTCACCGCCGCAAAGCCATTAGCCCCAAAAATGTCAGTTAAGGGTTAAAATTCGGTGTGACTTTTAATATTAAATTTGTAGTCGTATTTTATGAATTTGCTCACGGGATTTGAGATAAAAAATACTATATGTTAATCTAGATTATGATCTATTTATATACCATTTTTTTCTGATATTTTAAATGTAATTTAGGATGGTTAACAAGCTGACGACGTATGCACCTCATGGCAACAGAGGTAACCATCGCATATAGACATAAATAGCTCTACGAACAAAATGCCTGAGTAACAAACGTTTGAACACAACAAACAATAAAAATATATATGTATTTGATTAATGTTTCTTTAAGGAAGATGTTTGGTTTCATTAATAGAATACTCTCTTAAAATAATGTTAATAATTTCGATTTCAACCTATATACAGTTAAAAGTGTAAACACCTAAACGAGAGCTAAAAAAACATAATGAAAGAATATATTTGCGGTCATAGCAGTTAAACTGTCTGCAGAGTATCTAGCGGTGGTATATTAAATTCCTCGTGGACAACAATTTACTCATTAGAGTGGTGCGGAGCCGCTAGCCACCGTCGCGCGCCGTCTGTCGCAGCTGGTCTCTTGTGAAAAGTGAGGCATGCCAAGTCCGGCACGGTGATAAATCCTAAAGGGACAGCGTCTTTGTTTAAGATGTGATATTAAGGGACATTTGTAAAGTACATTGTGGACCCTTGTGGAATGCATCGTATAGTTATAGATTATAAAGCATTACGTAGAGATTTATTTAATTATTTGTTTATTTTTTTGTATTTCTACATCAGAACTACATCTTCGATAGTTCTAGCAAGTAACTATGACAGTAATGGTAAAGGTATATTTTTAGATATGTCACACGAGGCTGCAGCGTTTTTCGTTTTACACATTAGAGAAAATTGTATAAATGAGACATAATTCATTTTAGAATCTTTACTATTAATAGTATATGAACTTGTATATCTTCTTTAGTAGAACAGTCAGCTTGAACAATGTCACAGCTGCTCAGATTGCATGAAAATGCCCAAAATATAGTCCAGTTGCTTTTAGCAGCCGTCCGCGAGTGATATCGCTGGATCCTATTAGTCACGATGCAGTTTAAAATCAAATTGTGTTCTATTTGAATAGTTTTACCGCGTGATTTAATTTTTCAACTAACGTGGGTTCCTACGGTACTACTCGTATTGTAGCTTCATCTACGTGAAATTTGTTTTCTTTTCAACAGAATTAAAAAAGGACGTTTTCATTTCGGTTGTATTTTTTTATGTTTGTTATATAATAACTTCGTCAGTATGTTATTTTTTTTTTACAAATACCTATATGTTTTATATAGACATAATTATATAAATAACATTTATTGAGTTTATAAATTACTGGAATTATTTAATAAATATTATATTAATAGATATACCTATCTAAATAAATGTTTCTAATGGAATAAATTTGAATAGTTAAAGATAAAAAATTTCTTTAAGATCACCGCCAGCTGGTAGGGTACCTAGGAGACTTGCTGCATTTCCACGCTGAATAGCTACTTACTTACATACTTCGTCAGTTGTAAACCGACTTGAAAAATTATTTCTTTATCTCAAAGGAGATATATACTTATTGATATTGGACCATCATAGAATTTTTATCTAAATTGTTTAATTAATTTGGTTTCTAAATCAAAATACTGTTATTTTGATTTGTTTTGCCTTAATTGAAGTTGGTTTTTTGAGGAACACAATCTCAACAATCCTGTTTTTTTTTTTTTAAATAAGAAATCTATTATAATTACAAATAAAATATAATTCTCTGAATACAAAAGTTCTTTTACAAATTGAATTGGATGATTTCTTCTTACTTGGCGCTATAACGGCTGAGCTTCTCTTTACCAAATTGGTATTGACATATAGTATTTGAGATGATATTGCCGTGTGATCCGGCGTAGAATAGGTCACTCCTTCCTTTTCCGTGGGTGTCCTAAGAGGCGAATAAGGGAGGACGATAGATGGGCAGCAGCGTCCCTCTTAAAACATTTCTAAAGCCTAACTACGGTTGCCAATCCATCTGCCAAGGGTGGCAACTACTGGCAAAACCTCCAAAGAGGCTTATGTTCAGCAGTGGACAGTTAAAGCGGTTTAAGACGAAGCAGTTAATTAATATAGTGATTAGTTAATTTAAGTTCAGTATATTACAGATGCTAGATGTAACATTGTTCTCTTTGTGTCGAACCTGTTTACAATCTAGTGATATTAAATACGAGTACAGTGCGCGGACAATTGGTCGTATATCTCGCTTGTATGTAATTAACGTACTTGTTTGGTAATTCTGTGTTTTGATATGATATTATAGTAAAATTTACATTGTGTAAAATCAATATTTTATTAAATACCAGTGATCCATCCCGGTTTCGCACGGATAGTTAAATCGTATTTAATATTAACTATAATAGATGAATTTTTAATACCTTTCCTATAATTTTTGTAGATATTTCTAATTATTTCGGTTAATATAGTCTATGTTAGTCACTGATAATACAACTTTTTATCAGTAAAATAACTTTTGAAAATTGGTTGAGTAGTTTTTGTGTTTATCTGTTACAAACAAACAAACAAATCTTTCCTTTTTATAATCATCATCGCGTCAGTCGTTATCCGTACTGCTGGACATAGACCTACCTCATCGACTGCCATAAGGAACGGTCCTGAACCACCTGCAGCTACTGACTCCCTACGATGCATTTCAGGTTATCACTCCATCTAGTGGGGAATTGTCTTACACTGTACGAGGCCTCTTTATAATATTACTGTATTAAAACAAGTACGTTGTGCTCTACAAATTAAAAAAACACAATTACTCTGCCATAAAAGAAATGATTCAAAGAATATATATAACCAGTATGTTTGTGGACAATGTAAAGTTTCTAATGATATTTCATTCAACTAAATCTGTTCAGATATTTAGAAGTCATGGGGGAATAAAGAATCTCACCTATAAGAATTAGAAAAACATACCAATCCTTTTTGGATAATTAGCCGTATAAAATGACATTGTTAGAAGTCCTGGCTTATATACATGATGTCTATATACTCGTATTTATATGTAGAGCATAAAGTATACGCGTAATTCCTGAAAAACTGTTAACTTTCAGGAACTAAACATTACCACATACCCATTAATCATATCTGGATTGTTTACAGCAACGACCTTCTAAAGTGTGATATTATTTACCTGAAACAAAACGAAAAAATTGTTAAAACTAAAATAAAGTATTACATAGTTATTCAGTCAGTTTCTCTTCAATATATTTAACCATTGATAATAATATAACACGGCGCAGGAAATGAAAAAGCAACATTTGTATTCACAACAACTAAATACGTTAAGGCAAGGTATTGTGCAACGCTGTATTCCACAATTGTACGGAACCGTCCGCCGCAGAGTTAGTTCTCAAACTGACAGTCTATTACGCATTGAGCGTTCAATAAAGGCGATTTCACATAAAGAGGTTCAGTCGCGCGCGACGACCCTCGTCGCTCGCCGCGACAAAAACTTTTTCAATTAGTCCGCCGAAACCGCGTCGCCCGCACTACTGCGATCGGCCGATATGTCCGACTCAATCCACTTTTATACTCCAAATTAAATTAGTTTCCCGGTGTATAGTAACACCTACGTTATTGGCTTTGGTCGGGATGTTTGATCTCTTAAAAGCATTTAAACTTTATCGGTAGGTCTCAGTCGAGCGATCGTTTCGTTCTACTCGTACTGTGCATTTCATGATAAAATACAGTGTGCGGTTTGGTGAAAGAGAAAATGTATATTATATTAGCTATATTACGCGGGTTTACCTACTTAAATTTATAGTTTAACCATTTTGACTTTACCAAATACTAAAAGTTATCCTTCTGTAAAATTTACTAACTACGTACAGTATGCAAATTATTTATTTCTAATTTCTTTCAACTTTAATATACAAAACCATTAATTATAGCTTGTATTGAATAAAATATAGTGGCGTAGTACCGCCACAGTGATTGATAAAATAACGATCTGAACTTACTATACTTTATAGTAGGAAATCGAGTCTCGATTTGATAGCAAAATTTATACCAAATTAATAACCGCACAAACTATACAAGAGGTGACAAGAGATATCTATTTATGGCTATAAATTGAACTATTAATCGATGCTATAACTGTAGTGTACGTGGTACGACTGTCTTAAATTACGAGTATCAGTAACGAGTGAGCGCCGTGCTCACGCAATGCATATAAATATTATTCAACTCACGCTGTGATTCTCTGCCTAAACAATCTGAACATTTGCTTATAGATATCTTTTCAATATAGCTTCATCTGAGAAAGCTATTAAGATTATAATCAGCGCGACACACGGCTAATGCATCAATTTGTATGCGCGCGTGTGATCACATCCTAATAGATAAGGCAGTCTATACACACTCGGTCTGCCCTGATTTTATTTGATCTTTTTTTTTTATAATAAGCGATACTTTCGATCAATAATGTTTATATGTACTTTTACGTGTAATGTTCATTTTTAAAATAAATTGAAGTATTTACTGGTTTTACTGGTGACTTTTTTTGTGTAAACAACATGCATTGATGGATAAAAAGTTCTGTATGGATAAATATATAGACTATATAATATATTATTTTTTAAATTATTATTTAATTGATTATAGAAATGTCATCTGTTGACTTGATGTAATATATATTTTGATTTAAATCGAACGTGCAAATTTTTTCGAGGCGTTTTTATAATAAACTACATCATTGTCAATGTACGTAAAAAGTTTCATTTTCAAAACAATTGATGGAAATCAAAAACACAATTTTACTATTTAAGTATATAGAATAACGAACAATAATAATTTATATAATATAATATACTTGTTTTTTTTTCAAAAACATATATGTTAAATTTAAATAAAAATTAATTAGAATTCCTCCTTAACCATGTTTCAAATAAAAGGTCATTCCATTTTTAAATAACAGAACAGATAGATTTAATATTTTATTTATTTATTTGCAAAATCGACAGATATGGATTTTTTTACAACTTTTATAACCTTATACAATAGTCGGCAATTTTGATTTATCTCGAAGAAGATTGTCAAAATAATGCTCACATTTCCAAGCATGTTTGAGAAAAAGTAATTAAGAATTCCTAAATAACCAAGCAAATATACTGTAAATAACATTACATTTAGATTTAATATTTTATTTATTTATTTATATCCACACTTATCACTATTTTTGGAGGTACACACACACATTATATACATGGATACACACACATGTATGTATGCACATTATATATTAAATATTGTAGCTATTATACATAATTACATAAATAGCTATCTTTGTAAATTCATTTAAAGAATAATAAATTAAATAATAGATAGCATACTATATTTATACATAAATAAAATTGTAATAAGTGCGTCGTATTTTGTTTTCTAAATAGCTTTTCTCCATAACTGAGCGTTGTGGCTATACCCATAGGTTTCTACAGTGGCCAATACATAACGGACGTAGCGGCAGGCGACTAATAGTTGAATAAAATACAACTCTAACGAGATTCATAAAGCAGAACACGACGTATACTGCAACAGAGAGTAAAGGTGAACGGAAACACTAACTCGCAATAGTCGCACACGAGTGGAGCGGCGGCCATGTATACGTACCTATACGTATACGAGCGCTGGCCGACGCGTCTTAATTCATTACTGGTATAAATTACTGCAACGTGTTATTACGGGGTGCATTAGTTCGTCAAGTGTGGTCGTCGCCCACGTTATCTCAAATTAATAATATTACGCGCTCGCACGCCTCACTACCTGTCCGTTGGGAATCACTGGATCGCTAGCACCCGCTGCTAGGGTTGCCACGTCTGCGACAATTCAAAGACAAGGCAATATATACATATATACTCGTAGAATAAGAAATATACAACATAGAAAAAGGGAGATTTATAATAAAAGAGTTAACTTTTCATATTTTATTAAAACAAATAATTCTTTTTGGCCACGTCGAGCGAATGAAGGAATATTATTAGAATGTTTGTAGATGCTCTTGGGAATTACTAAAGAAAAATTGGTATAATAAGTTAAGCACGAGGATTAGCTCATACGAGATAGTCAGAAAAGTAATTGTGTTTGAATTCTGCAAGTAGGTATATTGACACCTAACCTCTAAAGAAGGGGGGACCTTTTCCCAAAGGTATTGTTATTAATGGAGACTAAGAATCCCATTGCTAGCAATATATCCAACCAGGTCGACCACCACGCGGTTCCCCCTGGAAATTATCGTGATTAATTCCTGATGAATTCATCATGATGGACTAACAGGCCTGTTTTCCATGGGGGGAACCACGTGGAGGTCAACCTAATAGGATATATTGCTAGCAATGGGGCTGTTAAACTCCATTGCTAACAATCTCTTTCCCCCATGTCATGGAGAGTAATAAAACAAAGTGAAAGATGTTATTCCTTTTTAGCTTATTTTTATTTATAAATAAACAGTGACAACCCTATGTCATGCACCGAGTGGTCTGCTTAAGCCGTAATCTGCACTCATAATTCAACACATGAATATTCCTCCCCGCGACCAGCTGTATGATTGACTTGGTAAGATTATCTGTTCAGATACCCAGATGACACTTTAAATTTAAACGGCCGTAAGATTCCATTCGACTTACTACTTTATGTGCTTCCGAATGTCTTGGATCATCTGTGACTTTATAAACAGTATTTATAGCTTATCGTTGGTATAAATAGGCGCGTATGTGAAAGATTGTGATATTGCATTATGCATAAATAGCTACTTGGATTTAAATGACATTTTTTTTATTTATTTATTTAATTTTTCGCAATGAGTATGTTACAAACGTTGATTATAGTTACAACTTTTTACATTGCTACATGTCATACGTTTTGTCTCGGTTTTGAGTATATTTTTATATGATATGTAATGGCAAATCATCATCATCACTTTGATGGTCGACCTCATGAAAAGTAGCAATAGCTGCCTGCAATATTCACTTTATAAGTCCACTAGCGGCCCGCCCCGGTTTCGCACGGGTGGACATTTTTACGACATTTTAAAAAGTAGTTATTGTGGCATAACGATAATAGTTGGGCATATGGTATGGTAAGTTTTTTGTAGTAATTAATATTTTCTTCAATATTGTAGGACATACTTTTGTTCTATCACCAATAGTTACCGCAGCGCACGCGACGTAAGATATATTTTAACATTATTTTTACACCTTGAGTCACATTACTAAAGTTAGTAAGGATACCTAATCTTTTCTAGCAATAAATATAGCCTATGTTACTTAGAGTGAATATAGCTTACTAATGATGAAAGAATTTTTAAAATCGGCAAAGTAGTTTTTGAGTTTATTCATTACAAACATACATACACGCAAAAATACAAATCTTTCCTCTTTATAATATTAGTGTAGATGAGTATGGAAGATAGGATAAAGTCACTGACAGTAGCTAGTATCAAAATAAAGGACATATCTCTTAGAAGTCACGGTCTAGCTACGCGATTAGTGAATGTTTGACACCGATTAACGTGCGCAATTGGATTATGAACGCTTCAAATATTACGATATTAAATTCATTTTCATACAGTGGAAACACAATGGTACTTTTGTTGTGTTCAGCGAGTAACGTTTACCAGAACGCTCTTACAATCTCGTCGATTGCGATAAAGCTGTCTTGGAACTCACAATGAATTGAATCGGTATGTATAAATATATAAGAAAGTTAGCTAAGCGACTTTATGTGTCTTTGCAAAGTGTGAGACAGTGAAAAGTGTTTGTTGAGTCGAGTAGTGCAACTAATGAGGCACGATGAGTCAAGAAATGATGCCTGGTCGTCAAGCATCACTCACACTATGAAAATAACATTTGCAAATGTGATCTCTTGTCACTCAAACGGAATAAAGTAACCAATTGTGAAATTTGTATATCGAGATGTTTAAAGCAGTCAATTTTTATAATATGATATTTTTCTTGCCCAATATTTCAGCATAACTCATTACTTCAGATGTTCTTTATCCATTCCTGAGCTATGCCATGTGGATCTAGCATAGAAAGGACTATCTCTTCCTTTCTCGCAGGTGTCGTAAAAGGCGTCTACGGAAATTTATTGATCGAGGAATGGGCAGCAGCGTCCCTTTTAAAACATCAACAAAAACTAACTGCTGTTGCCAACTCGTCTGCTGAGCGTGGCAACTAGTGGCAAAACTCTGTTTTTGAGGTAACCCTAGGTTCAGCAGTAGACAGTTAACGACGATACTGAGTTATCGGCATCTATTCTAATTTGTCACAATTTTTTTTATAGATAATAGAATGTATGTTTCTAGATTAGCAATCGAGTATTATGTATTACTTACAAAAAATGAGTTTTTTTTAATTATCGCTATAATAATAATTAAAAAAAAATATTTATTTACTGAAAAACACAGTGTACAGATGCTAGTAATAAAATATTATAAATAGGCATGTTTTGCCAAAATAATGGCATGCAAAATTTTAATATTTATAGTATTTTTTTTTATATGCGATGCGTATTATATATTTAAATAGCTTAAACGATACCAAGGCATCGATTTGCAGCAAATCTCAGCCATCTCATAAATATAGATTGGCTAGATTTTCCCTGATTGATTTATGTTTTCCTGCTTACTGATATAGCGTGAAATAAAGCTACGACGTGCGTGCGGGATACGGTAAGTAACTGAAATGTGGAATTTAGATACTGTTAGATTGATATTATGAATAAGTACAGATATATTTGTACTATATGAAAATTAATATTTTTACAAGGTTCTCACTTAGAGAAGGTCCTTAAAGAAATAGATTCCTTTTCAGATTTAGGTTATTACAGTTCAACTAACAATGACTAGCTTTTTACGTACAGCTTTATCTGTATAAATTTATAGATTCTGTTTTGGTAAAAACCTCCAAAAACTGTGCAAATTTTCAATATCGTTTTTTGATAGTTCTGGTTGTGTGTCAATTAGTTGGAGTCAAATCTGAATATTGTATAGAAAAAAATATACCCGATAAATTGGTTGTTATATATTCAAATATATCAATAATCAATTCAGACGTGCTGCGATGAATTATCGTATGAAATGTTTGACAACTAACAGCGTTCTGTGTTCAATATTAAACACGGCTTTGTAAATATTAATTTGTGGTGATTATGTTAAAAAAATAAGACTGTGGCTATAATGGCAAATGGAACAGTAGCAGGTATGTTTGGAGTTAAAATCACTACTGAGTAAGAGAGAGTAAGAGTCTAGCAGTACTCACGAGTCTCCTCCGGGGCACAGTGGATCTCCATGAAGCAATTTCCCATGTACTAATAAGCATTTGGTCACTTTACCATTGTCAGTCATGGATCTACATTTATTCGGACTTAATAATGAAATCGAAACTAATAGCATATAAAATATATATCTTATCTTTAGTTTTAGTTCAGTGGTACAATTGATTTACGATTTAAATCGATTAGAACAGGTGACGACTAAATCGTTAAAACTGTTTGCACTATTTTTTTATAATAGTCTGCACTGAACGTCACCTGATTTTAAAGACCAATAACGATCCAGTTATTAGTGCATACAGTTGTATGTTAATATTCATCTATTTAGAATGGTGTATTGAGTTGAAAACACGTGAGCTGTGATTCGGTAACAGCACCGCGGGCTACCGGGCTTAAGGTAAACACGGCTCCAGACTAAACACGCCTTACTGGGTACTGCAAATAGAGAATAAATCACGGCCGCAGCTGATAGTATTTCACTCACGAACTGTCAACTAGTCAGTTACATTACTAAATACGAATGAAATTAATTGAAACGCGATACACCACTCGTAATTACTAACTGCTATATCTTTGCGTTAGAAAGATGCAGTTTGTGTTACGTAGTTGCAGTTACTTTGAGGAAAGTATACATTTAATCGATGGTGTAAAACTGATTTATAAATTAACGAATTTGACGAGAAATAGTTGTATAACACGAAAAGTTATATTTGTAAGTCAATAATTACTAAGTATTGTATCTGAGAGGACTCGAGGTTCGTTATTGGCGTGCATGCATAAAATGTGCATAAGGCCAGATAGATAGATAGATAGATACTCTTTATTGTTTTCTCCAAAAGATTACAATAGTAATAGATAGAGGTATTTGTCACTCGATTTTCTCTGCTTATCTTGCAAGAATCTTAACGTGAACATAAGGAGACAGCTACTGTTTTTTTTTTTGTATTTTTCATATCACAAAGATGGCAAACAGGCATACAGCCCGTTTGATGGTAAACGGTCGCTGTAACTTATAAACGACTGCAACACTAGGAGTGTCACGTGCGCGTTGCCGATCCTAAAGAAACCTTAATATACCCTTTTTGAAGAAACCCAATCTGTAGTCTCCAGGGAACACCACGGCAGGGAGCTCATTCCACAGCTTGAGCGTTCGTGGGAGAAAATTTCTCTGAAACCGCACTGTACGTGACCATTTATTTATTTATTTACATTTTTAGGTTCAAGTGTGTGAGAATAAATTTCCTATCGATGTCTTTGTTCACTTTTATAATTTACTCAAATCTAATAACACCCGATTTACCAAAATTCAACTAGTTATTTGTGTTGCAAACAAATTGGACTATATACATACATACATACATATCTGTCACGCCTGTCTCCCAAATTCAACTAGTTATTTGTGTTCTTCAGCAAACAAATTGGACTATATCTACATACATATCTCTAATCATGTAATGAGGGGGGAAAGGGATTGTTAGTAATGGAGACTGAGAATCCCATTGCTAGCAATATACCCAACCAGGTCAACCTCCTCGCGGTTCCCCTGGAAACTATCATGATTAATTCCAGATGAATTCATCATGATGGGCTAGCTGGCCTGTTTTTATTCTCATCGATCACCTTTCACTGGTGCCCCGCCAACGTATCCCGTTAGCCCAGGCGGGGTTACCATACCATTTTCATCCAATAAAAAAAACCATGTAAAGATGTATGAAAACTGTTACATTTAATTCACTAAAACTATTTTTATGAAATAAAACATATTTATTTCAAATTTAAAAGAAAAGGAATTTGATTAATACGTCTTTGAATAGTATTTAGCTCGTGTTTGTTGATTATGGTAAATTGATCCCGGCCACTTGTACGTTTTACTCTTAATTTATTTTTGTGCATTACTGGGAATCGTAGTGTGGACCAGCTACTTGATCGATGCGATGTTTAGCGACCGTTTTATTGTGAACCGATTTAGATTTAGGGCTGTCACCGTTCTGGGAACACGTGCTTTCAGGGTATCAACACGTCTATAAAAAGTATTTTAAATTGGTTTTCGTATCCAAGTCTGTGGTGATGGTAATATATGAATAGGCATTAAATATAATTAATTTCAGACTCCTTTTAGAGTCATACATACACGAAATCATTAATATAACGATCCGTGATTCTATTTCCATATCGTCACCTTTTAACTGTCCACTGCTAAACATAAGTCTCCCCGTAGGGGGGTTTTCTCAGTAGTTGTCATACTTGGCAAGCGGATTGGCAACCGCAGTTAGACTTTGGAGATGTTTTAAGAGGGTTACTGCTGCTCATTCCTCACCCTTAGTCGCTTCTTACAACACCCACAGTAAAGGAAAGAAGTGGCCTATTCAATGATGGGACCGCATGGGAAATGTCTGGAGATAGTATAGAAAAATTATCATTTTGATTGATTAAAACGCTCCTAGTAAAGCATGTGTGGATGAGTTCGAAAAGTTCTGTAATAAAGTGTTCACTACAACAACAATTGTTTAAAAACAGAAATATAATATTTGTATAAAATTAATTGTATTGGAAAATGACAGAGGTCTGACGTGATGGTTGAAAATGGTGGTCGTCTAGACACAAACGCTCGCGGCGCCTCCCAGCGTGTCACGACTTTGGTGTATATTTATTGAAAATTGCTTTTAAGTTTATTATTGGATTATGTGAGCATTATATCTGAAGAAACTAAATAATAATCAACCAGTGAATTTACTATTAATCGATGTTAAATTTGTATTAATATTAATATTATTGTAAATTTTTTAGTTTAATTTATCATTCTTTTAAAAAAAATTCAGATTTTTGCCAAATTTGTACAGAACTCACATCGTGTTCTAACTAAACATTTTACATTGTATTGAAATCTTACATTGGTAGATTACATTTTTACCTACGTATATTAAGCATGAATATTTAAAGATATCTTTACATCATTACCAGAGGGAGATTGTACAAAAGTCGATTGCTTGGGTACCTCTGTCCCATTCGTGTTTCAACCGTGAAGCAGTTGTGTTTGCATAGTTGAGTTTTGGTTTGAAGGGTGGGATATGACGTGAATTTACTGGGTACAGAGGAATAACATCTGAGTCCTCAAGAATGGCAACGCATGGGGGGGTATCATGGGCGAAACAGTATATTCTGTTATGTCCATGGTACTGCTCATGTCTATAGGCGACGGTTACCACTTTCCATCAGGTGGGCCATCAGCTTGTTTGCCATTCTAAGTTGTATAAAAAAAAAAAACTTTACAATCGTTTCTATCAATAAGCAATCATGTTTGCAAACAAAACGTGTGTTTTACGATGTTTAGTTTGTTTGCCAATAACGACTAGTGGTGGTAGCAGACTACAGGTACAAGTTGTAAATCTTAATTGACTTACTTTCCAGAAACTATAGTTACTGGCGCTACTAGGTTACAATGACTTTGCTTTATAGCCTTTATGACGTACTTTATGGTTCTGTAACTAGTATATCTATCTCTTGGATTATTACAGAAAATCCTTTCATTATTACATACATGTACTTTTCCTTTTTTGCGCAAACCAATTATGTACTTTTATAATAATAAGAAACCTGTTATTAGCCTTAATATTTTAAATACTACTATGTAAATCTTAACTGTAACGCTGTTGGTTTCTAATAAATAAATAAATAAATATATAAATAAATAAATACATACATACATATCTGTCACGCCTGTTTCCTATTAGGGTAGGCAGAAACAATGGAACGCCAAATGCTTCGATTCAAACAAACCTTCTTCGCTTCTTCCACATTCATTAATTTTTTCATACACGCTCGCCGGTTACGGGTACTTTTAATTTGGCTCTTCTTCAGCACGTCGCCTATTTGGCCTTTCATTATTATCACTATATAAATAGTTATTTTATTAGCTGCCATCAAACGATCGATGTTTCTATAATCCAAATGTATGTCGACAAGTGCAATCTGATCCATAGCGTAGATAAATGAAAATGATCTGTGTTGAGTGCTCAACCTCGTGTTAATATATATATATAAATCTATATATTATATCAAACAGCCACATATCGTATTGGAGGTAACGCGTGAAGAGTAATCGAATTTCATACGAGCCCTTGATAAGTTGAGCGTTAATGCCTGTATCCCATTTGAGCCAATAAATCGTAGTATAACACGAAGGGAAGTAGGTATAGCTGTGTTTTGTTAAATAACTTCGCTCTCTAATAATAACTGGCATATCATATTTCGTACTAGTAAGTCTTCTAATATGAAATTTTAACAACATTGTACTTTTATTCTACGAATATTAAAAATTTATGTAGATTTGAGTACTCAAAGTCAGAGAATCACTGTTTTACTTTTTTCTTAGAAATGTAAATAATTAATGGATTATTCAAAATACAATATACGCGTCTCGAAATGACTGTCTACAACTGAAATCGTAATGTAAAAGTGTTGTTCCTTTTTTAATCAATATTATTTTAAGTCTATTTCTTTTTTCGGCACAGATTTCTACAACATGTTCCTAATGAAATATTGTTTGCATGCAATAAACAGTTTATTTCCCTTTGTAATAAAATTAATTACATTAATCTTTCATAAACCTCTCTGTCTCAATAACAATAATGTACTTACATAAAATCTTGTTAACCCCAAGCGCGTTAACTGTACATTACTACAATGATTCATCAGAACTATCATAACAGTAAAAGATTATGGCTTCCATAAAGTAATTTCACCACAAAGTTAAGAGATTTATACATTAAGGTAAACTTGCATTAATGGTGTTGTAATATCATTAAAGAACGTCACAGATATAGCATTAGAGTTAGCTATAATACTAAAGCACGCCGGAGTAAGTCACTAATAGTGTTATGGTGTGCTGATTAGCAGAGCGGCTGGTGCAACCCCATCGCTGTCAGATTACATACGTCTCCAACCAAACTTGCTGCGGTAATTACTGAGGCATACTCTAATCCGTACATCGGTTTAGTTTACCAACACAACATATATACATGTACCTAATTATGAAGTTAATTTTAATGAATCACGTAAGTAGTTAAAGCCTTCCCCGGAGCAAAATATAACTAACTTGTGTATTATAAAATCAATCTTCGATAATGAAGCAAATTTAGACGTAATCGAAAACTAAAGTTTCTTCATTATTTGATGAAGTAAATTCGTTTATAAATGCATTTGCAATATTAGTGAAGACATCAAGGAACCCAAAGTTAATGTTGTTGGAGGAGAGAGGAAGACGTGTCATGTATCTGACAATCTATTTTACACCTACTAGGTAACCCTTATTGGGTCAAAACTGACTAACCTCTATCATGCTACTAATCTACGTACTTTCATTAAAAAATCGTTAAACGCACGAATACTGAATTGTATTCCATATGATATAAAATAGCAACATATAAAAAAGTAGTAATATAATAGTTTTATAGAATTAAAAATTATGACCTCTCGTTGTATATTGACCCTAATTTTAAAATATAAAGATCTGATAAAAACACAAAATGATTACTTTTTTCTTTACCGCACACTGACATTCAGATACAATGAAATTATTGTTTATGAATAAGTGAAGTGATTGATCCAGACCTAAACGGTTACGAATGTCTGTCTGGCGAGCGTCGTGTAGGCATCATCAGTGGACCCTCGGCCGACTATAAGTTATGTATAAAGCAGGCCGTCAGATATGACTGGCCCATTATGGAGGGTGCTTCATAATTGTGTCCATATTACTGCAGTGCTTATAATGGGTAATACCTTATTTCTGCATACAATGCACATTATTTTTATCCAAACAAAATAAGACTCAGTTAGTCAGTTATGAAATTATTAGAAATCCGATGAGTACCTATTCAAGGCATAAAAACGTGATGACAATATGTTCTATTTTTAAACCTTAATTAGCAAGGTCGATTTCTGTTCTAATTTCAAAACTTTAATCATAAATATAACAAAAATAAACATAGATAAATACTCATATCAAGATCTGTTAAATCTTGTACAGTCTGAGGGGGAAAACAAGAGCCTTCAGAACCGTTGAGTACCTACTTACGCGTGAAATGAGTTATGAATTGAATAAAGCAAGAAAGGTGTATTAGGGCTTGGTCCTTTATGCCTATTCCTGAAGATTGAAATATAAAAAGGCCGCTAAACTGCCACCGAACGCCGCTAAGGCTGCATATCTAACGATAGCTCATCCACGTATAGGTACTTCAATTTCGGATCTGTCGTGAGTGTTGATTTATGATGTATTCACATCGGAGTGTTCGGTCCATGAGTGGCGTGTGTGTCGCGCGGGTGTCGCGCGGGTGTCCGGCGGGTGTCCCGATGCATACCGACCAGGTGTCCGGCGTAATGGTGACAAATTAAGCGCTGTCCGTCCTCCGCCCCCATCCTTAATCCCTTTGAAGGATTAGTGAAGCAACGTTCACACGAATACAAATCGAATGGAATTGTAGAATGGACTTGCAAATTGTGTTTATATACATTGATTGTTTAAATTTTTAATTACCCTGCTGCTGATCATGATTTATAAATATTCAGACGAAGCCGGAGGGATAAAAATGACTTATGTCAAATTTACTATACATTTTTACTATTTCACTATCGTGTTGTAAATAAATTTAGTTATGGATTTATAAATGGTAGCGATTCCATTAGGTATAATATGAATAAATCAGTGATTTGAGTACTAATGGAGTTTTATATCAATGCATTATGTAATAAAGAAAAATTAGAAAAATATAATTTAATTTTATGCAAATTACGTGCAAAATGAAAAAGGGAAATAAACATTGTGCCAGTAAACTATTTAACAAATAAACCTTATTCTAACCTTTATTACTTTATGATCTGATCCTAATTAGTCGTTTGTATTCAGTCAAATTCTTTATTTATATAGTTAAACTTTCTGAAAAAAGCAACAGCTAAGTTTCTTGGCCGTTCTACTTGGTCAACATTGCGTTCCGAATAGGCGGTAATGAAATAGTGACTATTCAAAAATGCTTAAATCTTAGTTTAATTGAATGAAAATATAACTTTCTTTCTTTCCATTTCATTGATAATTCTCGTATTTATATTTTTTCTTTTGTTAAATACTGTGCAAATACTGGACTTGGTAACAACTATTACTTTGTAAATACAATCAGCCCTTAACTAAATGCAATCAAATCAAATTTTAAATAGAGTATTATTTTAATGGAATTTTTAAATAAATTCCACTGTTAATGCAATAAATATTGAGTTATCCAAGCGATTTATGCAGACGATTGAAATGTGAGCGTGGTGGAGCGAGAGGCGAGCCAACTAATACAGTATAAGCTTTCGATGATAGCGGCTCGCACGGCGACCTGTAATACCAGTCTAGTTACACCGGACAAAATACTTAATGTACGATCGTGCGAGATCATTAGCAGTAATTTGTAAGCACTTGTCGAGATAAACGCTCTGGATGTTAATGTTGATAAATTGAATCAATAAAATTCGTACTGATGGAAAATCTATTTAGTACTCGAACGACTTGTTTGTAATAAATACTAAATGAAACAGTATACGAGTATAGGTAACGAGCCAGTGGTATATATACGTAGTAGAGGCGAGTGGAGAGTAAAATGAAAATAGACAACGTGAGAATAAAATTATTATTTTTAAGTTAAATATTTAGTAAGTAGGTAAGTATTTATTATAATTAGACATCTGAATACTTACGAGAATACTTAAGGTTACGTACCTCCGAAAGTCCTGTCCGTCTGTCTGTCCCTTTTTCTTAGGAACGCGCGGTGGTATTACGTTGAAATTAATTTTATATAATCAAGTCTGTAATCTCTTAAAGCAGTGAAAAAATCAACCTTAAAAAGATTCTAAATCGACGCAATCAAAAGATACGGCCGTTTATGTTCCATTTATATCGCATATTTTGACATTTGCAAAGGGAATGAAAACCTATAAAGTACTTCCCGTTGATCTAGAATCATGAAATTTGGCAAGAAGCAATGTCATATAGTACAAACAAAGCAGAAAATCCAAAAACTGTAATAGTTTCATAAATTTGTAATAGTTTCACATTTTTTGGACCAACTGCTTACACTTTTATATATATTTTTTATATGCCTACAAGTTTGTATGGAACTCTCGTTGCGCAAATCCGAATCGAACTTGACCGGCTTTTGTTTAAAATGTGATAATTATCGATCGAGCAGAATTTAAAACTTACCAACCCAACTAATCGTACCTTTTATGTTGTACCTGGTAGTATATTATACATACGAACGTGATTTGTATTTTTATTTATTACCTCTCGGCATTTTAACTATCCAACTAATCGACATCAATAACGTACCTACACGTACTAATAGCATACCAGTCACACGGACAATATTGTGAGCATGTCTACGAATAGTAATATGTAAATTTTTCTGCGCCAATCACACAGAGTAAAGTTTTTTTTAATAGATGATAATGGAATGGCAACCCTGCCTGCGCTAACGGTATACACTGGCGGGGCACCAGTGAAGGGTGATAAGCGAGAATGAAAATTATTCTATCCGTTAAATTTTGGAGAGTTAAAATTTATGGAGAAAAGGTAGGCTTGGAGAAATTTGAATATTTTTTTGGAAATTTTGGGCAATAGTGAAATTTGTACGGATATAAAGTACATAATTACTGAAAAATATACGACTGAAGGTACATAATGGATAGAGAAGCAGAGGGAGAAGTAAAAACATTAGGAATGATATTTTTTTACCACGTTTATTTTGTGGCACATGGCAAAACGTAGTAAAAATGATACCTCCTTTTTTTTTACAACTTAGAATGGCAAACATGTTGACGGCCCACCTGATGGAAAGTGGTAACCGTCGCCTATACACATGAGCAGTACCATGGACATAACAGAGTATACTGTTTCGCTCATGATGCTCCCCATGCGTTGCCATTCCTGAGAACAAGTGTTATATCTCTATACACTGTAAATTCACGCCATATTCCACTCTTCAAACCGAAACACAGCCATGCAAATAACTGTTTTACGGTTGAAACACGAATGGGACAGAGGTGCCCAAGCAAACGACTTTTGTACAAAGTCTCCCTCTGGTAAAAACTTTGTGATAGAATAAAAATCCAGACAATAATATTAATTAGGAGAAAAAAAAATACGTTTGGGTAACAAATCAAAATTCGCATCTGGCAACCCTGCGTAGTAGTAAAATTTTCTAATCACTACTATTTCAAAGTTCAAATATCGCAAAGCGCGGCGAACAGTAGGATGACCGGCTGGTAGATGCATCGGTGACAATGCGGAATTACGCCACTGATGGATTAAATTGGCTCCCGCGGAATTACATCGTGTTATTGGGCTGTCAAGTCGCGCGCTGCGCAGCCGGCCGTGCTGGCAGCGGGCTGTACTCGCCTGAACAGCCGTGTGACCACGCGAATGGTAACTAAAGAGCTCTGTTACACTATGCAAATATATATTGTTCGTACACTGGCTTTTTAACAACCATGTAGTTTTAGACATAGTGCATTTAAATAAGTACACATAATGTTAACAGAGATTTAAAAGAGTAACTGTCGAGTTTCTTGTAGGTTCTTCTCAGCAGAGAACATCTTTTTGAATTCTGTGTTTTTTTTTTTATTTTTTATACTACTGAGGTGACAAATAAGCATACGGCCCACCTGATGGTAAGTGATTACCGTAGCCTGTGAACACCCGCAATACCAGATCCACTATCGATATAATATTTTTTGGATTTTTCAATATATGTATATCTCATTAAATGACTATAAATTTATTTATTTTATAACTGATAATATCACTTTTAAGGTACATCACACAATTTCACTGAAAAAATGTCTTGTAATAAATTAATTATTGTCAAACTTTATTTGTTTACAATTTTAATGTATTCATTAATAACATAAAGAGGTATGTCTGTTCTTGGAATTATTCTCTCGAGCAACCGACCGGAGTATTATTTACGACTAGTTTTGGAATAAATCTGCAAATTTATTAACTGAACAGCTTCAATTAATAGCACAGCTTGATCACAATTTACAATAATGTAAATACCGAAATGTAGTCCATTCAACAAACGGCAGGGCGTTTGAAGACAAATGTATTAATCATAACTGAGAAGTTTGTAGAGTCAATAAAACTATCCGAGAGCCGACGGGCGGTAAGCCGGTAATGCAGCGCCGCGCCGCCGCGCCGCCGCGCCGCTGTTTCAAGCTATCGTTTTGTTTGCGTATCGTCGCAACAAACGACTTTTGTGCGATTTTCTCATATACTTATTTTTTAATTCTAAATTTTGTTTTTTTTTTTGTTTTTTTTTTTAAAACAGCTGTCATTAAGATTCACCAGTCAATACATAACTAAACATTAGAAAAGAAATGAAAAATCGTCGGAAACCATTAACATAGTAAGTTCGTTAAAATCCCGTTAAACAATTATATATAAATAAACAAAATTTTTTTTTTATACAACTTAGAATAGCAAACAAGCTGACGGCCCACCTGATGGAAAGTGGTAACCGTCGCCTATAGACATGAGCAGTACCATGGACATAACAGAGTATACTGTTTCGCCCATGATACCTCCCATGCGTTGCCATTCTTGAGAACTCAGGTGTTATTCCTCTGTACCCAGTAAATTCACGCCATATCCCACCCTTCAAACCGAAACACAGCCATGCAAACACAACTGCTTCACGGTTGAAACACGAATGGGACAGAGGTACCCAAGCAATCGACTTTTGTACAAAGTCTCCCTCTGGTAAAAATAAAAAGCACTGAGTTTTAGATTTAAAAATATGTAATATGGAATATATAGTTAATATTATAAATACTAATCAATTGAAAATAGGTATACTGCTAGTGAAACATTTATTATACCAGATGTGTAAATATTTACTCTCTTCTCTACTTAGAATAGACCTCAAATTATCCTTGTACGGATAAAAGCCTCTAAATAAAAAAGATAAAAACAATTATAGATGTCGCTTGCAGGTAGGCCCTGATTAGTTTTGTTACCTATGCATTTTACACTCGAAATAAAAAAAAAAAAGATCCCGCTTAGGTTATCAGGCCATGTGTAGTCGTGTGTCGCACAATTGGAACCATACCTTAAATAATATCAGAGTCAAATACTCGAGCGGAAAACAACAAGGATTATAATGTAAATATATGCAAATTTCGGAGGGTGCGATGCGCTAACTGGCGGACAATATTTCGCACGACGCACACTGAGCCAGAAAAATGGCGGCCGCGCCCGCAGATAACGACAGCTTATGTCGTGAAAACGTGAGGCTTTACGGCAAATTGTGGAAACATGACTTGTTTCGAAATTTTAAAAGATTTAGCCGCCGCTCATGTAAATGAAATACGACGGCGACGCTTTTAGACTTCAATTTGTTTTTACGAAAACAATAATTTCAATAGAATTATTTATCGGTTTAGGCTAACCGAACAGTATCGGAATTGCGAAGATTTGAATAATAAACGAATGTTTAAGAAATATTATATTTTAGCATTATTAAAAGGATTATTATCTTTTATTATTATTAATTCTACACTGATTCTCGCAACATTTATCTACTAATATTAAAAAAGCCATATTATGAGCGAGTGTATACACGAAATTATAATCTAATTATTGCAAAATAATACAAATAAAAGGAAAAGATAGTTATTATTTTAACGTTTTTTACTCTCTAATATCGAGTTTACAAAATGCCGCCTCCACGCCGTGGTGTGCACAATCAATTAGCGCTTGCATGTATCGTTGGACCGCCACGGAATTTAAATAGAAGCGCGTAGAATCTTTGGCAGTTATGTAAAAACGAACCAAATCCTCAGCTTTTCATGCAATTTAAATGGACAATTTGCCGCTTCACTTATTTACGTTTACCCTTCGGAAGTTGCACTTCCTTCTATACAATATTAAAATGAAATTATCCATTAAGACTTTGTAACGACTCCGCGAGCGTTCTTTCAAAAAATGTCCTTCATATTATTTTCAGTACAAGTACCTATTACGCTTCAAGTCACTTTAATATGTATACTACAAGTATCTAAGTATCTTACTTAAGTACTTCTTTTTAAGCACTGCAAACAAAACATAATTTTTTTATTTCTTATATATTTAATTTTCAAGATAATTATTTGATAGAAAAAGGGATATAATATTGTAAATTGAAGTAAGTCAGGTTAAAATTAAATTTCATGTTAGACGGAGAAACAAAAAAGAGTTTACGCTTTTCTTTTCCAAACGATAGCCTCGAGGCTAGGCTTGTTTGCAAGTCAATTTTTCATATAATTTAACCACTGAACACAAATAAATGGCAAGCAGTAAAAAGTGCCCAGTAAAAGCTCTTTGTCACTTTCTAATCGTCGTGAATGACATGAGAGTAGAACAGGCTCCAAACAACACTGCAGTGGGGGAAAAGGGATTGTTAGTATTGGGATCAAATAGCCCTATTACTAACAAAATACCCCGTCAGGTCGACCTCCACGTGGTTTCCCCTGGAAACCATCGTGGCTAATTCTAGTTGAATTCGTCAGGATGGACTAACTAACCTGCTTTTATCTTCATCAGTCATCTATCACTGGTGCCCCGCCATTGTATACCGATAGCACAAACAGGGTTACCATACCATTATCACCCATTAAAAAAAAAACAACAACACTGCAGTACTCTAACCGACTTCGGACTAAGAAGTTGTATAAAATAATTTAAGTTTTTCTTGAAATCCTCTAGTTTCTCTAAACAGTATCAATTTAAGCGATAAATTAAGAATTCTCGATAACCATTAGCATTAAAAGATCACTCAATGTGTTATTTTAATTAACATGTGTTATTGGCTTGAGTCATACACAAAAGTGGATTAGTAAGATGATAGTGACTTAAAATATACGCATTTGAACAGCAAGGTGCGCGGCAGTGACCGTGCATCAGTCTGGAACTCGGCCAAGACTCCGCGCGGCGTACTGCATCACAGTGTAAACTATAAACAGTAGCTCAATATCAAATTTGTCACAACCTTCTGGGGAATATTTGTATATATATATATATATATATATATATATATATATATATTCTTTATTGCACAAAAACATACAGTAACAACAATAAGTTTATAACAATGTTAGCAAAGGCGAATTTATCTCTAAAAGAGATTTCTTCCAGTCAACCTAACAGTGGCATCTATCAATATTATGAAATCAAAGTCACGTTCTTTTAAAAGAGTTAACTACTAGTAAAACTGAAAACTTAAAGAGACATGCCAAAAAATGATAAAAAAATTTGAGGTAACCATATTCACTAACAAAGAACTGGACGCGCTATGTCAGCTTAGAGGGTCAACATTTTAATTTGTCGTTTACCAATCCATTTGTAAAACATATTCAGTTTTAACAATGTAAAGATAATGATTTTGACTTTACTCTGTAGATATGTATCATGTTTAGAGCAAAAGTCTTTGTTGATTCTGTTAATTAATAATTATAAATTCCGATATTCCTCGGGCTACAGTTTCATACTAATTTGGTGATTAAGTTTACAAATAGACATAACATATTCAGCGTATATTATCATTGTTATGTTACATTATATACGGTAGCAAAATTCAGTCAAAGGATTGAAATCATTTTGCTTTTACTTAGGAACAAATGTTCTCTGAAAAATGCAAGGCCAGCGTTCATCATTCTTTATACATACATGCTAGTTAAGAAGTCTTTCTAAAACCTACTCAAATTTACTAAAATTATTAAGTTTCGATTAGAAAGCACAACACAGTAGAATGTTGATGCACTGCAACTTTCAACTGTGAATGTTTGGTCTTCGCATTTTTATTAGCGGGCGAGTCGTTAGAGCGTCGCGTCGCACGTCCTCAGCAAGGCACCACTGATTTATGCGGCCCGGTAATAAGAACGGATCATTGTTTTATCTCGCCAGACAGACGAGCGTACAGAAGACGTTTATCAAGTGCAACACAACAGTTTACGGCCGAAATATGTACAGAGATTCAACTATACACACGTGTATATTTTGTGTGACGTTATTTATTGCAATTATTCGACATCGTCGCTTAGGACTTATTTGTTTTTTTATTTAACAACACTTTCTTTTTTTTATATATAACTTGGTATGGTGAACTGTTGCAAATCCACAGACGGAAAGTATAATAATAATATAATATAAGCAAAATCTTATAAGTACAGCTTCTCAAGGTTGTAATACACTTATGCAAAAAACTTTGGATGATCTTTAGTAAACCAAATCAACAATGAACGTGCAATGCTAAAAATAAGTATTTGAAAAATAAAACCATCACAACGATCAGTGGTGAATCAACTGGCGGTACGTGGTAATATATAATCGGTTTCAATGCATCCCATTAGTCTTCACGTCGAGATTGTCGACCCAAATTTATTTGCAAAGAAAATAGTCCGGTCTGAAGGCCGGAATCAATCGAGATATGTTCAAATAAATGTGTTTTGATTCAAAAGCTTAAGGAAACTGACCCGATAAAGTATTGGGCGTAAGTTTTTCAACGAGATGATTTACGAATTTGCAGATACTGTAGTCGGAAGCTGTCGGCGGGGGTGTTCGGAAGCCGGTGCAATATCGTCGATTGAACATTTCCTATGGGCGGAGCGCGCTCGCTCGCTAGGGCTCATGAATTTGTAAATTATGAACTTTAAATTTCTTATAAGCACAACAGTTTTGTATATTTGTATTCAACAACAGATTTCATGAAACGATTTTTATATATTGATAAAACTGTATCGTTGCAATAGTTCTGAAATAGTAAAAGTGTTATGCGCCATTGTTTATATTCCGGCATAGCAGACTCTGCTTTGTTTAATAACTATTATTTTAATCTTTCTTCAGGTATCAATCGTTCATTATGTAGATATAACAAAGAGAATAAGAAACGAGATGAAAAATATATCTGAGAACATCTTTAATAAGTTTAATTAATTTGCAAAACGACGATAAATTTACTTGATACTTTAGACTTCGATACACTTGTCGAAATACAGTCAAAATCTGTTATTCTTTGCCACAACAATTTAAGTCCACAATACCATTTTTTAATATTTTACTTAGAAGTGTAATAATACAGTCTCCGACAACATAATAAACGAGTAATTTGTGATCATAAAATATACTCGGTAAATGAAGACGATATTAAATATAAAGCTACACAAAGCATCATATTAAAATATCAAATTAGATCTCGCTGCTCAAGGAGAATTTTTAATGAATATAAATTTGTATACGCCGGGATATTTGGTGAGTATCTCGTGAAACAATAATATTATATCAAAGTAAGAATCTCTTTTAGAGCCAGTCAGTTGTAACGGACGGAGATCCCTCGCAATTTCAGGGGTGATGGATCTTTTTAAATTGTGAACATGTAATGCGAGGACACTGCGTACGGCGCGAGAATGCGAATGGTCCTAGATGAGCCCTAGTCATGATCATCGTAGTAACAGCAATCTGGCAAGGGGTTACATCATTGGTATTTGAATATAACTTCGACAAGATTTTCATTCCAAGAGACTTTTGTAAACTTAAATACGTTTTGTGATTTACCTATATAGTCGAGTAGTTTTTGCAACTTACGATTGCATACAAGCTTACAATCTACCTGATGGATCGCAGCAACCGTCGGCTGTAGATTTGTACTGCACTATAGTTATTACAGAATATACTACAACGTTCATGATAATCCTTATGCGTTGCCTTTCCTGAGATATATCTATGAACTATGATGTTATGCTTCTGTATCCTGTAATTTCACTGCCGTATTCCGTCCTTCAAACACAGATGATGGTGATGAGTTTGATTATATGGAAATATCATAAGTCCTTTATTATTAAGTGAAGTAGATAATAAAAATAAACTGCTATTATGCATGCATACGAGGTTTGTCCGGAAAGTACGTATAAAAGTTTTTTAAAAATTTTATTTTACATTATTCAGGTAAATCAATTTTATCCCCTTCAAAGTACTCCCCCTGTGACATAATGCACTTGTGCCAACGCCGTTTCCACTGTGAGAAGGCTCCTTGAAAGTCCTCTGGTTGTAGGTTTCTCAGCTGCCCCGTCGTAGCTTTTTTTATCTCATTTATGTCCCCCAAATGCCGCCCCCGAAGTACCAATTTGGTTTTTGGGAACAAGAAGAAGTCACACGGGGCCAAATCCGGCGAATCAAAAACTCACGGACAACAAGAGAGGTGTGGGCAGGGGCATTGTCGTGGTGAAGAATCCAACGCCCCTCTCGCGCCAATTTGATTATAGGCGTGAGAATCGACGTAGAATTTTCCATCAACTGTCCCTTTATTATCGAAAAAAACAATCAACATTGTCTTGACATTTGAGCGGGATTTTCTTGATTTTTTTGTTCGTGGTTCCCCGGATGTCTTCCAACGGCCATTCTTGCCGAGTTTCGAGAGAAACTATTACGACGCGCTGCTCTTCAACGGAAGCGGGCTCCATGCCGACGGGGTTTCGTTATAACTTCATGCATTCGCACCGCATATATTGTTAGGGACATAAGGAAGGGGTCATCATAAATGTAAAGGCTGCTTTGTCAAACAATTTCACTTGATGACATCATCATCGCTGCTTTGCCTCTTCCTATTAATTTGGGGGTAGTATGAATGAATGAATAAATTTTATTCCCTGACTATTGAATATATATATATATATATATATATATATATATATATATATATATATATATATATATATATATATATATATATATATATATATATATATATATATATATATATATATATTGCTAACTATCTTTTTGATTTTGAAATAATATACTAAAATCCTCGTAAATATATATGTATACATAAATTATCATTGCAGCCTTTTTAAACGGTTTTATTTAGCTCGACCTGTACGGTATTTATTTATTTGGGTCAAAATTAGAAATTGGAATTTAAGCACCTTCCCGTTGTCAGATTGATCTGAAATTTGGTACATACATTTAATTTAGATGATAATACAATATAATAAAATCAATAACATTATAAATCTAAGATGGCCGCCGATACAAAATGGCGGATTACATATTTTTCCTTAACCCCCGCAATATGGGTATCAAATGAAAGGGCTACATTAGTAAAACACGATGATTATGTCAAAATTTAAAATTTAAGATGGACGCCGTTCCAATATGGCGGACTAGGTACATATTTTTCCACAACCACCACAATATGGGTATCAAATAATAGGACTACACTGAGACACCCAGACACTAGACACTCGGACACTAGACACTCAGACGCTAGACCCTCAGACACTAGACACTCAGACACCCAGACCCTAGACACACAGACACTAGACACTCGGATACAAGACACTCAAACACTAGACACTCGGACGCTAGACACTCAGACACTAGACACTCGACACTCGACACTCAGACACTAAACACCAGACACTAGACACTCAGACACTCGACACTCAGACACTAGACACTAAACACTCGAGACTAGACACTCGACACTCGACACTCGACACTCGACACTCAGACACTAAACACTAGACACTAGACACTAGACACTCAGACACTCGACATTCAGACACTAGACACTGGACACTCGACACTCGACACTCAGATACTAAACACTAGACACTAGACACTCAGACACCCAGACACTAGACACTCAGACACTAGACACTCGGATACAAGACACTCAGACGCTAGACTCTCAGACACTTGACACTCAGACACTCAGACACTAGACACTAGACACTAGACACTCAGACACTCGACACTCGACGACACTCGACACTCGACACTCGACACTCGACACTCGACACTCGACACTCGACACTCAGACACTAAACACTAGACACTCAGACACTCGACACTCAGACACTAGACACTCGACACTCGACACTCGACACTCGACACTCAGATACTAAACACTAGACACTAGACAGACACCCAGACACTAGACACTCAGACACTAGACACTCGGATACAAGACACTCAGACACTAGACACTCGAAACTCGACACTCGACACTCGACACTTGACACTCGACACTCTACACTCGACACTCGAGACACCCAGACACTAGACATACAGACACTAGACACTCGGATACAAGACACTCGACACTCGACACTCGACACTTGACACTCGACACTCGACACTCGACACTCGACACTCGACACTCGACACTTAGACACTAGACACTCAGACACCCAGACACTAGACACTTAGACACTAGACACTCGGATACAAGACACTCGACACTCGACACTCAGACACTCAGACACTAGACACTAGACACTCAGACACTCAGACACTCAGACACTCAGACACTCAGACACTAGACACTCAGACACTAGACACTCAGACACTAGACAATCAGACACTCAGACACTAGACATACAGACACTAGACACTCGGATACAAGACACTCGACACTCGACACTCAGACACTCAGACACTAGACACTAGACACTCAGACACTCAGACACTCAGACACTCAGACACTCAGACACTCAGACACTCAGACACTCAGACACTCAGACACTCAGACACTCAGACACTAGACTAAGACACTAGACAGACACTAGACACTTAGACACTTAGACACTAGACAATCAGACACCCAGACACTAGACATACAGACACTAGACACTCGGATACAAGACACTCAGACACTAGACTCTCAGACACCCAGACACTACACACTCGGACACTCGACACTCGACACTCGACACTCGACACTCAGACACTAAACACTAGACACTCAGACACAAGACACTCAGACACTAGACACACATCTCACCAGATGGATGGTGATGATGTGGTCTTAGACGAAGCTTGTGGACCCGAGAATAGCCTATTCACCCCCGCAATATGGGTATCAAATGAAAGGGCTACACTAGTAAAACACGATGATTATGTCAAAATTTCAAATTCAAGATGGACGCTGTTACAAAATGGCGTATTAGGTGAGGGCATGATTAGTCGTATCGAGAACAGTTGCGTCTAAGATTGTGTGACGTTAGAGGGGCAGATAAAAAAAAAATAGGTAATTAGATACCTCGTTAGTAAGCGGTAGTTATACCACCCAAGTTAAGTTAATAGGTTAAAACGTGCCGAGGACTGTATGGCATTAGCGTGGATAAAAATGTAATGTCGTAAGCGCATCCCCCTCAAGATTGGGCGCATCTTGTTGTATATTAAGCCTTGCCCCTTTACTGGACTGCGGGGGGGGGGGGGGTCGACCGTCACAATGCCCCTTAATCGTGGGAACAACATGGTAACAATAAACAAAAAATACCAACAAATATAAATAAGACTGGAGGCTTACCACCAGTACTTGAAATATTTGTAGGTGCCAAGGTAATGTTGCGGTCCAACATTGACGTTACAAAAGGATTGGTAAATGACGCTATAGGCCACATTACAGAAATTTTTTGGCCTCAGTTCCGTCGAACCCAAATGTACGAAACAGATATATCATCAGTTTTAATTGACTTTGGCACAGACGGCATGCACGTTATTTACCCTAAAGCCATACAGTTTCCAGCAAAATTCAATTATGGTACGGCTGAAAAAAGGATGTTGCCCTTAGTTTTGTCATGGGCATTCACCGTCCATAAAATGCGGGGCAGCACCGTCGACCATGCAGTAGTATATTTGGGCTCAAAATGGTTTGAGGAAGGACAAGCATACGTGGCTCTAAGTCGAATCAAGTCTCTGGAAGGGCTATGTATTGAGGAATTAGATTGTACTAAATTATCAGGTAAGAAACCATGTAATAATGATGCACTGAATGAATTAAATAGAATGAGGAATATTTGGTAAACAATTTCACTAAATACTAAAAACAAGAAAATAAAAATCGGTAAAAAAACTTTTAAGTTAAACGGTTTTATTTTTAGTGCACTGAAAACTACAAAATAAATAAATAGTTACTTACCTATCAACCTACGTAGGTGATCTCGGTCATTAATATCTCTGATGGTAGTGGTTGTCATAACATGAACCATGTCAGCGGCCGAAAGGCAGTTCATGAGAGAACACTAACACCAGGGTTTGCTTGGTAGGTAAACTAAGCAGCCCACACTATATCAAGTAGGTATTTTGACCTTCTAGTTCAGAAATATTTTAGTACTAGGCAGAATAGCTTTTAGGCATATTAGACTAAAATAAAAACGTGGGGCCCCTCTGAAATCATATCTATAGCAGAGCATATCTTATATTTTGGTAGATCATGAGCTCGGCGTTCGCTGGTGAAGCCGTAACGGATGGTTATTGATGGTCAAAACCTCCAGTTACGATTATAGTAAGTCGATTCAGCGGACCCTGGACTCCGGAGCTATGAGGTTTCGGATGCGACCGGGATAAACCGCTAGGATGATGATGATGACGATTATAATAAGTCGATGCAATCCACACTTAGTATAGTAGAAAGTAATACAGAAATAGTTAATGGGCCCCACGTTTTTATTTTAGTCTAATATGCCTAAAAGCTATTCTGCCTAGTACTAAAATATTTCTGAACTAGAAGGTCAAAATACCTACTTGATATAGTGTGGGCTGCTTAGTTTACCTACCAAGCAAACCCTGGTGTTAGTGTTCTCTCATGAACTGCCTTTCGGCCGCTGACATGGTTCATGTTATGACAACCACTACCATCAGAGATATTAATGACCGAGATCACCTACGTAGGTTGATAGGTAAGTAACTATTTATTTATTTTGTAGTTTTCAGTGCACTAAAAATAAAACCGTTTAACTTAAAAGTTTTTTTACCGATTTTTATTTACATTCCATTTAAAACTATCATTAAAAAGCAAGCGTGTTACCTCGTTATAACGTGCCTACATTTTTAAGTTATCTATGTAGGTAGATAGATACCTCCATTTCATTTGAGTTTCTGGCGCCATACAGTACTGTATAGTAGTGTTGTCTCTTTACTTGAAATATTTTTTTTATACAACTTAGAATGGCAAACAAGCTGGCGGCCCACCTGAATGAAAGTGATAGCCGTTGCCTATAGACATAAGCAATACCATGGACATAACAGAGTATACTGTTTCGCCCATGATACCCTCCATGCGTTGCCATTCCTAAAGACTCAGGTGTTATTCCTCTGTACTCTGTAAATTCACGCCATATTCCATTCTTCAAACTGAAACACAGCCATGCAAATACAACTGTTTTACGGTTGAAACACGAAAGGGACAGAGGTACCCAAGCTAACGACTTTTGTACAAAATCTCCTTCTGGTAGTAGTGATGTCTGGTGGTAGTGATATTACCAATTAGGAGGTAAACGCAACACATAGGGGCATCACAGGATATTCTGTGATATTATAAATCTACAGGCGACGGTTATCACATTTAATTCGATGGGCCATCCACTTGTTTACCTTACCGAGTTATATAAAATATAATATTGCATAGTATTTAGAATTAAATATGTGCTCTTTTTCATTATTTTTTTCTCTATTTGGAAACGGTACGTTTATCGCAGTGTCATTTAAAAGCGACACAAAATTCATTAATACGCTTTATTGGAATCAAATAGGTGCCGACGGCGCGCCAGAACTATAATGTCGTTACGTGCACACGAGGAGCGAAAGTAAATTAAATGCTAAGTATTCAAAGTGTCCAGTCTGTTGTCTATGCAGCGAGGGTCCGGGGGCGAGCGGGCCCCGGGGAGGGTGTACGTGAGCTGACTGCCGAGACGGCTCACCCCAAAATGAAGACGCGTTATTTACCCGACTGACCCCCATAAAAAGAAACGTTCCTTTCAGGATTGTGCCCGCGTCTGATCCTTGAATTTTAAACAACTCCAAACGCTACTCTTTTACTGATTTCGGCAGTTTTGTGTTTAAGAAGAATACTTGATATGAGCACGTCACGGAATGTGGAGATAGTTTGGTATTTTAGTTTGGGGAATTTTATTTAATGTTCAAAGTGAAGAAGTATTATTATTAAATAGAACATTACAATATAAAGATATAGCACAATGTTATATTCATTTATAAATTGTGTCATTTTATTTGCAAGATATTTTACGATTGTCCTGAATGATGACAGAATTTTGACGTACAAGTTTTAGCTAGAGTTTTATCCGGCTTGTCATTTTATTATTACTTAATTTTATTTCGAAGAAGCAAATCATGATTGATTTTAGTAAGCACTACTGTGTTAAGAGGCTTGAGGCATTTGAAATGTGGAGATGGAGTAGAATGGAAAAGATAACGGACAGAAAAACTAATTAACTATTCAGAATACGGATAAAAATGAAAACATAGAAGTGGACGATCAAGAAATAATTACATGACATAAATAAGAATTAGTTGTTTTGATAGCACAATACAACAAACTTGTCTCATTTTATTTAGTATCGACGAATATAGTCTTATAAAATGAACTTGAACATAAAATAAATAAAACAAAGAAGCGAAGAGAGAGATAGAAAGAAAGAAAAAACAAAAGAAGTAAATGCAACCAAAGTAACACGAAACAAGTACATACGTGGACAGCTTTATTGAAATCATTAAGTACAAAATGTAAGCGATGTTAACGAGAATCGATAGTCATAGCTTGCCGACAAAACGCTGTTAACAGGCGCGACAAAGCGTTAGTCGCGCCGCGTTATATATTATTGTCCAGATGAATAACGGTAATGAGTTGGGACTCGTGACTGCGAATAACGAAATGAGCAGTTATGTTAATTGTGTTTTATGTGCCGTGTGTAATTCTATTGGAAACGAAGGGAAGCATCGAGCTGCAGGACCGCGGCCACTCGTCGATTCTAATTAGTGATGCCATTTCGCGCTGACAGATATTTTCCGTACGCAGTTAGTTGTTTCCCTTTACGGCAATCGATTAAGTTGAAATGTTAATATTTTGAATTTTTCAATGACTATATAATTTATCAGCAGATACCTTTTGGTTATTTTTAAGCTTGGGTAGCTAATAGATTCACGCTAGTATTTTTGTATTATATTTATAACTAGTATAGTAACTGCGTGTTTAGGCCTCGTTATTAGCTAAGATATAGTAGTTTTGGTAGCAAGTTGGTGTCAGATAACAATTTGTTATTCTTTTACTGTTTAATGCTTTGAAGGACAAATTATATATACTATATTGAGATAGCTGTAGTTATATCTTTCTTAATCACTTATCCACTTGTTTTCACTCACTATTCATTTCCTATGGCAAATTACCTTTCACATTTATTTATCAATCTCTTTGTAGGTATTCTTCGATCATTTCAATCTATGAAATTAATAAGATTCATGGTATCTTTTAGCACAAAAATAACGTGAATCCAAATCTAGGTTAAAATACTTAACCTACATAGTATTCCAAGCCATAAACAGAGAAAACTTAGTCTAGTACATTCATAATTGTGACTGCTTTTTTAAAATAATCATTGTTAAGTTTTTCCACTTTCACCTTGTTGCCAATTAGATGAGCCTCGTGTCTTGTAATTTTAATAGGAGTTTTTACACTATCGTTTGGATACATAATGTAATATAAATACATGATGTGATTGATATAATACAGTTTCACCATTGCTAATAACGTTATGATAAGAAATATGTCTCTGTGCTTGACGTACTGTGAAATAGAAACCTTTGAGTGACATTGTTGGAGAGTACTTGATTCAATTTACCCACCGGCAATGCAGTCTGTACCTACAGACAGAGACGTTTAGTGATAGTCGCAATAATTACACGGTATGAGAGTATTGTCTGTGAGTGGTGAGTGGTAGAGTGTTTAGCGGACAGCGAAGCGACAATTTCCGCTGTCTCATAAGTGCAAAATTGTAAGGAAACAGAAATCAATCATTTATTTTGTCGCAAGTTTATACTTATTTAATGATGACCGTATGATGACGACACGACAGAAAGGTCTTTTTTAGGTTCTTCAAAGTCATTAAGAAGACATCAAAGAAGTTTCCACTACGGCAAATAAGGGATCATACATGACCAGAGGTATTCAGGAGAGCTTATATCCAATTGGTCAAGGAGCGGTACAAGGCAAACGTTCTCTCATTACCAACGCGATGGACTGACCTCATCAAAACGGCCACACAGCAGTCTATTGTGGAATGCTCTCGCTCGGCTGTGAGCAGAAGTAGATGGAGACGTATTGCGAGGACTTCAATCGCGAAGGAGGACCTCATCGACGATCCATATCATTATAAAAACCACGACCACTCTGTCAAGAGTGTACGACTGAAGAGATATCCAGTAGTCAATACAGGCTGAGACGATGATGATGTAGATATGGCAGCCTCAGTTCCTCAGTTCTATAAATATTTTTTTTAGAAAATAACGAGATGACAATAGTCAGGGGCGACGATTTAAATACACTAAGGATTATAAATCCGCTCCGCTCGTATTGTGCAAACCGCCTTACAGCTGAACAAATCGCGTTCGTAGTGCGTCGCGGTCGGTGCCTCGCATCTTGGACCTCGCACCATAATCCTACGCTCATGTCATGCTTCAGGCTTCGTGCACTCGTAAAACATCAACGCTTCGCATCAAAGTTCCCTGTGATGCTACTAATAAACAGAAAAAACATCTTGGACATTGTCGATTCTTTAGAAAAATATTGTTTTCCGTTCAGGAATGTTATGCCTTTAGTAATGCTCTGAGACAAACCTTATATTTTATGAGGTTAATGAATTTGAAATTCTCATTTTATTTATTTTATGACGTATTGTAAAATAAAATAATAATAGTTCTCATAATGTGGAGCAAAAACAAATGAAACTGGCTAATGAAGAGGCTCATCCTGCAGAACCTAAGGATGCGAGATAAATTTCAGTAATCAAATATATATGTATGTGTGTATGCGTATATATATATATATATATATATATATATATATAATGAGTAGAGATAATATTTATATTATTATATGTATCACATCTTCCATATTTAGAACTAACAGAATTTTTCATCGTGCCTCCAATCAAACTGTTTATAATTACTCCTCTCCATCCAAAGGTTACCTGGAAGAGATCGCTCTTAGCGATAAGGTCGCCTATTGTTTTCTCATTGTGATTATTTCTTGTAATTGTTTATATTTATAATAAGTTTACTATTGTAATCTTTTGGAGGAAACAATAAAGAGTATCTATCTATCTATATATAAAAAGTGAGAGCATTTGAGGCAGATCTTTGTAGATTTATTAGAAGATTTTAGAATAAAATTCAATATCTATGAAGATTATAAATAATGTCTAATAAGAACAATCCTATAAGAATTATATGTTAACATCTATACACAATAATAAATCCAAAATATGTACATAACATAATAAAAATAACTTTCGACATTTTACTTTAAAAATTGCCTTTCAACATCTGAGCGTATTAGCTGGTATTTTAAAAAAACTAAAATTATACCAACCGACAATGTCAAATCTTATAAGATATTATAAAAGTGCAACATACAAAAATCTGTAAATTAAGGCCATAATTTACAGACCCGAGGCGAGTCAATTTCGAAAAGAAAATGGCAGATATAAGAAAAAAAATGTCAATAGTAAATTATCTTTGGTATCAAGACACTCATAATATTGGAACAGTCGAATTACTTCCGTGCATGGAATGGGCTCTGTTACGTAAAACAAAGCAGTTTTAAACCTCATATCGTATCATCATAAACTTTTATAGCGTTTCGAGACGAAATGTCGAACGTTTACGATCACATGACAGACGGGCGGGTATAGCGATGTGCCAAGAGTGATCCGCTTTTACGCCCACCGAAGTCCTATTATATTTAAATATCTGTTCATCATCAACATCATCTCAGCTCATTATATCATATTAGCCTTTAACTGTTCACTGCTGAACATAAACTTCCCCCTTGGAGGGTTTTGCCAGTAGTTGCCACACTTGGCAGGCGGACTGGCAATCGCAATTAGGTTCTGAAGATGTTTTAAGAGGGACATTACTGTTTATCCCTCGCTTTCCCTTAGTTGCCTCTTACGATACCTACGGGAAAGGAAGAGGTGGTTTATTCTATGCCGGAACCATACAGAGAACATCTAAATATCTGTTAGAAAGGGTAAAATAGTGATTCTTAATTCAGACCAATTTGCATATAAGCGATTATGTGTATATTTGATTCTATTTATTTTGTTTAAGAAACAAATAGAACAATTTGGTTATCTAAGTCCCCTGAGGTGTTGTATATTATACATTGATGTCTATCCAGTACGTGATATCACCTTTATCAGAAGGTCACGCTCCTCTGTAATAACTATGAAAATACAAATTACAGCATCATAAAATGAAGAACTAATAAATATGTTGATTGTAGTATTTACATTTTTCAAAGTTTAATACTTATGTTGTTTTATTTCCTATATTGTATAATACAAATATAGTATGCTCATTCATTTACATTCTTTAAATAATTACAATAAATAATTAGGAATTTGTTTTTGTTTTCAAGCTTTATAATTCGAGTACATATATATGGAGTAAAATAAAAATACAACGGGTCACAATTTATTTCAACAACGAATAAGGAAACAAAAAATACAATAGTGCAAGATAATTAGACATAAAAATAAATATCAGGGCGCCTAGTTAGCACTTATATTAGCATTGGAATTGTTATTGAATTTTTTAAAATCACTTTCTTTGTTGATGTAGTTTCACTATTAAAAATAAATAATATAATATTTTATCATGCAACATATACATGTTCAGTCATATCATGGGTAACTGACTCATCTGAATAGGTATTACAATCCTGCCATGAATCAGCAATGGTTACGTTGTGGCTTTTTTCTTTTGTTTGAAGGGCAGGGACAATATAATCACTGACTGGTATAAATCTTAACATTTCAAGAGAAACACGATAAAAATTTTAGACATTCATATTCTCTAAAAATATATATATATATATTTTATTACATAATTACAAATATGTAAATTTTAAAATGTGACTTATGAAAGATAATAAAGGGATTGCATATGCAATCGCTTCATCGTTATTCATAAGATATATCTAAGGTATTATTTAAAATTGATATAAATCAATATTTTAATAAGAGCATCAAATGAAATAATCTACAAAAAAAGTGTTATTAATTACAATTGTTTTTTTCAGTTGTAATGTTTAGAGTGAGTTCGTTGAGGTCAAATAAATTCTCTAAGTTGATTTAGAACTTTTTAGTTAGTTCTAATTGATATTGCAGAAATTATGCATACACCTTTAGTATTGGTAACATTATAATATGCAATACTTTAAATTTTAATATTTTATAAAAACTCGTTCCAAAATGTTCGTTGAATATAAATTAATTTATATTGTAAAGAGAATAAAGAATATAAGCAATTCGCCGAAATTCCATCTACATAGTATTTCACGTGATCAGATTATGCAGTTACAGATGCAATGCACTAGCTGCGTCTACCTAGCAAGTGTCGAGACGGGGCGTTAAAACAATTAGGGGGTCATGCAGTGTGCTAAATGCATTACCCTCCTGCCAGCCGATTGCTCACGTCGGCCGACTGTCACAGTCCCAACCGAGGTGCTTCCACGGAGGTAATATGGTTTATTTTGATGAATAAATGCATTTATAACATTAAGCAAAGGATTAGTTGACCACTGTATATTGATTTCTAATTTATGACAATATTATTTGGTGTCTATATAACTCACAGATTGAGAGAAAACTGGAGCACAGGAAAAAGGAGAACTTTAGAAGAGAATTAATGTTAAATACAAGAAGAAAGTCTAAATACTCCATATGATGATAGAAGAAGAATAGAAAGAAAATACTACTCTATCCTTTCTATAGTTTATAATAAGTTACTTAAAAAAATTCAAGAGTAGGAAATCTCGAAGTAAAATCCTAGATCAAAACGCCTGATTAGCGTGATAATATTAAATTAATGTCCACCTGTTATATGTAGGAAGAGACCAATGTTTAGTGTTAAACCAACAGTGGAACGTTCATAGGTTGTTATGTTAGCAGAAATACCTACTATAAATACTAGAAATAGAATATTTAATTTAATAAATGATATGGTCATGGTTGAAGATCATCTAGAAGATCTCGCAAACTTTAAAGCTAAATAAAATAACTATCCATATTTTATTAAATATGTTCGAAATTGTTAATTGTCGAGCGCTACATATTCTGTATCTCTAGTTGAGGTTCTAGTCTATTAACCTTAGAAACCACGCGAATTTGTATTTATGTACGCCAACATAGAGAGCAACAACAATTACATAGATAACAACTTAATTGCGCAGTAACAAGGACTGTATATTATTCCGTTTGCATCTCAATGTGCATACTTACACTGGATATAATATTTCCCAATAAGATTACAGTTGATAAGCGACCATAAGCTCTAGCAGTACATCTGTCCTGTCCAGGTGGTAGAGGTTAATTAACACGTCGTGCTACACAACTCCGAACAAAGCCGAGCTAGGAAGCGTTCGATGCATTTCACAAGAGATATGAGTATGCTCCGCTCTTGTTTGCAATTATCTATTCCGTCTGATATTTACTCCACTAGACTAGTAGCTTTTAGATTCTGTATAGAAACATAATGAGGTTTTAGATAATGTTATCTTATTGTGTCCAGTGTCACTATTCTCTTTTGTATAAAGTGGATTTAGGTGGAACAGACAAGGAATAAAATAAAAAAATAAAACTTTTAACAGAGCAAATCTAGCACATAGCACCAGGTAGAAAATTAAGAAGACTTCCCAAAAATAATATAAACATTTGGTTAGCATGTTTGCACTAAATAGATGTTAAAGAAAAATAAATATCCAGAGAACAATCTCAAGAGAACAATTCAAAAACAATATATAAAAATCGCTAATACAATTAAGCAATGAAAAAGTTTCAGATAATCCTTTGCAAAAAATAGTGACTTGTTGGTCGAAGCCAAACCCTAATGGCAAAAAGATTTGTAAAAATCTGTTTAGAATATATATTTGTGATTATAATATATATGATATTGTGTAAAATACACACACACAAAAAAGTGTAAATTTAGAACCTTATTGAAGACACAAAAAATGCTTTTATTATTTCTTAACATGTTTACAAAGAACAAGAATGAAGGATCAAGGTCTCTTTGTTAATTTAAAACCATTTTTCGAGACAGTGACCTTTTTAGACTAGCATAATATCTAATTGGGAGCGTTTAAGTTTCTTTCGTCTGTACAGCTTCCCTCTTGTCTGTACACCTACGAATGGATGATTGGAATCATGTCAATAGTAGACTAATCTGTAGTGGTACATTAATGGGTTTTACGGTACGGGATATTGGAATAGGGTTAAATAGATTTGTAGAAGCTCCTTCAGCTTGTCTCTTATACCGCACCACCGTATGTGCGATACTAACGTATTGTATTAAGGGCGGCCCAGTAATCCGGCTCAGCCGTGGCCTTTTAATAACGGGCGCTCTTCACTACACACTGGCTTCTTGAGAATTATGGTCATAGAGATGAATCGAGGTAGAATTACTGTTATTATGGCTGTATGGGATTATTAAGTGTATGAAGACATTTTGATTAGGGTAAATCGCTGTTATTAAATTATAAATTCTATTACACATACATGTATATTACTTAAACATTTTAGATGTAAAATAATTTAATTTAAAAGCAAAATTGTAAATATGTCTGTTGATAAGAAGCTTTCAATAAAAAGAGTTCGAACACGGATTGCAAATAGAACAATCAGTATCGGTTTAAAATGAACAATGTATCGTATAACATACAAAAGGCAATACAGGAAAATGAGAATCTTATCCGATTACACATCTACATGTACATTTCTACACTAATATTATAAAGAGGAAAGATTTGTATTTTGGTGTGTATATTTGTAATAAATAAACTCAAAAACTACTTTACCGATTTTAAAAATTCTTTCATCATTAAAAAGCTATATTTACTCCGAGTAACATAGGCTATATTTATCCCTAGAAAAGGTTAGGGATCCTTACTATAACTTTAGTAACGTAACTCAAGGTGTACAAAAAGTGTTATAAAATATCTTTCGTCGCGTGCGCTGCGGAAACTATTGGTGATAGACCAAAAGTATGTTCTACAATATTGAAGAAAATATCAATAACTACGAAAAACTTCGCAATACTATATATCTAACTATTATCGTTATGTCACAATAACCACTTTTTAAAATGTTGTAAAAATGTCCACCCGTGCGAAGCCGGGACGGGACGCTAGTAGATACTATAGATAGATGGGGTATTAGTAATCACAATAACTATACGATATCTACATATTCGGTTAACTTTCCTTCCTTTTGCACTATGTTTTATGACTCATCATACATGTGAAAAAACGTGATTACTCATGGGGAGTTTATTAGTAACACCGGAGATTCCAACTACAAACAACAATATGGTTTTGAAATTAATAAGTATAGTACATACATACATATCTGTCACGCCTGTCTCCCATTAGGGTAGGCAGAATCAATGGAACGCCAAATGCTTCGATTCAAACAAACCTCTTTCGCTTCTTCCACATTCATCAATCTTTTCATACATGCTCGCCGGTTACGGGTACTTCTAATTTGGCCCTTCTTCAGCACGTCGCCTATTTGGTTAACATACGTCCGTCTAGGGCGGCCCCTACCGACATCTCCATTCATTCTTGCTCGATAAATCTCTTTCGTAATTCTTCTTTCATCCATCCTCTCCAAATGACCAAACCAACGCAACATTCCTTTTTCGATTTTTGTAATTTAAGTAGTAATTTAAGTAAAACGCTTTACACTTTACATTATGAATTTGCACACATTTTGTACAATTTTTTAATTAATATTACTTAAAAAGTTTTTCTCAGAAAACTCGGGGTACCTTTCAGGGAAAGTTTTAGACCAAAAAAGTTGTTCATTACTATAAATACTTCAATACCCTTTCGTCTAACGACTAACTCTGCGTAGGTATGGGCTAAAGCGAATGGTTTTCATTCAATAAGTATACTTATATTAATTTACTTATCACAATTCGTATCGTGTTAATGGAATACTTTGCCGTAACTTCTTCTCGGCTAACTCTTTGAAGCGACTTAGTGAATGAACGCGTCAAGTTTTAATGGAACAGTGTTGATTGCACGACGTTAGCGCCTCGCCACCACCGCTGCCACCGCCGCCGCCACCGCCTCCCGCACACTACAGCCCTTTGTCTACTTTGACGAATCTTACCAACTTAGACGTTTAAAAGTTACTTCATATCTTCAGGCATTGAGAATGTCGTGTTAGACACGTGTCGTTATAGTCGGCGAAAGAAACGATATATTTGGATCTAAATCATTGGTAATATGGTTGTCTTAAGCGCGAGAAAGTCGCTGAAGAATTAAAAGAGTAACAGGCTACTGATGGCAGACAATCAAAATTGGCCATGCCAATGTTGAAACAACGAGTATTAAAACGTTTATTACATTTAGATAGGAAAAACCTCAAAATAATGATAGGGACAATAACGGGCCATTGTCCATTAAACAAACATTTATACACAATAGGAGCCACAGACAGCCCTCTATGTCGAGGCTGTTTCGACGCCGAAGAAACGGCTGCTCACGTAATCCTGGAATGTGAGGCTGTGGCCCATCAACGTTTAGAAATTCTCAGAACGGTGAGGTCGCTCCCTAAGGTCTATGAAGATCCCAGGAAACTTCTGTGCTTCTGAGCGGAGCTGGGTTGGCTGTACTCAGACGACTCATACGCACAACGGCCTAAATAAGACGCTGAGCGCAGACAATAGAGTACAATTTACATTACATTACAGTTGAAAAAGTAGATGTTGACATCTTTTTAGTCTATGACGATGGTCTCTTATCACATGTACAGGGATAACACGACAGGGAAGCAAGATAGCGCTTTTATAACGTAAGCATAATTTATGCGCAGACGCATTACAGTAAATTTAATAATGTTATACATATAACCTGTGATAGAGAGCACATATAAAATAGTGTTATAGAGTGGAAAGCTTTAACTTTTGTAATAGATAAACTCTAAAAATATTTAACCCATTTAAAAATTCACCTATAGAAGTATATATATATACCAAGAGCGTGTATTTAATTAAAATAAAATAAAGATTTTTTTACCTATTTAATCGCGTGAAATCGGAGCGTGTTTCTAGTAAAATGAGTATTTTGAACGCCTGACACCTTAACGTCTGAAGATATGCCTAAATGAATCTCAACAGCTCCCCGCAAGAACGTTGATTGTGGTGACATGTAATAAAGCGGATTTGCTTTTTAGAAGGACCTTTGTCTACATTCATAGGTGTTCAGTACTGACGTAAAGCTGTGGGCTGTATCAAAGTGCTGTTCCAGGGAATGGGTTTAATGCCATCGGGGACATTCTATTTAGATATTAGATCCTTTTGTGGGATAATAAATTATCTGACGTTACTTTATTCAGCTACTGTTTGCTAGAATAGAGTTGAAATAATGTTGATTTATACAAATAATAGCTAGTTTACAAGTACTTCTGGATCTTTATTAAATATCGAGAAGTACTTATATACTTTTATACTAATATAAAGAGGAAAGATTTGTTTGATCGTTTGTAATGGGTAACATAAAAAAATTTCAACTAATTTTAAAAATTTAAATTATAAAAAGTTATCTGCGAGTTATATAAGATATAATATTATTTTCAAAAATTAGAAAATAATATGAAAATTATCTGAACGTAACTCAAAGTATATAAGTTAATAAAAAATATTAATTTATCTTTTTTTTCTATTCGCGAGGAATCGAGGCTAGCTAGTTTTTTAATAATTATACAATATAATTTAGTAATTTATTTATGTATAATATAATTATTTAATCATTGGAGCGAATAATTGATAGATATTATTTTTCTTAAAAAAGGATAAATTACAAAAAAAAAATGTAAACAAAAAAAAATTGTAAAGAGACGCAGAGGGTACAGAGGAATTACACCGGGGTCCTCAGGAATGGCAACGCATGGGGGGTGTCATGGGTGAAACAGTATACTCGCTATGTCGATGGTACTGCTCATGTCTATAGGCGACGGTTATTTTCCATCAGGTGGGCCGTCAGCTTGTTTGCCATTCTAAGTTGTATAAAAAATAAAATAAAAAAAAAGACAAAAAAAAATGGTTTTATTTCTAAACAGAAATATTGTATATCTGAGCAACGAAGCGGAGAAATAATTAAATATTATGTCTACGCTTCGAATTTAGACACATGCCAGTTAACGAGTCTTTCGCACGTTTATTGCTTTGGTTGTCAATTTATTAATTGTCTTGTTTTTGGTCGAGTGGCCGCCATCTTGAAATTGTCATGACTTCCTTTTTTGCATTGTCATGCCTAAAGAAATAATTATTTTCATTCTTTTATTTTTAAATAAATGAAACTATTTATTTATTATCATTATTTCACAAATAAATAGTTTCCAAATGTAATAAATTATATTAAACAGATGAAAGACAATAAAATGTTACGATCAGCTGTAGTTATATTCAGCACCTACAAGCAGCACCCGGTCACAAGTATGACGGATGAATAAACAGAATCGTTTCATTTTGAAGTCTGCCATCAAGAATTCCCGCAAAGTTGAAATAGGCGCGGTACTTAAGTTAACAGTGAACAATTTAGCTGACGGTAATGACTTGCAAACTACAGCCGGAAGCGTGTCGTGTATGTGTGTATGTATGTGTACATACATTGCAACGTTGGTGGGCGATTGCCACATCTTGCATACACAATTGACATACAAAATTATGTTTATGAAAACAAGATTGTATCTATTACTGATGGCAGGATGAGCGTCTCATGTTATTGATTTTTATTAAAATAGATGTCGCCCTGGTAATTTTTTAAAAAATTAAATTAATGATTAATTAATAAGAATCAAAATTAACTAATTAATGAATAAAATTGAAATTAACTAATCAATTAATAAACAATGAAAATAATTAATTAATTGATAAAAATGAATTTAACTAATTAATAAAAAAGCTTTACAAAAAAAGCTTTAAAAAAATTTAACATTCAAAGTTTCGTGATGATACAGTCTACGAAAAAATTTCGGGAAAGTTTATCTCGTACGATTAACAGATATAGATGCAGGTGAAATGTACACAGAGTTGGGAGATGAAGGGATTTCGAAATGTCTTTTAAAATAGTAAAAAAAAAAAAAAACTATTTTATTTTTATTTTAAAACTATATGTATATCTAAAGTGCATACATACAAAGAGTAATTAAAATCTGTAAAGACTGACATGATATATTTGCTTTGCTATGTTTGCATGGCTGTGTTTCGGTTTGAAGGGTGGGATATGATGTGAATTTACTGTGCACGGAGGAATAACACCTGAGTCCTCAGGAATGGCAACGCATGAGGGGTATCATGGGTGAAACAGTATACTCTGTTATGTGCATGGTACTGCTCATGTCTATAGGCGACGGTTACCACTCTCCATCAGGTGGGCCGTCAGCTTGTTTGCCATTCTAAGTTGTATAAAGAAAAATCTAATACAGCCATTGATCTATAGGTGCTGTTCGTGTTTGTAGCAATGACCGAATGATTTACTGATACCTGAACTGAACGCTAAATGACGATTATTATCACAATTCATCAGTTTTTCATTCCAAATTGCAAAATGAATCTGTTTTATTGAATATCCTATCTGTTAAGTCAAAAGATCGCGAGTACTTAAAATGACCGTACCATGCAAAGCTGCGCATAAGGCCCTCCATACATTAGAGACATAAAGTCGTTCGTCACAAAGTAATTTCAGTCGCTTAGGATTTTAATACTTTTCTACGTTGGTGATTTACGAGGCGATTACATGCGTGCCACGTGCTCCCCCCCCCCCCCTCCTACCTCGCATCCACTGCCGCTGCTTTCGTCGTCTGACATTACGTGTTGTACATATGACGGGTAAGGGATATAAGAGTCCGGAGATTTGATTGAATGCTTGACGTGGGACAACTGGAGTGCAAAGTATTTTTTGTGAAACCCTAACGTTTTTTATTAATTATGATGTCAGTTAGACACGAACAGTATCAAGGATATTTTATTCATATTTTTTCACAATTTTATTACTTCTCATATTTGCAATTAGATAAATTAACTTTATATATTAGTTGATTACTATCGATATATTGCACTAAACATTTCATTAAGCTAATATTATTCATTATTGTAGTACGAGTATTTAATGAGGGTTGAGCGCTGCTGTCTGAGATACAGGTTTTACAACCTAGTTCAGATACAGATGTTTAAGCTGATCCAAATGTATTAATGAATTTAAGTAATCGAACCTACTTGTACTATAATTTTCAGTGTTGAGTTTCAATCACGGTTATGCAATAAAGTTACTATTATTATTGTTTTTTTTTTTATCCATTTTTCTCATCATTAGCTACATACGCTACTATGCTATTAGGTACATACGCTACTATGCTATCGTATGCTTATTAATTATTAGAGAAAATAACTAATGCCGATGATAGTCACGTATGTTGTCAGTATCAAGAACCAAGGTGTTACGCCTCTCGTGGTGGAGTTGTATTAATTATTTTACTCTTCAGATCGACACACTACAATAGAGTTATACATGTGTTAGTGATTCTCGACATATATACGTGAAATGTTGTCCAATATCTCGATTCTATTAATGATAATCGTATTGTATTCTCATGCTATTGAATATGGCGAAACATATTGAATAATAAAAAACAAACAAATAATTCATTATATGCAACTATGTTCGTATGGCAAAAAAAAATATTATTTATGTATATATATCGATTTTAAAATTTTCTCGTATTCGGTTTGAAGGGTGGTTTGGCAGTGAATTTACTGGGTACAGAGGAATAACACCTGAGTCCTCAGGAATGGCAACGCATGGGGGATACCATGGGCGAAACAGTATACTCTGTTATGTCCATGGTACTGCTCATGTCTATAGGCGACGGTTACCACTTTCCATTAGGAGGGCCATCAGCTTGTTTGCCATTCTAAGTTGTATAAAAAAAAAAAAATTTACAATCGTTTCTACCAATATGCAATCATGTTTACAAACAAAACGTGTGTTTTAAGATGTTTAGTTTGTTTGCCAATGACGACTAGTGGTGGTAGCAGACTACAGGTACAAGTTGTAAATCTTAATTGGCTTACTTTCCAGAAACTATAGTTACTGGCGCTACTAGGTTACAATGACTTTGCTTTATAGCCTTTATGACGTATACATATACTTTATGGTTCTGTAACTAGTATATCTATTTCTTGGATTATTGCAGAAAATCCTTTCATTATTACATACATATACATACATACATATCTGTCACGCCTGTTTCCTATTAGGGTAGGCAGAAACAATGGAACGCCAAATGCTTTGATTCAAACAAACCTCTTTCGCTTCTTCCACATTCATCAATCTTTCTACAACTGCTGTTATCAACCCGCTCGCCAAGCGTGGCAACTATTAGCAAAATTCCTCTTATGGGGGAGACCTGTGTTCAGCAGTGGACAGTTAACGGCTGATACGTAACATATTAAAAATTGGCGTGATATGGAGAAATAAAACAAGAAATAAATACATACATATACATATCTGTTACGCCTATCTCCCATTAGATCAGGAAGAAACATGAGAGCTAGGAATATTCTTTTCTCATTTGAGGAACCGAATAACTTAAATACAAACTTTGCATGGACTCATAACTTAAACGATATTTGAACGATTTGTTTTTACAAGATTTCATTCCACAGGTGTGTTATTTATAATTTTACTACAGGAAAAGTAAATATGTTTACAATTAATATCAATGATAAAAATAGTAAGATCATGACTCGCGCTAGATGAAAATTGGTAAAAAAACTGAACAGAGAATATCAATCAAGACCGCTATATATACACACTGTCAAGTAGCAATACTTGCATTAATCCTCTTTTAGTATTCCTAAGTACCTACTTGACAATTCCATTAATGTTTTTAAAGTGCTCAAGTTGTATTTAAGTTGAAATTAAGTATGCATTAGTCAAGTAGCTCTCTTGGTACAACCGTAAGCATGCCATCACTCACTGGGCACACTGAGTTGTCACACATAGAGAAGTGTTATAGAAAAACATAACTAGTTAATCGTATCTACATTTAACGACTTTTATCGTTTGAATAATATTTAATAGTTTAGGGAAGTAAAAACAAAAACTATTTTATACTTCTTTATTATCGTTTTATGACATCTTGGAGATGAAAACTATAAAAACTATAATACGAAGAAATGTATTATTAAGCGACTTACAAAAAAGAGTTTTAAATTTATTATATTTTTATGTATTCTATACATACAAGGAATTTAAAATAATAAATAACATCTGCATATTTATTTGTATATCACAGCTCTTGTCCAAGTACTTTAACTTGAAACTTTAAGAGTGTTCTAATTATATCTAACTAGATTTTAAGCTCGACTTCGTTCATGTGATCAGGATATAAAGTACTGTATATCCTTCTCTATCTCATATAGTACGTGCATACAAAATTTTATAGTAATTGGTGAAGCCGTTTAGCCATTATGAGATATTAAACTTATACATTTAAAATATTAGTAAGGACATGACGAGTTTCCATCAAGAAAAAGCACGGACACTGAATTAATCAGGACGCTCCGTAAAACTTTGGAGATTAAAAGAGGAGCTTACCATAATAAATATCATAAAATAAAAGCTCGACAGATATAGATGGCCGCTCTATTCATTTATCAGCGTGATAAGAGCCGCCTCCCGAACTCGGTGACGTTATAATTCGTCAGCTGACAGAAAGTCAGCGTGCTCTAATATCTAACGACGGCGTCGCGAGTCGGTCGCTCGATGCGCGCGCGCCCTAATTCGTATTTGATTACTAAGTATTTCTTCACTAAGGGCGATGTTATAACATGCGATTAATGCGCCTCTGACTACATTTTGATAGTTTCTAAAAAACTTATGGAAAAACACCCACACTTTAGTTACTTTTGATATTAATATCACGTTTTGATTGTTGACGTAATGTAAAGACGGTCTTATAATGAAGTAAGTAGTTAAGCTTTTTTATATTTTATTTCTTTATTATTATTAATTTTATTAAATTATTTTTTTTTAATAAAATAACACAATTAAAAGAATTAATGTGAACGAATGCGGACAGTGTTGCCATACAGTGGGATATCATAAACCAATACTCGTAATAGAAACAGGTTTTAAAATTATTTCCGTAGACAAAACAGTCTACAAAACAAATTTAATGCATTCGTTTAATAAAAATAGAATAACTACAAAAAAAAAAAAACAAAACAGCAGCTGGCCGCTGTTTTGAAATCTGCAACTTACTCGAAGTTGAATTTATTTCAAAGATCACCGCCTCGTACGAAGCATGACGGAATGCGAACTGCACCAATTATTGGCAATCAGCATCTATTATTTCCTGCACACGATATGGATATCCTCCGCCCACCCGCCGCCGACCCAGTCATTTAGGTCACCAAGCGTTCTACCTATGAACCTAGAATTGTCTAATTGACAACGTAGACACTCATAAACCGACACAGGTCAGCGACCTTTCATATTAAACATCATTCACTGCCATTTTAAAGCAGATGCGTATCTAAAATTACCTAGTAGAGACAGCAATGTACGGTGTACATTAGAAAGATACGTTGCAGGTGGAGATTGTATTGAGACATTGGTCGAATGCATAAGATATACGAGAAATCATTGGATACTCGGTTTTCAAGTATGTTGTATGTTATATTTAATAGCTAACGTTTTACTTAAGTACAGTTCAATATATCTTTATGATTATAATCCTAGGTGGGGTAGTCAGAGACTAAATCGACTATTGCTGTTACGATCATTGTAGCGAACTCCTTGCTACATTTTTATAATATTTTTTTTTGTATATATCTTTAGATTTGATAAAGGATGAGGATATCGGGTCGAAGGACCAAGGAAAGGATGTTGGATAAAAAGAAGGGTAAAGGACAAACCTGGTTCACTTAGTCCCCGCGTGTAGGTGTTTTGTACGCGTTCTTGTTCTCTCTTCTAAATATCCAACACTTTTGTTGATTTTGCTTAAGTATCACTGTATGTTGCGCGGAGATCGCGGCTGATTGAATAATTCGCAACTGGCGGAGACTTTTCGTGATCTTGGCGGAACTTGATCAGCTCGACACGCAGTTGGATTATTAATTGATTTTGTCCATCTACCCCCCAATGTGATCCCAGATTTGATAGGGAATATGGATAGGTAAGGAGAGTAGAAAGATATTGCGTTCGGAAATGTTTAATGCATATACAAATGATGAGATTATATTTACCATGTATATACGTGAAATTATATTTTTACCATCCCTATGTTGTGTTTGTTCTGCGTTTTTTACATTAGAGACAACCCTCAAAAGTGTTTCATCATAGCTATTAATCCATCCCTCTATTTTAGCCATTATTGCACATGAAACAGGAGTGTCTTGCTGGGTGGGATGTAGTAATACTAGTTACTATCGATACAATGCACATCTATCCGATTGCAAAAAATAGGAGTGTAATGTTTTTTAGATGCAAATACGTTGCAGACCTATGGCGCACATAAAACATAAGCTATATTTTATGAAGCGCCAAAATATATGGACGTTATAAAATAAATATCCCGGCTATAAATGTCAAAACATTTTATTTTGCGACTCATAAGGCAGGCAACATTATCACAATAATTCTGCCAATGTCTACCTCGACAAAGTTTAATGAACTCTCTGTAATATTGAATGAACGTTACTTTTCTACTACATATTTTAATTTTCTATTTCATCCGTAGAAACACATGTTATTTTTAAAATATAATATAAAATCTCACTTCGCTTCACTTGAGAAAAACTATTTTACTTCTCTTGTTAGAACAAACAATATAAAATTTACAAAACACATTTAAATCGTTCGAGTGTTTTCTAAAATTAGCGTGAACGAACATACGGTACGCACACGGGATTTTTATATATATATATTAAGATCATTATACTAATTACAATTTGATCCAATTTAAAACAATGTACCTAATAATATATAAGTTAAGTTCAAAATATATTTAATCTTGGAGCGCGTGGGCGAAGTAACAAATGAGTCCAAAAAATAAGTAGGCGTAATAACGTAACGTCTTTTTACTGGGATTTGCGAGATAAAATATAACGTATCGCCGTACGTATACAGCCATAATCCCGCTCCTTAGCGACGTACTCTAAATAAGGTCGCGTCGCGGGCAATTACTTATACCTTCAGGGCTATCGAATTATAATCGGTGGCGGGGAATTTAATATGCAAGAGGAAAAATAAATGAGAAGTGCTGCACAACCCTCATTTATATGTAGGGGGAAGGGATTGCTAGAAATGGGTATTAGTAACTCTATAACTAGCAGTATACTCTATCAAGTCGACCTCCTCGCTGTTTCCTCTGGAAACCATCGTGATTGGTTCATTAGTGAATTTGACACGATGGGCTAACTGATCTGCTTCACCTATCATCCCTCACTGGTACCACGCCAGTGTATACCGATAGCGCAGGCGTCACTATTCCATTATCATCCATTAAAAAAAAATAACCCTTTCTTGTAGTCCCGAATAGATGTAAGTTCAAATCGGGATAACAGCAAAAACTTTGTATGTTAATTTAAATGTCCAACCGATACTCTAATGCTTAGGAACATCAATAATAAATCAAGTTATTTATATAGTGGTACGCATGTCCTTACAACGTGGGACTCAAATATGCTTGTGGATATGTCGAGTAATACGTTCACTTCTACAGTCGACAATAATGCCTCGGTCTATCCCATTGCGGGTTACAGTCGTAAGAATACATATATTTTTTTCTCTTTCTTGTTATCTGCAATCGGCTCTTCCATAACAGCCATAATCCGATAGTGTCATGTGTGAAAATTTGCGTTTTGAGCAGCAGTCCACTGACAGCTCTCTCAGAATGATTTTGTAAAGCTCTTCAAACTCCAGTGTCAAGGTTCAATACAAGCCATCGTCTCAGTCTTGTAGATTGTTGTGCTGTGAGTAGTTCTCCAGCCAGGTCATTCGTATGATTTATAAGGTGCTGTTTATATTTTTTGCTGTTCATCCTTATGTCTTCTTTAACAGTATTGATTTGCATATAGTTATGTATCTCCTCATTTCTAACAAACCATGGAAATTTAGTAATTTTTCTTAAAGTTATGTTCTGAAATCTCTGCAAAATCTCTATATTGGAGTTACTAGCAGAACCCCACAGTTGGATCCCGGAAGCCCATGTAGGTTTTATGATGCATTTATACACAAGCGTCTTGTTGTTTAATGATAGTGTTGAATTTCTTTCTATTAGCCATAATATTTGTATTCCAGGTTTGCCTGAGTTCTCTTAGTCCTAATATGTTTTGCCCAAGTGAGTCTTCTATCCAAATGCATTCTTAGATATTTAACACTTGTTACTTTTGGTAGATTTTGTCCCTTCATTTGCACCGGTGTTGCATCACCCTTTCTTAATGTGAATATAATGTGGTGGGATTTCTCTGTACTGCCTCGGTCTATCCCATTGCGGGTTACAGTCATAAGAATACATGTATATTTCTTATTTATAAAATAAAATTTAGTTTGCTGTACTTTAAGTCTGTAGACATTAGGCCCAAAATTGGTTAATCAGATTCGAAGTACTATAAACACCGCACTGTCGTAAAAAAATGCTGACATAGCATAAAAGAGGCAACACTAAAGTGGGATTAAGCTGTATACATAGATCGCATGCCAAGTAAAATACAGGCCCAAAATTTGTGCATCTTGTCTTTGTACTAAATGCAAATGTGATTGTGGTAAATCAAGTATGCGGTGAAGAGACGAGCTTGACTGCTTCAACAAGAATTGGTATACTCATACAGATAATCGAAAGAAGTGGAAGTAGTAGAGGGGGTATCTACCACAGTGCGGCAAACATAAGCTACGCATGGAATATTTGACATCTGTTACAGTAACCGTATACCATCAGACAGGCTGTATGCTTGTTTACCACCTTTGTGGTAAAAATAATCTGCAAGTCTAATTTGTTTATATCAATGAAGGAAAAAATGGTTTAAAGTCATCTATTTAAATTTATCACGATTAAAGTAAGTTTTCGAGCGACTTCCAAAAGGAGATTTTTGCTTCGTCCAATTTTTTTGTTAAAATTTACAGAGAAAAGTATCCAAGAAACAAATCGTTGTAGGGTATCTACAAAAGAATTTTACCATTTATTGGTGCATTAATGATTGAAGTGGCTTTTAGTATGCAAATATATATTTATGGAATCATCACCATATCAGCCTTTAACTGTTCACTGCTGAACATAAGCCTCCCCCTTGGGGGGTTCTGTCAGTAGTTGCCACGCTTGGCAAGCGGGTTGGCAACGCAGTTAGGCTTTAGACATGTTTTAAGAGGGACACTGCTGCCTATTCCTCTCCCTCTTTTAGTCGCCTCATTCGATACCTAAGGGGAAAGAAGAATTGGCCTATTCTACGCCGGGAACAAATACACCGGGAACAATATACTTGGTATAGAATAATAATATAATTACTATGATATGAGAAATTTATTTAATTGTAAAATTAAATGCAATAAACATTATTTATCAAATGAAATCCCAACGTAGTTGTGACAACCCTAGCGGCGTGTTCGCGGCACAAATTACAAATCAGTACGGGTCCCGTGCGTGCGGCGGGCACGGCAGTGCAGGGCCAAGTGCCGCCGGTTATTGATGACGCGTATTACCGGGGAACGCTACATTGATTACCTGCACGACGTGTTGGCAACTATTAGGCTTACTCACATGTTATATGTACAAATTGGCGATCCCTTACGGGGGCTGATGTTTGAAAGTCGAGTGGGAAGGGAAGAAGAAAAAAAAAATTAAATCTTCATTGTTATAAAAATAACTCATTAAAGTCTTATTGTTTTACACGCGTTTTCGTATATAATTGGAAGATATATTACTAATTGTTAATTTAATTTACAAAAGTCGATTGCTTGGGCACCTCTGTCCTGTTCGTGTTTCTACCGTGAAGCAGTTGTGTTTGCATGGCTGTGTTTCGGTTTGAAGGGTGGGATATGGCGTGAATTTGACAGGGTACAGAGGAATAACACCTGGGTCCTCATGAACGGCAATGCATGGGGGGTATCATGGGCGAAACAGTATACTCTGTTATGTCCACGGTACTGCTCATGTCTATAGACGACGGTTACCACTTTCCATTAGGTGGGCCGTCAGCTTCTTTGCCATTCTAAGTTGTATAAAAAAAATCACAGATTACGTGGACGGAATCGCAATTAGCAGCTAGTAAATAATAAAAATCTAGAATGTGATTACAGCTCGATAATGGCAAGTAATGAAAGCCGTCGATAGTGATATATGGCAGTGACGATTGCACCGGGGTGAATCAAACCGACTGCTCCCGGTCACGACTCGGCGCCCCGCCACCGGCACGGCCTTCGCCGCACACGTACCAAATAGATTTTATTAAAAAAGTAAATAGCTTGCCGACGATGCCCGGGTACGTATGTGTAGTATATTTTTCTTACTTGTTTTATCCGGGTAGCTACATGTAGTATGTTATTCTTACTTGTCTTATCCGGGTAGGTAAAATAAAAAGTAAAATAAACATTAAAATCATTGCATTTAATAATCATTTAACATAATCATCGTCATCGAAAGTTTTCATAATTTTACAATGGTTGTCTGGTAGAGATTGCTTTTAGTAATAATAAATACATAATATAAAAATAAAGGTCAAATAATTATAACGGGATGGCCCGTTGAGTTATTCTTTTATTATTATTTTTTTTTATAATATTTCCTATTAATACTCTATGCTCGACGGTAATTTAATTAGGATTTCATCATTCATTAAACATTTGAAAATAAGTCATAACAATCCGACTAAGCGAAAATTTTATAATAATTTTTGAGTGTGTAAATCATATATTTAATTTATATGTCGTTATGCTATTATAAAATTGAATGTCACGACACTCGGTACTGCTCATGTTTGTAGGCGACGGTTACCACTTTCCATCAGGTGGGCCGGTAGCTTGTTTGCCATTCTAAGTTGCATAAAAAATTTGGATGATGGAAATCATCCAAATTTGATGACATGATGGAAAGTGGCAACCGTCGCCTATAAACATGAGCAGTAACATGGACAGAACAGAGTTTACTGTTTCACCCATTATACCCTCCATGCGTTGCCATTCCTGAGGACTCAGGTGTTATTCCTCTGTACCCTGTAAATTCACGCCATATCCCACACTTCAAACCGAAACACAGCCATGCAAACACAACTGCTTCTCAGTAGAAACACGAATGGGACAGAGGCGCCCAAGCCAATGACTTTTGTACAGTCTCCCTCTGGCGTCTTGTTTTGTTAATGGTAAACAAAACAAAAAGTTTAGTAAAATGTTCAGTTCATTACCAATTAAGTACTTTAATAATAAAATGATTTTACACTAAAATAAGTGACTTCAATCATGTTTTAACTATTATAATAAATCCTTTTAATTGCAAAAATTATAATCAAAATTGGTTTTCAATTAGCAAGCATACAGCACGATATTTAAAAAGAAAATATAGGCGAAGATATTAAACAATAGTATAATTACAAGAAAACAAAAACAGGTTTTGTATGTTTCAATAAAGCAAATTACAAATTAATTTATATAAAAAATATTGATATAATATTCCGTAAATGAACTGTAGATTAATAAAACAACAAATAAATAAACGTTACTCTGTGTACAAAATAAACAAGAAGGCACTTATGAGTGCCCTCGCAAACAATATAGCAATATATCTAAAAAAAAAATGTTTTCTCTTAAAACAAAAAACAGCACGTTGTGTTATAAATAATCCGTATACAATTTTAATTAAAAATATAAAGGAAAATATTTATTAGCTTACGTTGAGTTAATTTTATCCGAATCGTGCATTGGTATGCTTTGAATTGGTATCTCGCTGTGCAGTTACTTTCAATAATGGTGGGTCGCTATTGCGCGTCGTCGTTTGTCTTACCACTCCCCCCTCCATTAGACCCCCATCACCCCACGCATCCTTATCCCGTGTTGCAATGCAATCTTAAACGGGGTGAAAAACAATACATACAGTCGTTAATTACCGACGCGTCGAGAGCTCGTGCGCTTACCTGAAACAAGAATAAAACACATTTATTAACGAGGGTTAGATTTATAATAGGTATTTTTTTATTTTATTTCAGTAAGCCGTAAAATATGTAATAAATTATTTGACAATATTTAAGATCTTCATGTCAGACATTATAAAAAACAATTGTATAACTGGTTTAATGTTAAATAATTGTACAGTATAGACGGATATCTGAATCATAATAACAATTAATAAGAACATATATTAAACTAGTATGTGTATATCCCTTTCAGACCCAAGATTTTTTTTCTTTCAGATTAAATATATTTTCGTGTTTTGGAGCCAAGCCATCTTGCCGGCACGCACGAGACTACTGCGCCACCTAACCGCTGAAATGATTTCTTATTGGCTGTTTTAGAATCTCACTATCATGTTATTTCAGCTTCGTGCGTAAAAATGAATTGCGCGCGGTTTTAGAATTTTTTAATATTACAACTTATGGCCGTATCGTTCAGGTCTGAAAGGGGTATGTATATTTTTGTATGTATCTATATTTTTTTTTATTATAAATGTTAATTATGTATTTTATCTTGTCTGCCTAAATAATAATATTTGTAATGGACATTTAATTTAATCAGGTGATAATTATTTATTTTTAGCATATGTACGTTACGTATATTATGTACAAAACGACTAGGTTATAGTATTTTAATAAATTTGCATACTTTGTTACAGTATTTTGGTACATATATATTTGATACATATAGATACATGTAGCTCGAAGTGTACACAACTAAATATGTAATGTTTAATGCAAATAAAGAATATGAATTTGAATTTAAGCGTGGATGGACAAGCAAACACCGTGTATGATGACGCGGTGTTGTTGACGGGGCACCCTCGCTTCTGTAGCGCCTCTGCAATGTTTGCATAAGCACTGTTTGATGGTGTCCATGCTATTATTCATAAGAAAATCGCGTCAATAGTGAAAACAATACGAGGAAGTGACGACACTATCCTTAAAATGATAGCTGAGGATGTCTATGCACCTGTGATAGGGCATTTCGTCAGGACGATGGTTTGTCGTCATCCTGACCGAATGTCTCTCAGGTATATGGTTTATTAAATTATAACATTTATCACTAACGTAACTTTAAGTCTATAATTAACAAAATAGATCTAGTAGTCTGGAATTAAATGAATTGGAATTTGTTACTATCTTTTACCCACGACTCCGGCCGCGTGATCGGGATGCGTTGACTGTATAAACAATAACTTTAACAGGTTCTCCATTCTAGAGAGAACGTTTACACCAAATGTCATGACGATTAATGGCGTGATAATGAATCAACAAACAAACTCATTTATACATTTATAATTTTAGTTATTATTATTTTTAACTTGGATACAGCTGCATGGTTGTATCTCAGTTTGAAGGGTAGAATATGGTAGTGAAATTACAAAATATAGAGGCATAATCGTCGGAATTAAATAAATTTGAATGTAATTTATACGAGGCTGCGACCTACTTTTTGCATTTTGTCATCATAACAATTAACGTTATTAAAACTTTGTAAAAATATAACGAACACAACAAGGAATCAATTAAATAATTCGTTCCTTTCGTCAAAATTTTATCTGAAACAATCATGATTTTTTCCAACTTTTTTTCTAACTTTCCCAATTTTTCTTTCCTTAAAAATCTTAATTGGATTATTACGAAGATCCAAATTTGTCAAATCGGTTCAACTGTACTCAGGCGATACGAACGCTCACAATTTAATATGATCCGTAGGCCCACCATGAAATGGTTTTCGAAATTTCGGGGCTGACCGAAACACAAATTTCATGCTAAAATTACATAATACATACCGATTAAAAATTTCAAACTATCGTTTCTTTGAACTTTTACGGTAAGATTTATAACCAACGGAATGTTAAGCTTAATTTACTGGGCCGATTTTGGTATGAACAAAAACATGAAAATTAATTTGAAAATTCGCAATTTCAGTGCATGGTAACCATGGTAAGAATGTATAATGGTTATTATAAATTCTTTTAATAAAACAAAAATATTTGTTTTAGTTAATAACGTTGTAAATTCTGAATTATTTGTGCTAAATTTTGTAATTTTTATTGTAAATTTTATCATGTAATTTGCCCCATTGAAAAGTTAAAGAATTATATAAATTGGTAAAAAATGGCGGAAATGGCGTTTCGAATGGGCGTTAAAATGATAAAAAAATTACTATTAAAAATACTTAAATCTGAGTTTACTTGAATAAAATATTTCTTAGAAAAAAATCATACATACCATTTAAAAAATTATACAATTTTTACATACATATTAGTGCAAACACAAGATATGGGGGGATGACACCTTTATTCCTAATAAATCTATTAACAGTAGGTGTTCTTGAAGCATAGTCTGTTATCTGACGTCCACGTTCACCTATATGCGACGGTTACCATTTAACATCGAGTAAATAGCTATTCCAAGTTGCATAAGATGTCACAAATACGTGGGATTGCTAATATTTCACACTTTCTATTTCAGTCTGCGCGGTGTCTAGCGCCTGTCAACACGTCACGCCGTGGTGTCGCGGCGTGGCGGGCATAAAGAACTGCAGTTGCAGTGAGTTGCAGGTGCGCTCGCTCGCTCATTACACGCTTCGCGAGTACGGCGCGGCATTGTCAGCGGTGGTGACGCGGCGCCGCACTCATGCACCCGTCAACTACCCACATCTGCTATTAATTATTGTGGAAATAGAATTAAATTCCCTTGCGATCATTGAAAATGATATTTTGAGGAGAATAAGTTGGAAATACGCGATGAATGCGTTTCTTTTAATGTTATATTGGGTTTGCACTAAGTTTTATATATAGGAACCGAAAGAAGCTCATAAATACAAATGTTTGTACTGTGCGGGTATTGAACCCGTGACCATTGGAAGACATAGCTGTACAATAAATTACCACGCTATCAAATTTTATATAACAATTTAAGATTGTTTAAAAAAAAAATAAAACCGATTTCAATTGTGGACAATCCAGTTGATTGAGTAAATTTGAAAGTATATCCTTTTAGAAATATATCTTGATTAAGAGGAAATCAGATCAACAATTATAATTTACCATACATATATACAATACATTAAATTAAATTATTTGAGTAATATTATTATTTACTTATTATATACACCTAAATATTATATCCTATCCTTTTATAATGAACTATTAATTTACATGTAATAATGTTTTAATCACAAAAAAAAAAAAAACATTAAATCAATGATCAGTCATATTCATAATCCATACCCGACCCAAAGGTCCCCATGACACCTTTTAGAGAGATTTTTTTCCTTATCGGTTTATAATTGACGGAGTTATGAGGTAAGAAACATAAAAAATACAACCGAAATGAGAACCTTCTCCTTTTTTGAAGTCGGTTGAAAATATTTCGAGATCACCATGTTTATTTAGTTGATCTTGATCTGCTATAATATATAAAAGAAATGAAAATTTTTTTTTTTATAGAACTTAGAATGGCAAACAAGCTGACGGCCCTCCTGATGGAAAGTGGTAACCGTCGCCTATAAACATGAGCAGTGCCATGGACATAACAGAGTATACTGTTTCGCCCATGATAACCCCCATGCGTTGCCATTCCTGAGGACTCATGTGTTATTCCTCCGTACCCAGTAAATTCACGCCATATCCCACCCTTCAAACCGAAACACAGCTATGCAAACACAACTGCTTCACGGTTGAAACACGAATGGGACAGAGGTACCCATGCAATTGACTTTTGTACAAAGTCTCCCTCTGGTGTATGTAATTTGCATGAGTGGCATGATATTTTAAATAAGGTTAGCTCGAGAGAACAGCAGAGAATAGTCGTATTGAAAGGGGCAGGTTGTAGATATTATTGTATGAACTGTGGTAATGGCATGCAATAGGTATAGACTAGACCATACAGACAAAGAGAACTCGTTACATTCCAACTGCACGCTCGTATCTACACTCGCCGGGGAAACTACGGCCAATCCACTGTCCTGCACTGAAAGTTACACCTGTTTAGACACTACACGTAAGTGCGGGAAATTACGAGTCTTGCTGCACTTTCGTAGTTGGTACAGGAAATATCTTTTATTACAAAGAGGATTCCTTGTAATAAAATGTCTTCAGGGCACTGCTGGGGCTACCCCGTCCCTGTAGTGTGTCACACATGTTTGTACGAGAGCGTACGGATAATTTTACGCAATACGGCGCAAACGAATTGTTTCGCTGTTGGGTAGGGTACGTGCCAAACAGAGTCATGTTTGAGCTAACACGTCCTGAAGACAATTGCTAATAAAATGGGCTGTCCCATCCCAAAATATTGGGTGGGACAGTTATCAATGCAAGAGCGTCATAACGGTTCATTTACTAACATAGGTTAAGTCAATTTATAACTAACAAAATGGGCCTTACGTAGTCTGATTAAATAAATATTATTATTAATATATCTATTATAAATCCTTTCTCCAATAATAAATATTTAGCCGTGTAGGTCCCGGCATAGAATAAATAGGCCACCCCTTCCTTTTCTGTGGGGGTCGTAAGAGGCAACTAAGAGAGGGCAAAGGATGGTCAGCAGCGTCCCTTTTAAAACATCACCAAAGTATAACTGCGGTTGCCAATCCGCCAGCCAAGCGTGGCAACTGGCAAGATCTCCCAAGGGGGAGGCTTATGTTCAGCAGTGGACAGTCAAAGGCTGATATGATAATCTTTTCTGCAGTAAAATTTTTAAATGCTGAATAGGCTTATCCCATAGACTGTCAAAATAAGGAACGGTAATGGCGGATTTTAGATTATTTTCCAAGGAGGAGGGGGCTAACATACAAAATACATATATATATATATATATATATATATATATATATATATATGTACTCTCAGGCATGTCTTTACAAAGCTTTTCTACTTTGTTTGCCTATACAAACTGCTACATGAAAGCCTTTCTTTCCTGTCGGTAGTAATCATCCAAAATATTTATATTGGAAACAACATTTTAAAATCTTACCTAAAACAATGTTTTATTGCTGGAAGTAGTCGTGATTGTGATTCCAAATGAAACATTACATTTTCCGCCTGATGAAAAGCCGTGTGTAATGGAAACATTTAATCCTTTGGAATCTCTTTTGCCGCTTTGTCGCAGAAGTCCTAATTGCACTCAGTAAAAAGTACCTCAAAGTCTAGATTAAAATGTGCATCTACCGGTTAATGTGCTATTTGAATTTGCACCATAACCGTTACACTCAGGGTTCATTTTCTAACAATGCAATAAAAACATAAATGGTTTCTTAATGTCGGTAGCTTCTCAGAGCAATTAAGCGAAGAGAGGTCATATTCCGCTATTTCCGCTGGCAATATTAAAAATACTAAAGGAAATGTAGTCATTGCAAATGTTCCACTAAGTGTTTTGTTACTTATAGCCATTTATATTTCAGTATTGTGTGATACAGCAACCGACTAAAGGCAATTAAAAGAAGATAATTTATGGAGGGCAACGTGGTTAAAATTATGGAGCATGTGAGATTAAACTTTAAAGTATGGAACACTCTGGGAATATAAAAGTAAACGATAATATTATGTATGCGCGAAATGGTAAAATGTGCCAAATTTATCCTGAAGGGAAACTTCGATATAACACATTTTGAAAATGCATAAAATCTTTTCGTATGATCCTTATATGCAGGCTAAGAACGATATCAGACCATAGCGTGATAAAAATAATATTGTGATTGAAAGGAATTGAAAGAAAATTATATATATTATTCTTGATTACAAAGATATACATATTATCAAGTTAATACGTTTCTTCTGATACGTACTGTATAATATATATGATATTCATGTCTATAGGCGACCGTCAAAAATTGTCAAACAAACCTGGAAAGGTTTAATTGTAATAAAAAAAAAACTTAACCCAAATGTCGAAATAACTCAAACTAGCGACTACATTATGGGATTTTAAGAGCGTATCAACTCTGAAATTTATTAGGCACTTAGAAACCGTATCGCCTCATCCGTTCCATGTGAAAAGACAACGTTGAAAACGATGCTGCTCCTCATTTATGAGGAAAAATATAAAGTTATTGTTATGATCATGCAGACGGCGCGGCGGCTGGAGTGGGTACGGTTCATATAAATAACGCAAATGATTTTATTGTCGGTGGCTGAAAAGTTGATGCTATAAAGTTTAATGGCCGTTGAAATGTATTCGGCGATAGACGGAAAGGGCTATAAACCGACGCACGCCCCTCGGGTCCGCTGCTCCACGGAAAAATGGGGAATGCAGATATCTGCTGAGGATCAAAGCAGGAATTATTTTGCACGACTGTTTCTTTGACAATACGGTGAGGTGTGGCATATTGAAAAGGCGGTTTTGTGCAAAGTTATAAATTGTATAGTTATAACGTGGTAATATTGGACTTTATTGGATATTGGCGGTTTCCCACTGCTTTCACCACGTTAATCGGTAAATTATTATGTATTAATTTAGGATATAATCTACCTATATACAAATTTTCATTGAAATTCGTTCAGCTGTTTATGTTTTAGTAGGATTAACTTATTATCTACGAGTCATGCTGAGAAATCAAAATATATGCTACAATAGTTTAAGTAAATTTAAGAAACAAATCAGAAATTAGAGATGGAGAAACTAATGATTAAAGTAATGACAAAATCAATATAGACAAAATCAAGAAAGTAAATTATATCAATTGTAAAACAAAATCCAAACCAGTTGAGCAAGAAATCGCGTATTTCTAAAAAGACATAAAAGAAAATAGATAATCTCTTCTTGGAAGTTATTTAAAAATAACAAAATAAGTTGTATTATAAGACAAGAAGACATTAATTAAATCAATTAATTATACATAATAAGACAAGGAATTTATAATGTCGCGCATCTGCTTACTATAATAGTGTTTCACTAAAACAGATGACAGGAAAAAAAAATACAATTTACTACGTATGTCTTTGTAATTATGAAACAACGTTGTTTATGAAGCTTCCACAGAGTCACTATATCACTTATAATAAATCCCCCGTCATAATACCCATAGCAGTTTCGTTAATTTGACACCAATGAAAATATGGGAGACTAAACAGAAGACAGTTGGGAGAGCTCGTTTAGCTAGTTAATTTCACGCGGCTCTGCCCGCACCCAAAATAATCCAGTGGATTACCGTTATTTATTGGCGTTCAGCGCTAGTTAGAGACGTTTGTCCCCGCGGCACTCTGTCACAATTATAGCAATTCAAGTGGAAATTTGGATGTGGGTGAGTGAGTGAGTGGGACACTGGAATGGGTTACAGCTCTTATGACCTTATTGATATGATAAATGTGAAAATGTTTAGGAGTTTAAATAGTGCAACAGATTTTGATAACATTTGCTAAGTTATATGCCACTGGTGGCCAACCAGGCGACCGTGGACTATTAGTACAGTCGATCGTGGCAAGGTAAAAAATATAATATTTTGCTAATCTAGCGGGAGATGCTCAGACGCAATGCTTACGCTTACTTAGTTATTTGAAAAAATATCAGTTTTATGTTTTCCCTTTTAATAAAATAAACAAAATACTACAATACTACAAAATTGTGTGCTGAACTATGTTGTTTTATTTGAGATGTCAATAAGTATGTAATTGTAAAGAAAGGAATCAGATCCACGCCGGTTCTTTCTATAATCACTTTAAAATACTCAATATGTCAAGCATCTTCCTTGTCGTTAGAAACGCTTGAGTCTGCTATTAACTTGGCAGTGTCAGATAATAAGAGCAGATTGACAGGGCAGCACATAAAACAGAGAGTGCTTCTCATGTCGATATCTGACAACTATTGGTTTGACTAAACTCTTGATGTTTGTTTATATTGTTTTGAATTAATAAAACTACATGACTACCAATTCGTATTTAATTTTCGAAACACTAATACTTTGACAATGTACAAATATTTTGATATATCAAAATATCGATATTTTTATACGTTATATATCGAAAAATATCGATACAATATATATCGATATATTTTTTACATTTGCCCATGCCTATAACACATATGCGGATACCCCTTGTGTTTCACGTGACTATAGGCTAGTCGTATGTCTCATTGTTGTCGTGATTGTACAAAACAATTTCCAGTCTTTTTAATATTAAAATGAAATACGACCCATTTATCCACTGATTGCAGAATTTAAAAACTAGTCAATATGTGCTAAAGCCGGCAAATAAATAAATTCTGCTAAAGGATTTCCAGAAATTCACACAGAAACCGGAATTTACGAAATCGAGTAAGCGAATCCTCATCAATGAAGCAAATAAAATGTGGAATAATACACCCGAATAAAAATCATTTACATAATTATTTTGTTTTTATCATTCTTACACAGGTTATTAGAGAAGATTTAATTAATCTCATCATCATCACCATATCAGCCTTTACCTGTCCACTGCTGAACATAACCCTCCCCCTTGGAAGGTTTTGTTAGCAGTTGCCACTCTTGGCAGATGGATTAACAACCGCAGTTAGGCTATAGAGATGTTTTAAGAGAGACACTGCTGCCCATCCCTTGTCCTTTCTTAGTCGCCTCTTACGACATTGGCAACCGCAGTTTGATTTTTTCTAGATGTTTCAAGAGGGACGCTGCTGCCCATCTCTCGCAATTTCTTAGTCGCCTCTTACGACACACACGGGAATAGAAGGGTTGGCCTATTATGCCGCTATAGAGATGTTTTAATATATATATATATATATATATATATATATATATATATATATATATATATATATATATATATATATATATATATATATATATATATATATATATATATATATATTTGTCCGGAAAGTACGTAAGAAAGTTTTTTAAAAATTTTATTTTACAATTATTCAGGTAAATCAATTTTATCCCCTTCAAAGTACTCCCCCTGTGACATAATGCACTTGTGCCAACGCCGTTTCCACTGTGAGAAGGCTCCTTGAAAGTCCTCTGGTTGTAGGTTTCTCAGCTGCCCCGTCGTAGCTTTTTTTATCTCATTTATGAGAGACACGGTCACTGCCCATCCCTTGTCCTCTCTTAGTCGCCTCTTACGACACCCACGGGAATAGAAGGGTTGGCCTATTTTATGCCAGGACCGCACGGCTATTACTTAATCCTATATTAAAGGTAATCTGGCTAATATTACATCCAATTAAAGTTATTCAACAGCATGTTTAACAAAATATAAATGTTACACAAGTCATCCCGACGCAGTGATTTATGCTCTGCAAAGTGAGAAATACCGTATATATATATATATATATATATATATATATATATATATATATATATATATATATATATATATATAAAAGATATATATATATATATATATATAACTTAGGAGAGATTTATTCCTTAAAGTTAGATTTGGAGCTTATTTACCGTCATTATACATAATTCAAGTTTAACTTAAGCATTACTTAAGCTGGTATGGATTGGCTTAAATGGCAATATAATTAATTAAACTTGAAGTGTAACTTGGATGGATTTAAACATGACTAAGATTATGAGCAAGACATTAAGATTAGGGTTTAAGATCGTTTTAATATAAATAACTGTTAGAAGGCAATTACAAAATGCAAATAACTTATCTATACTTACATAAAACGATAATAAAATTAATTTTAATCTGAAAGTAAATTTATTAAAGCCAAAGTATTATTTTTCCTTCGCTGACTTCCAAGGAGTTACATTAATAATGGTAACTCGCTATACATTTTCAAATAAGCCTATGCTCAGTTGCGAAGCCATTCCATTATTTCCCTCCATTTATAGTCACGAATGTAGATGAGTATTTAGCGATGTACACGGAGGCCTAGGTGGCGCTGCCGTCGCGGCGGCGACGGGCGGCGCGCTTCGAGCGACGACTACCGCCAAGCCTGCATTTAATTGCTGCGAAAAGCGCCATTTGATAATAAGCAGCGACGGACAAAAGACGTGGTTTCCACTCGATTATGACAGCAGCCTGCTTGATACAAGTGGGAGGAGATAGCGGCCGCTTAAGTTAGGATATAGGTACATACTATATTATTGCAGAAAATATGAAGAGTGACCTCATTGGCTTATAAGTGGAACAATTTATCGATAAAAGAAATTTAAAAAGTAAAGTCTACTTTTTAAACATATTCACAGTAGTAATGTTAAATAATAGCAGTACTGAATTAAATGGAGACTGTTTATCAAATATATATTGTATTGATTGTGTTTTTTTTTTGTTTAAAATGTATGTCAGTGCATGGATACATAGATATAACAATGTTTCTCATGTAATTTCTTTGGGCAAATGACTTCTCTCAATAAAAAGAAAATATTATTTTTAATATTACTAATATTACAAATAACATAATAATATAATTACTATGTTGTGCCGAGCTAGCTCGGCGGCAGGTTTATTTCGAGTTTTTTTTTTTTTTTGTTATCAGATAATTAGAGTAAAGAGTAACTACTTAATTTTCTTTATTGCCTGAAATGAAATGAAATGAAATGAATTTATTTTGCCAGAATGTAGGTAGTTTTCGATGAAAGAGGTTTACATTTCCCATAATATACATTCTGCCTCTACGTCGGCGTGCAAATTATTAACAATGTTAAATATTGAGATAAGATTGGCTGTGTTGTCTCTGTATTTCGTCATCAAACGAATGGTAAATATAGATGGATATATGTATATTGAAGCTTCAGATTATCAAAAATAGGTCAACTTTTTGTCAGCTAATTGTCAAATTAACTGACTCGTTTTTTATCAGTGTTCTATATAATTACGTATAAAATGTATCTTGATATATTATTTAATAAATAAAATGAGTGTTTACGCATTAAAAAATGCAGAAATTATAAGATAAAATGAATATAGAAGTTATAGAGGAATCACTTATAACTATTTATCACGTAAAATTATATGAAAAAGTTGAGCAGCTTTTCTCGAAACGTTTCTATGGAGAGGCTCTATCTACACATGTTTACGATTTCGTGGATATCGCAGTCGCGTTAACCTTGTGCCATACGACAATCGGCTTACGTCGTCTTCCATTCTAAAGTGATGTCGGCAGCAAGGATTTAATTATTAAATTATTTACTATAGACTCTCGTCTACTACGGAGAGGCATCGCGAATTTCGTGTTGACGCCGAGCCGCCCAAACAGCGTAAGATCATTAGCTGTGATTAACATTGGTTTACTCATAACTTTGTTTCGTATGTGGGGCGGGGCGAGTCGCTTAATACGTTTATTTAGGAGAGCTTTACTTGATACCCGTGGCTGTATTTAGCTTGATATTAGGATAAGTCAACAGTGTATTTAGTGAGATAATATATTCATAAGCGGATTTGCCGGCCCAGTCAGGGACTAAGCGTCCGATTTCACACCTTCGAGCCAGAAATAAAATTTTTGGTTATTATTACTGGGCGTTATAGTAACTAAAAATAGTGGTAGTTAAATATTAGTTTTTTAACTGTAAGTAAGATGAAAAGTTCTTTATAAAAAGTTTAGTAAGTAAGATGAAATTAATTATTTATTAATTGGTATTCTTTTCTACAAGTAAAACACTTTTCTTAAAGAAAAATGGGTCAAAAATGATAAAAATTTTTGAGCCCCTCATTCTAATTTGACAGTAAGGTTGGAATGCCTTGTAGGAGGGTCAAATTTTTTGTCGTTTCGTGATTCATATTTATTTAGGAAAACTGTACAGTTTCACAGGTAAAATGTTTCCTTTAAAAAAAGTAAATTGTCTTACTTTGTTCCCATAGATAGAGAAGTCGCAGCGTTAACATGGAATTTTATTTAATAACCGCAGAACTCATCGGTTTTAATAATTGAAATCGAAAAAATAATTATTCTTTCATTGTGTTTGCTTATTAATCGGTATCGATCAATTAAAAAATGTCGCCCACTTCATTTAGTTCTTCGAGATGGATTTATCAAAATCGATGCGATCGAAACGTTTTATTTGCTGGAATTAATACAGCGTTTATTCGTCCAGGACTTTACAAGTCTCGGAATATTACTACTGAATGCATTATTATTAAACAGTCTTTTATACTCGTAGCATCGTACACTTTATGCAGAGTTCGTCATCTTCACTTTTAAGGTATTCCCCTAGTATATTCTCCCTAGTCCACAGGTGAATTTACGATGCACCGCCAGAAGTTATGGTATGTGCGATATTCCGGTCCCATAATTTCGGACGGCCCCCTTGTTCCGGCTTACATCGTCGCGGACTGATAAAACGATTCAAATCCGGTGACGCACAGCAATTGACACGTGACGTCATCACCGCCTGGAAAGTTCCTGCCTGTCCTGAACATGTAGACGATGCGATGAGTAGGGGAGATTTTGATTATTTATATAGCATAATACACATTTGTTTGGATCAATTTTATCCTCGTAAAAAGTTTTCAATGGAATTAATAAAAATTGCAATAAATTCTGACTGTTATCGTAGAGAACATTGTAGTTTTATATTGTTTCCAGCAATTAAGGACCCCGCGGGTTGGCGAGGCGTGTGCTGAAAATCAGCGCTGTAGTGTCCCTGACACTACAGCATAATGTTGAGCACGGACCTCATTTTGCAGGTATTGCAACGCACGCACACATACACTCATTTTGGATGAAACTGTTATAATACGAATTGTTTTTTTTTCTTTTTTAATATTATATTCTTTTTTTATATACATATAAATATTGTGTGTAGTTTCGTTGTTATAATTCTTAATATATGAATGTTTTTATAACCCCTGTGTGGGGGTTGTCGCATATTTCTGTAGAATAAAGTTTCTTTCTTTCTTTCTAATTTTTGGATAATTTAAATCTAGTAGTTAAAAACTTTCTTCAAATATGTCAATTTCACTACTAATATTATCCAAAATGAAAATTTTTTCATTAATGCCATACGAATTTTGCAAATCCAACCTCAAATTCTTTGTGAATTCACATTCTGTCTCAAATCGTGTAGGGAAGTAACGATTTTAAATATAGCATCGGTTTTATTGAGTCCAATGAATTTTTGATTTTACCATGAATGTCGATCAGGTGTGTCACGGTGTAATCAAAAATTCATATATTTTCATCGCAATACATACTACGTCGCCGCTGGAAACCTTACACGTCTGTACAGTTCTTACACGAGTGGAATATATAAGCAGCTATAATACGCATCATACGAAGTTTAACCCCCGAATATTTGGTTTTCAAATCACGTAAGCCGATTAACATCAATATTGGAAATCGTATATCGCGGTACGATATCTACTCGCGGTGCCGGCGAAGCGGCGGAACAAGTTGAATTATGAACGAACACGACGCGCCTAGACTAGGTGTGTATTAATATGAATGAATTATCGCACGGCACCGCACGGCACCGCACGGAACCGCACGGCGTCGCACCTCATCGCACCGCATCGCATCGCGACGCGTCGCCTCGGACGGTGTGCCGCGATTTATCGCGATAGTTCGCCGACTGAATTCGAATTATATCTCTGTAATATCGAGGGGAAAGTTGTAAAAGTTTATCGGTGGCGATTTGTCAACGCGTCCCAATCGCGTCGATTTGAATAATTCACGTTTTTATCTTTAGCGTTATTTATTGCGGCATGAAATTATGAATTGTACGGGGGAGCGCGGCGGCCCCGACAGTATTATAAGGCCGTATCTATGTCATCTATTTGTTGAGATGAAGGTAGAAAGTAAAGGGAAGTTTGATAGGCACTACATCGTGACAAATCAAGCTAATAAAAAAATATAATTTGACAATATTAGAATTTAATATGCGAACTTTTTTTTTTATACAACTTAGAATGGCAAACAAGCTGACGGCCCACCTGATGGAAAGTGGTAACCGTCGCCTATAGACATGAGTAGTACCATGGATATAACAGAGTATACTGTTTCGCCCATGATACCCCCATGCGTTGCCATTCCTGAGGACTTAGGTGTTATTCCTCTGTACCCAGTAAATTCACGCCATATCCCACCCTTCAAACCGAAACACAGCCATGCAAACACAGCTGCTTCACGGTAGAAACACGACTGGGACAGAGGTACCCAAGCAATCGACTTTTGTACAAAGTCTCCCTCTGGTAAAGTTTCCCTCTCAACTTGTGTATTAACAAGTTGATTTTGCTTTGCGACATCACTTAAATAGATACAAAAACTATAGTTCTGTGTCTATTTGCGTAATGTCGCATTTATAGATGAACTGTTAATAGATAGATAGATAGATACTCTTTATTGTTTTCTCCAAAAGATTACAATAGTAAACTTATTATAAATATAAACGATTACAAGATATAATCACAATGAGAAAACAATGGGCGACCTTATCGCTAAAAGCGATCTCTTCCAGGTAACGTTTGGATGGAGAGGAGTAATTATAAACAGTTTGATCGGAGGCACGATGAAGATCCCATTATTTTTAAATATGGAGATGTAATACATGTAATAATGTAAATAATGTATATGTATGTATATATATTTATATGTGTATATGTATGTATATATATATGTATATGTTTGGATGTATGTGTTTATTTATGTATGTATGTTTATGACTATGCTGTCACAGATATTATTTTTTACAAATCTATTTTTTTTAACGCGCCACCTACCTATTTATGCTTTAATTCCTTCTACCCAAAGGTTATCTGGAAGAGATTGCTTAGCAATAAGACCGCCTTTTGTACTACACTATACGTATTGAAAATTGTTTAACAAATCATGTTATATTGGTGCAACAAAGTGTTAAATAAATAAATAAAAATAAAATAAATAAACAAATATCCCTACTTACTATTATATATATACATAATATATATCCATACACACACATACATATACACACACATGCAATATAAATTAACGTAAAACACAATCTTTTTTTTATTTTTACTATTTCTTTAATCGTTAATCTTCAATTTAAAGTCGGACGAGAAAAAGATAATACAGTACAAAATAACTCTTATCTTCGACAATAGAGAAGACGTTAAAATACTGTACTCTAAGTATCGTTGAATGCTCGATACGTAGATTTAGGTAATGAGTTTATTCTCCGCCAGGTGCCAGATACTGCAGATGCTATGTGAATACGCCCATTCACAGATACAGTATATGACACCCTATTCTGTTATATTCGATAACTATTAATGAAAATAATAACGAAAATAATCTAGTAATTATAAAAGACTACAAATATTTTTTTTTTACTCCAGTAGATGCTGTATGATTGAAACGATTTCAAAGTGAGTACGGTTTCAACTGGCTATTATACATTTATTGGAACATCATTTTCGTATTATGATTATATTTCTATAACAATTTGTGTTTACTAAAATTGTCAGTGTCAAAATAAATAGATAATTTTACTCTTTTCGGACTTTCGTCTGTTTACTAAGTAAAAAAAACTTCCCAATAGATTGAGTACACTTTACAATACAGATGAATATTATTTGAAAGAAATGTTTTTCTATATATATATATATATATATATATATATATATATATATATATATATATATATATATATATATATATATATATATATATATATAACACAAAACGGCGTGGTTAAAACAGCAAACAATTTTAAATTATAAATTATATAAAGAAAGCATATGAATGTGGTAAATAACAATGAAGTACATGCAAATAATAAAAAATATATAAAAATATGAACATGTCAAAGAGACTTGATGGTTGATTGTAAAACGTTTTTGAAGACGTGAGTTGAAGATATCAATTTGAGGACATTTAGCGGAAATTTTATTAAAATACATACGGATGAGCGGGTTATAATACGACGTATTATTCTTATAAACGCAGAATGCAAATGTTTTAGAACTCCGTATATTTAGAATATAGATTTAACATATCCACTGAGTTCAGAATAGGCCTCTAGCGTAGAATCTCGATCAATGGTAGTGGAGCGCACGCACACACCGCCGCGGCCGGTGTGTGCGTGCGTTCGTGCTGTCTGCGAGCACCAGACTAGGAGGCGCATTGCGGACGACATTTTATATTTAATCCCGATTCCCGTATATTTTCACCAGGTGCGTGCCGCTAGCTGTGCATTTTATTTTACTCAAGAAAAAAAAAAGACTTCAGTGTCTCGAGAAGAATGTAAAAGAACGTCTGAAGTTGGAGTTAAACCAAGTGATAATATTAATCCTCGTTGCCCTTTAAATATTAAGTGGCTTTAAAGAAGAGAAAGTGCTGAGTACAACTGTATTTTTTTATACAACTTAGAATGGCAAACAAGCTGACGGCCCACCTGATGGAAAGTGGTAATCGTCGCCTATAGACGTAAGCAGTACCATGGACATAACAGAGTATACTGTTCCGCCCATGTTACCCCCCATGCGTTGCCATTCCTGAGGACTCAGGTGTTATTCCTCTGTACCCTGTAAATTCACGCCATATCCCACCCTTCAAACCGAAACACAGCCATGCAATTTAATTTTAATTTTACTTTTATTTTAATATAATTTTAACTTTTAATTTTTCCTAAAGAGTCTCCACGGGGAATCGAACGTGGGAACCAAGACGTACGGATATAGGAATTTAACTAACAGTAAGTCAACGTATGCCACAGATCATGTAATCAACATAATAATAAAAGTGTCAAATCATTCATCTTCGCTATAATAGCGTAATACATATGAATATTTTATAAGCACAGCGAACACCGCACCACAAATAATATTAAATCACAATTTATCATGGCTACAGTAGAGTAAGCCTAACATATATCATAGATCTTTGATTTATTCTTATATCTATTATAAAAGTGATAAAAAGAAGTAATTAATATCTAGTTTTATATACATTATAACAAAACAAACAGACGGACTGCCACATTGGATTTGAATTTGCTCAGCGAATGGTGGGTATGTCAAATGTTAAGCTTATCGCAACAGTAACAGTCGATAATTTCCTGGACTACCCTATCAGAGATTATAGGCGTGAGAATATTTATTTATTATATTCATATAATATTATTAGCATTTAACATGTAGTAATAGGAAGAAATAACAGGCTGAAGTGGCAATGGGCGTGTCACATAGTTCGAAGAACCGACAACCGATGGGGAAGAAAGATTCTTGAACGGCGATCTGATACGGGCAAACGCAGTGTAGGACACCTCCCCACTAGATGGAGTGAAGACTTTAAATGCATTGCAGGGATTCAGTGGATGCAGGTGACTCAGTGTCGTTCCTTATGGCGGTCTATAAACTCTCCTATAAAAAGATCAATAACGTTGATTGTAATTCCCAGCGTGAAAAGCGAACGATAGTGCATGTTGGAAGGCATTGGGGAAGGCCTATATCCAGCAGTGGATAGATATATACTAAAATGATGATGATGATGATGATGCATTAAAAAAGTAATTAAGACGAAGCAAATTATGCTTTGTTTGTTAAAATGTATAAAATTATTTTGGACGCACATTATGCCAAAAAATCCGTTTATACTACATGCGGTATCCCGTTAGTGCAGACGGGTTTACCATACCATTTTTACCCCTCAAAAAATAAACAAAAAAAACTATACGCGGTAATCCTAAAAGTCTTACCCTTTTTTCTTCGGTAGTCAAATCGGAACTGGCTGAATTTATTAGGTAATTATTGTTCTTTTTTCGTTTCAAATCTACTATTTCGTCTGCGTATAATCTGTGGTTGAACACGCAAATTATCCGCGCTAATGTCAGACCATCCCCTAATCAGAACCATCAGGCAATCAGGCCATTCACAAGTTAATCTCGATCTGGCCTAGTTTTATATTTAGTTACTTCGTGCTCGTTTGGACGTAAGGACGTGAGTTTGTGCCCCCTTGTTTAACTTTGCTAATAAAATTTCACGAGATGTGGACACACAAATGTATTATGTTTTTTGTGCTACCCATTTAATTCAATTTTCTATTTAGATATTGGAATATCGGACAAATGGTTCGTTGAAATGAATAGTGAAGGTCAACAATATGAATTTAAATACTTCTGTTATTTAATCAATTGGATTCTTGTACCAAAATTTTAGACAGATGTAGTCTTCATATTATTTTCTTAAGAGTAATTGCTATTGTTACTGCGAAATATTTTTTTTTACAGGTGAAAATGGTATGGTAACCCTGCCTGCGCTAACGGAATACGCTAGCGGAGCACCAGTAAAGGGTGACAGATGAGAATGAAAACAGGCCAGTTAGCCCATCATGATGAATTCATCAGGAATTAACCATGATAGTTTCCAGGGAAAACCGCGAGGAGGTCGACTTGGTTGGGTATATTGCTAGCAATAGGATTCTCAATCTCCATTACTAACAATCCCTTTCCCCCCGCGAAATATTAATTAGAAGTTATGACGGTCTTGTAAATTAGATGTTGCATTGTTCAAGAATCGTACAAACATGTCAAATTCTCTCTTAGCAGTCAATTCCTTTTTAAGATATTTTTAGTGATTTTACATAATAACTGAAGATTTTGATTTTTACAGAGAATACCGACTTAAATCGCGGTAAAACCAGTTATTTTGACTTTAAAATTAAATCACAGAACCGATTTTTACAAAATTTTTATGGAACTAATCAGAAAGTATACGGGTAGAGTAGTAAAGTATAGATAAACAAAAATTCTAAATCCGTTCAAAAATGACAGAGTTATGTGGTAACAAACATAAAATACTTACATAGTATATTTTCCATCAGGTGTGCTGTCAGCTCGTTTGCCATTCTAAGTTGCATAAAAAAATACAACCGAATTGTAAACCTCCTCCTTTTTTGAAGTCGGTTAAAATCAAAATAATCACACCAATCACCAGTTCCTCGAGCAAGAAACCCCTATGTTATAATAAACAAGGCAACGACATCAAGAGGTACATTCGAGAACATCCAGAATGAATACAGAAAATTCATTTCCAAAATTGTTCTGACCGAGAATCGAATCAGAGATCTCATTTACGCAAAGTAACATGTCCACTACTGTGCCACGGAGGTCGTAATAAAATCCAAATAAAGGAGGCCTAGAAAATCTCCTAAATATATGCTTATAAAAACTTCCAGTGCCGTAACAAAAGAAAGTCGTGACCATCAGGGATCCTTCTCACAACAAAGGCTTCTCTGTTTTGGATAATGCGAATCCCTGTCTGAATATTCAGCTTGATGGCAGCTCGGATTGAGTCGCGTTAAATTATTGTTCATTGTCATTGTTGTTATTAATATGAAAGCTATTCGTACTATCTCATATATTGTCAAGCAAACGGCATTCATACAAACTGTCACGAGGAACGTCTTGCGTTATTGTATCCTTACATTGACATTCTGCAATATTTGTGGTGCCCAGTGGGTGGCTGTTGCATGGTTATTATCTGCAAGGACACTTAAGTGTAATATATTGACAGGAGACAGAAATATTTCAAACCAACTTGCCTTCGTCATATATTATATTATAACAATTTAAATGGAGGTAATTTGATGGCAACACCACTATTAGAAACTGTGTCTTTACAGGATAATTCCTTATTAGTTGAAATAAAGATACACGATGTAGTGATTCAGAGCTGTTTTTTGTACAGTTATTTTTTTTTATAAAATACTCTTGTATCCATCAGTGTAAGTTAAAATTACGGTGATGAATTAACTTTGCTAAAGTTTATTATATCGAAGTTAACGAAGCTTAAACATTTTCGTTTACTAATGAAAACCTAAGCGAACTTCAAGATATCTTAAGTTAAACTATTTTATATTTATCCCCAGTTTGAACTCAAGGACTACAATTTTCCAAGACCTAAATCGAACTTTCGAATAATTGTGATTCCGTACTGCGAATAGCTATGGAATGCCTTCGGTTCGGTGGAACTTAATTGAAGCCGAGTCGAAGGGCGGCTGTACTAATAGAGCTACGTGACCGATGACCCGGCCCTCGTCGCTCATCCACCACCTAAATAACAGAACCGATATGATAATTCGTACGCAACGCTCGTTTTTAATAATTGAATTGTCCAATGACATGACAATGCTGAATGATATAGGTATGCGTTTTGAGAGGAATCTGGTGTTTGAGTCTCAGGGAGAATAAGCCACAAGGAGAGTACTTTTTCATAATACAATTTGGCTATGTTAATCTATTTACTGAGTATTAAAGAAAAGTGATTGTGTATTATTCCTTGAATTTAAATTCAGAATTTTGTTCTCTAAATATTTTCTTAGTGATAGTCGATCAAGAAATTAGTACTGTCCTTTAGAGTTAATTTTATTCTCAAAGAAAAAATTCTGAAGTAACAGATTATAAAAAATCATACATTATTATAGCTTTCCTTGTCTAAAAAAGCTATATTTAGCTTATAAAATGGTATCCATCAGGTATGGGTATACGCAAATGCAGCAAGAGATACGCGTGGGAATGGTCCTTTAACATAGTCATTTCAGTTTTACGACAATAGTTGATGGGGCTGCATTGTGGCGTATATTCACTTTAGTGCATAGCACATTGCACATATGATGGTCTGCGTTGCGTAGTTGGCAAGAGATTTAATGTCAATAAACTTTTTATGCTGGTGCCCTCGTAAAATATTTTATATCAGCTCGCATGGTGACACATTGGGCGAACATAGATTTATTTGGATGCCACTACGTACTACTTTTTATGTTTGATACAGGGGGGTAGCAAACAAGATAATAGCCTATCTACCTATATAAACAATTTTTTTTATACAACTTAGAATGGCAAAAAAACTGACGGCCCACCTAATGGAAAGTAATAAGCGTCGCCTATAGACATGAGCAGTACCATGGACACAACAGAGTATACTGTTTCGCCCATGATACCCCCCATACGTTGCCATTCCATCACAAATGATCAGTAAGAAGATAGTCAGATGTTACATTATATTTGCTTAAAGATGAAAAGTAATTGTATGAAAGGAGGGGAAAGGGGTTTTTAGTAATGGAGACAGAATCCCATTGCTAGCAATATACCCAACCAGGTCGACCTCCTCGCGGTTCTCCCTGGAAACTATCATGGTTAATTCCTGTTGAATTCATCATGATGGGCTAACTGGCCTGTTTTCATTCTCATCTATTACCCTTCGCTGGTGCTTCGCCAGCGTATCCCATTAGCGCAGGCGGGGTTACCATACCATTTTCACCCATCAAAAAAAAATTGTATGAAAGAGGTTATTCTGAAGATGATGGGACATAATGACTGTTTCGATCTCAGTTTTGAGTAAGTTACCCAACCAGTCAACCTACAACTATAGTTTTGAAAACCACGAAATTTTGTCAAGACTACACAACTGAATAGAGATGCTTTGATTTAATGAGAGCTAGTATAATATCTGATCTTGAGTGGAGACCGCGTACGGGTAAACGCAGTGTAAGACGACCGCCCACTAGATGGAGTGACGATCTGAAGTTCATTGCAGGGAGTCAGTGGATGCAGGTGGCTCAGGACTGTTGTTTATGTCAGTCTATGAGGGAGGCTCATGTCCCGCAGTGGACGGAAAATGGCTGAAATGATGATGATGATGATGAGTATAATATCTGAGTCAGTAAACCTCAGGAATGACAACGATAAATCGATTTGTTAAAGGTACGCATATTAAGGGAAAGTGTTTCATATATTCATTTTTTTTTTCAATTGAAATGTATTATAATGTATGTAGGGATCAGGTTGGAAATACACATAATTATGTAAAACATCTTATAAAGCGAAATAAAAGAGCTATCGCAACAAAATCAGAAATACGTAAAGCCAAAAGTAACTTGAATAATCATATGATTTGTTGGAACCCACCATTTCTAGTATAACAGGTTATGGCTGATAAGACAATTTTATCTGAAACTCTTGTACGACTTCTATATTCAAATTAGATCAGATTAGAATACATTTGTACGTAATGGCCGAGACAATAGATAAGGCTCCCTTAAACGGAGTAGAGGTAAACCTGCCACTGTCGGCTTAAGTACTTTTAGCTCTTATATACTAAACTGAGTCATCACTATTCACCATTAGGAACGATAAGAAATCTACAACATTGACAGAAAATGTCGAATGATCATTTGTTAGTTTTAAATGAGTTCATGTTTTAATTAATTATTAGAGGCCACAGAAGTTTAAGTTCCTTTTTTTATAATTTTTATAAAAGATTAGTTATCCGACCCGGCTTTGCACGAGATGACATAATTTTCAAAAATCAATACATATACTAAAAAAAAAGTTTCAGCCATTTCAATGAATCAGTTATTTTATATAATAGCATTATATAGATATGTGATTCTTTAGATTGATATAACTTTATTTATATTAAGTGGAGCAAACCGCAACGCATCAGTGAAAACTGCATTGAAATCAGTTAAGCGGTTTTTGAGATTAGCGTGCACAAACGTACAGACATATAGACAAACAGTCAAAAATTCTAAAAATCATTGTTTTGGGTTCTATTGCGTTCATAAAACCTCCTATAATCGTTTCTCTTATATATCTTCCATGTAAAGATAGCGACCAGTAACGATTTTATTATATGTATTGATTGATGAGGATGAAAGAAGAATATGGAGAGGCATATGTTTAGAAATGGACTATAATCATTATCAGTCGCTATCTGCATAATGCCGACTTGTTCATGTTCATCTCAAGACCTACCAGTTAAGAAGAATCATTGAAATCATAGAGCATAGTATTGAAGTCGTCCAGGAAATCCATCATGATTACTAAATCATTGGCAAATTGAAGGTGAATGATGTATTAACCATATCTTTTTCTCTTTTCCAATCGAGGAGTTTAAATTTCAACTCAGAAAGGGACAATATATGGCAAAAATTATGATAACTATGAACTAACATATCTGCATACTAAGAAACCTTGGAATAGAACAGAACAGAACAGAAAAGAACAGAATAGGACAGGACAGAAAAGAACAGAATAGGACAGGACAGAAAAGAACAGAATAGGACAGGGCAGAAAAGAACAGGACAGAAAAGAATAGAATAGATAACATTTATTGCCAGTAAACACACAACAGAAACTTTAGGATGGCTTTAAATGTAGTGAGAAAGTAAGTGGAAACTTGTAGTTTTGAGGTCTATGTTAAATAAAGGACAGTTAATGGTGAAATGATGATGATGAATAGTCGTGCTGGAAGCTTATAATTAGAGTATTATCTAGGAGACGGTGTACAGTAGTGGTCGGTAGCAGCTATGTATTAGAGGGAATTGCATCAAATCAACAACGGAGATCTATGGTACGGTGTGATCGGGCTTAAACTGTAAGCGTTAGTACATGGTGCAAGTTATAGAAGTTTTAACTATTTATTTAATTTAGCAGCAAACATTCTCACGTGTAAACGTCGTTGTATTAAATAATTATAACTACAGACTTCCTATATTAATATATGGTAAAGTAAATACTAAAATATATGAATCCCATCAAGAATATAAAATGTGAAGAAATGCCAAGTCTCGTAACGTAGTTTTGTCACTACATAAAGTTGTAAGATCTCATGCAAAATCAAGTGAGTTATTTTAGTTTGTGTTTATAGAACATAACACCTATTTAACAGTTTTGTTATAAATTGTTATCGTACTAATATTAGAAGTCTTTACTTCTATTATAATTCTAATGATTTGGTAGTTGCACGGAAACCTATTCTGTTCATAAAATACTTTATTTTTACTCATAAGTGCACTGTTTGAATTTTCTTAGTAATAAAAATAGTAAATTTTGTATTATTCTTTTATAATTAAGACGCCGTGCATGCAATTTTACTATAAACGAGTACAAAGTTTTTTTTAATAATATAAAATGTATCTTTGTTATCTAGCCACTAGATGTCACTAGATGGAGTGACGACTTTAAACGCATTGCAGGGTATCAGTGGATGCAGGTGGCTCAGGACCATTCCTTATGGCGGTCTATGGGGGAGGCCTATGTCCAACAGTGGACGGACAATAACTGAGATGATGATGATGATCTTTGTTATCCGAAATAAATATATTTTGAAAATAGTAATAAAAAATACATCTTACAGACCTACCATAACTTTAATATATTTGAGTCACAGATACCTTATTCCTGACTTTTGAGGATAACATCGCTGTGTTAACATTTAACTAAACTGGTGAATTTTTGTTGTTTTTTCTAATTGAGTTTCAAAACAAAAAATCTGAATAAGATACAGTGAGAACTGCTTATAATATTAATATTCGTGTTTTGGAAACATCGTTATCGTTTATTACATGTATGATTTACGTAATTTAGAAGCAATAAGATTTACGTTTGTGACTTGTGCTACAGGCGCAACAAGATAGCGGTAGCATAACTCGCCCGTATCGGGTGTTGCTCGTGAAATATAGCGCCGAGCCCGCCTAATTACTGGCCGGAACTATTGCGATCGCGGAAAAAATGACGAGATTAGCTCGCTGATACTACGAACAAAACGGCGGGCCTATTTCTCATAAACATTTCCAGTACAAACGACTTACTATTCTATTATTAAAATTTAAGTAACTCACACTTTATTTATTAATGTAATAATTATCGTGTAATTAGATCGAAGATGCTCGACTAGTTTCGGAATCAATTCGTGATCCTTAGTCCTTAGCTACTGATAGTGACTGTGACTCCAGGCTCGTGCTCGCGTCACAGAATTGCTGTTCGTTTAGTTACGAATTTGCTTATTCTGAATTCTAAATTAATGCTAGTGTAAATTTCGTCTGGGAATTCGATTGTAAATTTGATTTTCTTGTTATACTGTTACTACAGTAGGTATACAATCTAAGTTAAGAAAATACCTCAGTCAAAATTACTTTAGATTTTACTGTAAGGTTTTTATATGCCAGTCCTTGTGAGCTATGTTAGAGATTATAATAGGATCTGTATTTCTTTCCAAAATATTATGTAAAATGAGAAGTATTATAAGGAAAGGCCGTTTGAAAAAAATGTTAGAGAAAATTATTCCAACGCGACGAATTTTCTTTGTACGTTAAAAGTTCTCCTCATGTATGTATCTCCTTCACTTTTTCTATTATTTATAGTCATTCTAAGAGACATTATTCACTGTTTCTTTCATTATTACTAGTAATTCTAAGAGGCACTGTTCACTCTTTCTTTCATTAGTATTCGTAATAGTAATTCTAAGACAATATTCACTATTTCTTTTATCATTAATAGTAATTCTAAGATATCTTTTCTGATTTTGTCATGTCGCATAGGATATATTTATTACCATTTTAATGCGTTTTACTATTGTAGTTATTAATAGGTATTCATGGAGATAAAATGATTAAAAAATATTATATACGCACATTGTAAATGTGGTATTATATTTAATAGATATTACAACCGCTACATTTCCCTGACGGGTTGTAACAAGGTCGGAGTTAATGAAACGTGCATGGCGTTGAAATCAAATGTGTGGAAAGAATAATTACATAAGGTGATAATTTCTCTCATCTCGTAATTAATATATCATAGGTAGGTATGTTACAGCTACGCGGGTTAGCGGGTCGCACTGTTGGGAATAAAATAGGGTTGCCAAATAAATTAATTTGGTTACTACTGGATCAGTTGCTATTTAATTTAGCTCCCTTGTTGTTAGTATATGTGTGATTTCGGAAATTACACTATACTAGAGTTAAATTTCATAGAAGAATATAATATCGAAATAAATGAAATATTTTTTTAGTTACTCGATTTTCAAAATAACTAAGATCGATTTTATTATATGTATATAGATAGATATAAAATTTGTTTGCACCACTCATATCACACAAATCATAATAGACAAATAGACAGACACAAAAAACGAGATAAAAAAGTACATGTATAAAAAATGCATAAAAAAGCAAACATTATTTTTTACTTTCGTGCGTGTGCTATAACAACATAAAATGGTCACAAGTCAGTTTATTGTTTTGCCCTCAAAAAAAGCAAAACACTGATATTCTGTTGTGGCCAAATGGGAATAATAAAATCATAGTGGCAATTCAATTAATCTTATCAGTTTTAAACGAAAGAAACTTATTTTCTACTAACTAGAAAATAATTTGACCTGGTTTCTTTTACTTCGACAAAAGAATTGATTAAGTTCAACTCGCTGCATTTGAAATATTATGTCAACTGCACAGGCAAAATGAGATGCATCAGAAAATGAAGACTGCTTCAAGATGTGTACGATAAAAATCTCTTGAAACCACGGCGCGCGTCTTTCGCTTGAGACAACCCTAATCGGGAAAAAGATCTGTGATTAATAGGTACCGTGTGAACTATATATTATTCTTATATGAAATACTGTTATAAAAATTAAAAGCTGCTGGGTAGAAATTGAAGAATATTCTACTGTCACATATTATGCTGAGTCTAAATGCTATAAGAATTAGTTTTATGATAACGATGACGATTTTTTTGATCCAAAACGAAATTTTAAAAAATTCCCTTGCAGATTTGAAGACTTTTAAAATTCACATCTTCATCTTAAGGTGTCATCTCCAACTGGAGGTTGGCGATCTTGACCTTTGCCTTATTCACCGCCACCCTGAAAAGAGATTTAGTGCTCATTTCGAACCACTGCCTTAGATTTTTTGACCAGGAGATCCGGCTCCATTCTGATCTTTGCCAATCTTGGACCTTTCTCTGTATCATAAGCTGCAGAAGACTGTATTTTTAAATCCGCATTATGTGTCCCACACGTTTTATACTTGTAAAGTTTATTATTTCCGCCTTTTTATGAATTTAAATTAATATCGTAAGTGTTAATAGAAAGGGTAAAGATAAAAATATTATATAATACAGAAATTGATAAAATTAAATCTGGAATTAATTTTATTATCATAAGACAGGCCATTCAAAAGATTTCCTTAGTAAACACTGCTTAACTTTGTTGATTGACTTTAACAGTTGAATGCAATTAGACTGTACATTATCTCGTTTTGTGGCTGTGAGCAATTTATATCTCCTCTACTTGGTCAGTGTGTAAAGCATTATACGTAGACTTTCTCATATATACTTGTCCAGTTAGCGAAACCTGTACCGATTTCACATTATTTGTCTGGTATTTAGAAATGCTAGAAGAATTTTATTGGACTCTGTTAACTAGAGGTGACTTGTTAGATTTTATTGAGTGGGAAATATGACACAATTTAAATTGATTGCAAGCATAAATTTTCTAATCTAGTTTTATTGTGATACACGATGTATGAGCCTAAGATTAAAACGTATAATATGGCAGCCATAACTTAAATTATATAAACAAATTGAAATAAGAGGAAAAAATACGAATGGCAAAATGAAGTCACCAGTTCACGAGAACTTCGAGAGCACTTCTGTCGAATATTTTGCGATTTTCCGGCGATATCCTTGAAAGTTGGAGTTTGCAAGGATGCGATGTCTTATAAAGACATCTTTGACTTAAAACGTTTCAGTAAAGGAATTGCACTTGTAGAATATGTTCTGGACAAATGAATAGAACATTAAATGAAAAAATATTGTTTATTAAAAATAACTTTTAAGGTTATGCATAGGAGTATATTCCAGACAAGTTGCATACTGCGGTTTTGCTCATGTGAATCAGTACGTAAAGTATTCTATGTGTTAAGTTAGGATATAATCTATCCGTGTATTATATTTTTTTTTTACAACACAGGGGGCAAACGAGCATGCGGCTCACCTGATGGTAAGTGAGTACCGCCGCCCATGATCACCCACAACACCAGCGGCATTGCAGGTGTGCTGCCGGCCTTTTAAAAAGGAATATGCTCTTTTCTTGAAGGTTATGTTCAAATCAGTTCAGTAGTTTTTGCGTGAAAGAGTAATAAACTTCCATCCATTAATCTTTACAATTTTTCACATTTATAATATTAATAGGATAAAAATAAATTTCTTAAAATAGACTTGTAAGGAGAAAGAGTAAAGTCAGGTATATTAAGACAATGTCGATTAAGAATTAAATTTAAGAACCCTTTTCTGCGCTAATTTAATGCGCTATATTGATCAATTCGATATTGCAAATCTTAATGCATTTACTCAAGACGATAATATTAAAACATTCCACCTCGGCCATTTGCAAATTAATTAATAAAGATAAGATAAATTTATTTATATAAATATGTGTGTCCAATACATATTAGCATGAAAGTGGTAACCGTCGCCTATAGACATGAGCAGTACCACGGACATAACAGAGTATACTGTTTCGACCATGATACTCCCCATGCGTTGCCATTCCTGAGGACTCAGGCGTTATTCCTCTGTACCCTGTAAATTCACTGCCATATTATGCCATGCCCTTCAAACCGAAACAGTATTTGTAAAATTAATTTTGTTAATGTACACTCAACTCTTAAAACATATCTTGAGTTGAATGGTTGTGTATAGTTACTTTAGCTCATCAATTGCAGGTCGGCGGTCAATGCCGTCAAAGCTAATGGCATTACCGTCCAGATCGGGTTACCGGTCAGGTCGCTGTCAACACACCTACACACTCCCCCGGCGTTGGCTCGTTAGGGGCTCATGAAGTTTACACAATTAGCTGATTTCAGCTTGCAGGGAAGCTTATTTGTGTAATGGGATAGTCGAATGAAAGACAAATACGGCTTGACAAACGATCTGTTTGTATGTACATACATACGTAGTTTATATGTTTATCTAACATTATAGTAATACACAATAGGGGTAAATATTTTTATGTCATTAAATTGGTTGAAAAAATAACTTTATTTATCTATATAATATGGTATGGGGGAAAAGGATTGTTAGCAATGGAGTTTGACAGCCCCATTGCTAGCAATATACCTTATTAGGTCGACCTCCACGTGGGTCCCCCTGGAAACCATCGTGAACAATTCTTGTTGAATTCGTCACGATGGGCTAACTGACCTGCTTCATCCTCACCTATCATCTTTCACTGGTGCCCCGCCGGTGTATACCGATAGCGCGGGTGGGGTTACCATTCCATTATCATCAATTAAAAAAAATATATATATAGTAGTATATTCCGTGACGATATATAGGCAACGATTGCTACTTTTTATAGATGAATCATCAGATTGTCTGACGTTCCATGTTCCATAAAAAAAAAATAGAAATAGTGATGTCATTGTGAAATAATGAGATTTTAATTGTTTTTTTTTTACAATTTAAAATGTCAAAGAAGCTGACGGCCCACTTGATGGAAAGTGGTAACTATCACCTATAAATGTAAATAGTACAATGGACATGGTCGTGTGGTTCCGGTATAGAATAAGCCACCCCTTTCTTTTCCGTGGCTATCGTAATAGGCGACTAAGGGAAGGCGACGGATGGGCAACAGTGCTGTTCTTAAAACCTTTCCAAAACCTAACTACGGTTGTCAAAACCGCCGTAGAGGAGGCTCATGTATAGCAGTGGACAGTTAAAAGGCTGATATGGTGAAGGACATAACAGAGTATACTGTTTCGCCCATGATACCCCTTATGCGTTGCCATTCCTGAGGACTCAGGTGTTATTCCTCTGTACCCTGTAAATTCACGCCATATCCGACCCTTCAAAGCGGAACACAGCCATGCAAATACCAAAGCTTCACAGCAGAAACACGACTGGGACAGAGGTACTCAAGCAAACGTCATTTACACAAAGTCTCCCTCTGGTATGATATATCCTATGTACCAGAACGTAGTGAAGATAATGTAAAAGTTAAATTGCAGAAAATTATATTATTTCATTTTAATATTTTACTATTAAACATGTAGACAGCAGCAATAGTGTTTTCCAATACATATATGCTTATATTTGTGAGTGAATGCAAACTTGTGTCTTATGTACATTGTAGTACATATGTACATACTGTACGTAACTCTATCTACGGGCGGATACCTAAATAATAATATAATGTATGTATGTGTGCACAGACGGTCGGAACAAACAATCGGGGCGAAGTGGCTACAGTTGGTACAGCGGAAACTTTGCCATGTATTATGTACCGCCGTAATTGAATTGTCTGCCAAATATTTGATCCACGCTCGAACCTAGCGATGTTTGAATGAACACGAACAGCGTACTAACATTTGCCTAAGAACATTATCCCTTATACATGACGGGGAGAGTGCGGCCGTAGGAAATCGTTGGAAGCTTTTATACCAGCATAGTGAAGATGGAAATCGAACAAGCGGTGCCTTGATGGTAAGCGACCGTTGCAGGTTATGAATGCTTCCGGGACTAGATACATTTTTTTATGCAACTTAGGATGGCAAACAAGCTGACCGTCCACCTGATGGAAAGTGGTAACCGTCGCCTATAGACATGAGGAGAAACGACTTTTCGCCCATGATACCTCCTACATTCCTGACTCAGCTTGCAAATTCACTGCTATATCTTTCAAACCTCAACATTACGCGTTACCTGCCCAATAGTAATCCAATAATTTCACTTCTATTTTTATTTTACTCAAAGTAATCCGACTGATTTGCTGGTGGGAGTAAGTATAATAAGAATATGTATATATATATATATATATATATATATGTGTGTGTGTGTGTGTATATATATATATATATATATATATATATAATATATATATATATTTTCGACTCGAAGTATTTTTTTAAACCACTAAGATGGTAAACATACGGCTCGCCTGATGGTGAGCAGTTACCGTAGCCTATGAACGCCTGCAATACAAGGGGCATTATCTGTTCTGATCTGATCTTCTTGTGGTCTTTTTTGGAAACCATTGTGCTTAATTCCATATAAATTTATCGCTATGAGCTAATGAACATGTCTTTTCATCGTCATCTATCTAGCCTTACTGGTGGCCCACTAGTGTCTACCGTTACCACAGGTGGGGGTTACCATTTATTTAATAAAATAAAAAAAAAAGTCCTTGAAGCTAAAGTGTTACTTATATAAAGTGGAAGCGCAGTAATTATAATAACCTATTAATTACGATCTATGACTGGGCATGAGTCTTCCATTATAAGAAAACAGTAATTTAAAATATTATCATGATATCATGATATCCAGGCCGTTGGGTATACAGCCTTATGTTGGGTTTTGTATCTCTTACGCTAGTCTATTGTGGCTTGTTCCCTCAGTCGCCACTTATAACATTCTGAGAATGAAAAGAAGCGGTGACACGCGATATTTCTACTCTGTCATCTCACGGAGAGAAAACTTTACAATTTCTAATATAGTGTAGATTAATTCGTAGTTATGCAGTTCCATATTTTTTTTAATAACACAGAGGGCATACGAGCTTACGGCTCACCTGATAGTAAGTCTACCATCGCCTATGATCACATGTAACACCAGAGGCATTGCAGTATGCTGCCGGTCTTCTAAAAAGAAATTTGCTTTTTTCTTGAAGGTTATGTTGTCGTGTCGGTTCGGAAATACCGCTGCTCGAAGTTGATTCCAAAGAGTGGTTGTGTGTGGAAGAAAGTGCTTTGAAAAGGTATAGTGGAGCAGTTCTATAATATCGATAACACTTTTGTTATTATTATGATATACTCGTGTATGTCCAAGTAAGTCTGTCTGAGTGTTTCTTAATTAAATACGACCTTACGATGTCTTATTTTTATTTTAACATCTATCATCATCAATATTAAGCCTCCAGTCTTCCCGATAAATGTACGGGAATTTTTCCATGTAACTTAAATTGTTTTAATGCAATACTCTACCCCCGTTTTCGTTCTTGCTGGAATGAATTATAAAATAGGGAGCTCGCGTGTTTTGTTTCCAGTTAGTAAGCTTTATGGGTCTGGTGATTTTGCGAGTCAGTGAGTGAGTGGTGTTTAAATTTTATATAGTTACATACAAGTTCAAGTTTAGTAAATAATTATCATATAAATATTTCGAATTAAATCTATGGACAAGAGTTACTTTTTTTTTTCCAATAGATGATAATGCAATGGTAACTCCACCTGCGATAACGGTATACGCTGGCGGGGCACCAGTGATAGATGATAGGTGAGGATGAAAATACAGAGCAGTTAGCATATCGTGATGAATAAACCTGGAATTCAGCACGATGGTTTCCAGAACCATGATGGCAGAAAAATGATTATCTCGAAGTCTTACCAGTACTTTATCGGATTTTGGTTGCTGTAGCGGTTGGATGTAATTTTCTTCAGAAACTTCTACAATTGGTGGCTTACCTGGAATGAAAACAATGTTATGTTACTAAAACGCATAATAAAATACCAAAAACTCTCATTGTACATAATTTTGCCTTACTTATCTCTTTTTTGTGGCATTAAATAATTTAAAAATAATATTAGACAATAATACTTTAATAAAAAGATATGTTTTATGAAATGAAAATTTGTCTTGTTGGTTATCTTACAAAACAGTATACTTTATAAATGGAGACTTTGTACAAAAGTCGTTTGCTTGTTCACCTCTGTCCCATTCGTATTTCTACCGAGTAGTTGTGTTTGCATAGCTGTATTTCGGTTTGAAGGGTGGGATACGGCAGTGAATTTACAGGGTACAGAGGATTAACACCTGAGTCCTCAGGAATGGCAACGCATGGGGGGTATTATGGGCGAAACAGTATACTCTGTTATGTCCATGGTACTGCTCATGTCTATAGGCGACGGTTACCACTTTCCATTAGGTGGACCGTCAGCTTGTTTACCATTTAAGTTGCATAAAAAAAGCTCTCATGGACTGCAGGTTGCAGTGGACGCTTACTATCAGGCGTACAAAATGCATGATTGCTATTATAAAAAAAGCTGTAACAATTTTACATAATATGAACCTGAAATGATCCTATTGTATTTAAAAAGCCTTTGCGTGTATCCACAAGCCATGCGTTTAATCTCGGGTTTGAAATAATCGTCGTAATGTACTCGTATATGAGACGAGACCCGCAGAGTAGCAGCTAGCAAGCTCGCGAGGGGAGGCCTCTGTTATTAAATTATTATAGGCAATTTATGGCGGTCGAATGAAGAGTTCTAGAGGTACTCATGTAGTTGTGTTAGTATAATCGTTTATTTTAACATTCTACTAGAATTTATACATTAATATTTCAATGGATGTAATATTGAGACTAAAAATATTAATAAATTGTGATTTTAATTTTAATGAAACTATAGTGTAATAGTATATTATATATATATATATATATATATATATATATATATATATATATATATATATATATATATATATATATATATATATATATATATCTATAGACTTACAAAACATACTATATAATGGAAGTTACTGTGATACAGTACAATAAATCTTCGATGCAACGGAAACAGTCTCTAGTTTCCTTAGCTATTGCATTATTCGCCAAATGTTTAGGATATTGGATGTCTATTTTGGATCTCTAATAATAAACTACATATCGCAGGGTACCCTTGTTGATTACTGTTTCAATAATTTATTAAAAGCAAACTCTCTTTTTCTTATTTACTGGAACATTATGATTTCCAGCTGTATTGCATTTCGTCAGAGCAGCTTTGGATTTGTTGATCGTTGCTACGAAAGTAAAAGAGTTAGTTTCAGATCAGTTCTTTAGTGATATTTCCAGATCATTGTAATATGTTCGTATCAGTGACGTTTCATATCATATGTCTATTCAGATTACCTTTCTTGTACGAATTAAAATTAGGGACTTATTTGGATTCGTAGAAGAATGTTGGTCTAAACGTGATGGAGTAATTTATGCAATAAGTCTATTATATACAGGGATATTTTATTTTATAAATTTAACCGAATCAGTGTATTGGGTAGTTTGTTCGTTAGCATCGTTACTATCAGAATTGTATCGGATTCATTAGCTTTGGTAGCCGAGTCCATAGCGGAATTAAATCTTAACTGCATTTCGCGGGCTTTGTGGATTATTGGCGCAGTGGTAGTGCATAAATTGTTATAACGGATAGATCTATTAGTTTGTACAACTTCATTATTACTCGGCAACTTTATTGTTATGTACCTAATTGTATTCTCAAGGTTGAACGATGTTTTTTATAAGGGGGGTTTTGTTAGTATTTGTCATGCTTGGCAGGCGAGCTGGCATTGCCAACTTGGCAACCACAGTTGGGATTTGGTGATGTTTTAAGAGGGTTACCATGCCATTTTCACCCATAAAAAAACTACATTCATGAACATCACAAAATGTATAGTGACAATCATGGCACCGCTTTGACATTACCGAAAACTAGTGTATTATGCTTTTGTATCCGTTAATTTCATGGCTACAGTCCAGTCTTCAAACTGAAACGCAGACGCGCACTGTTGCTTGGCAGCAGAAACTCGATTGAGTCTTTGTATAGACTTTGTATATACAGTGTCTCCCTCTGGTCATGTTACTAATCGTAGCCTCGAGTATGAACGATATAATGGTCTTACGATAGCCATATAACGACGATGGTTTTGTCATTTACACATGAGACGTTAGGGAATGCGATTACGGTAATGCATCTCAACATTCTCTTCAAATATATAAAATGGCAGCTTTTACGTGCATAGTTGTTGATAATAATACTATTTTATCACTCAGATATTAGTGTTCTCATTAGTATCTTAGATCAGATAGCTGTGCGATCCCGTGTATGGAATGGGCCACCCCTTACTGTCTCGTGGGTTTAGTAAAAGACCACTGAGTAATTAATCGAGGGATGAGTAGCAGCGTCTCTTTTAAAACAGCACCAAAGTCTAAGTGCGGTTGCCAACCCGCTTGCCAAATATGGCAACTATTGACAAACCCCCCTTTATTGAGGAGGCTTATGTCCAGCAGTGGACAGTTAACGGTTGTTACAATACAATACATTTTCTCATCATTTCACATATACATCATCATTTCAGTTATTAGTTGCCAACGCCTGAACATAAACTATTGATTGCCATAAGGAATGGTTCTGAGCTACCTGCATGTCTGTTACGTCCATGGTACTGCTCATGTCTATAGGGGACGGTTAACACTTTCCATCAGATAGGCCGTCAGCTTGTTTGCTATTCTAAGTTGCATAAAAAAATCTATCGACTCCTTGAATTAAACAGCTAGTGTGGGTCATTCTAGACTTCCTTTGCCTGTAAAGCTATTCGAGAACATTTATCGTACATTTAGGTACATTGTTTTACTATGTTTTAAAGTTACAATATTATTTTATACTATTATAATTACTTATTTAAATGATCCAAGTTCTATTCTTATATTTATCACGTTGTTTTTTGTAGTAGTTCGTATAAACTTGTTTGTTTCATAGTTTAACATACATTATGTACTAATCCAGTGGATTATACCATGCGTTTTTCAAGGCACTTTCTTCCATGCACTATCACTCTTTGGAATCAACTTCCAGCAGCAGTATTTCCGAACCGATACATCATAACCTTCAAAAGCATATTCCCTTTTAAAAGGCTGACAGCACAACTGTAATGCCTTTGGTGTTGCGGGTGATCATAGGCGGCGATGGTCACTTACCATCACATGAGTAGCATGCTCGTTTGCCCTCTGTGTTATAAAAAAACGAAATTGAGCAAATATTTTGAGCAAGAAAATAAGTTCACTGCAAGTAAACACGGTCGTTATAAAGGAAGACAAATATTTGTGTTCGTTCACGTAACACAACCCTAAGTCATTGGAGGGAAGGGATTGTTAGTAATGAGGTTTAACAGGTTCATTGCGGGGGGAAATGGATTGTTAGCAATGGAGTTTGACAGCCCCATTGCTAGCAATATGTCCTATTGGGTCGACCTCCACGTGATTCTCCCTGGAAACCATCGTGAACAGTTCTTGTTGAATTCGTCACGATGGGCTAACTGACCTGCTTCATCCTCACTTATCATCCTTCACTGGTGCCCTTCCGGTGTATGCCGATAGCGTCGGTAAGGTTACCATTCCATTAACACCCATAAAAAAAAAACAGGTCTATTGCTTGGAAACCATCTTTATTGTTATTTTTTATGAATTCATCATCATGGGTCAACTTACCTGCTTTCATCCTCACCACTGGTGCCCCGCCAGTGTATACCATTAGCGCAGGCGGGGTTACTATTCCATTATCATCCATTAAAAAAAAACACCCTAAGCCACTGCGATAGAAACTGCGAAAAGGTAAACCTTGACGACAATTCGTTAGGTTATTGTCACACATTTCTTTAAAGTAATGTGATATTGTGGAGGGGCGTTCCTAGAACAAAGTACGGTACGTGGGGTGCCGGGCGTGTAGGCCCGTGTGCTCCTCCGAGCGTGTAATTACATGGCCTGCAGGGATGCCACACGCCGCGCCGCCGCGACAACGTCTCAATTAACTTCATTGCTGTACCGGGAGGGCACTACTTCAACTTCGAACGCTATCATAGTTTTGGATACTTCATAATTTTCATAAAACACTAAAATATTTCATCATTGTTACACTATTTAATCATTTCTTTGTAATTAGACATTTGGCAGTTTACTAATAGATTTTTTTTTATTGGATGAAAATGGAATCGTAACCCCGCCTGTGCTAACAGGATACGCTGGCAGAGCACCAGTGAAGGGTAGTCGATGAGAATGAAAACAGGCCAGTTAGTCCATCATGATGAATTCATCAGGAATTAACCATGATAGTTTCCAGGGGGAACCGCGAGGAGGTCGACCTTGGTTGGGTATATTGCTAGTAATAGGATTCTCAGTCTCCATTACTAACAATCCCTTTCCCTCCGTTTACTAATAGTTTCTTTTGATGGGTGAAAACGGATTGGTTACCCCGCCTACGCTATCGGTATACGATGGCGAAGTACCAGCGAAGAATGATAGGTGAGAACGATAGCAGATCGTGACGATTTTGACAAGAATTAATTATGATGGTATCGTGTGGATGTCTACTTGAAAAGGTATATTGTTAGCAATGGGGCTGCTGGAGTCCTTTACTAACATTCTATTTTCGCCCAGTTTATTTATAGTATATTGTTACAGAAATATTATTAAAAAACTAAATATGTGTATATTTTAAACACATATTCTAATAATTATTGAGGAATTAAAAATGTAGAAACGAACAGGATTTAAGATTCATCATCATCATCATCATATCAGCCCTTAACTGTCCACTGCTGAATATAGGCCTCTCCCTTGGAGGCTTTGCCAGTAGTTATCACGCTAGTATTATAGTTATTGTAACTTTTGTTAACAATATTTGCTCGCCTAAGTAGATTTTCTAAGGTACTTTTAATTTATAAGATCGATTGTTTTATACCCAAGATCAGTAATTTATTGATCGAAGCGAGATGGATGGAAAATAACAGGGCCTGGCACAACGCACCGCACACGTATTCCTCTAGATAGTGTCAAGTTATTGTCAAGATTAGAGTCGACAATCCGCCCTGTACATGACTAGTACGTGAGCCAACTTGCAGAACATTTCGCGGAATATTAAACGCGAACGTAACATTTGCCCCTGTTCAGTTACTACGACCTTTATATATATATATATATATATATATATATATATATATATATATATATATATATATATATATATATATATATATAAAATAAAAACTTTGTATATATATAAGAAAATTGCGCGGACGTATATATATATTTATATATATATAGTATATATATATATATATATATATATATATATATATATATATATATAAATCAATAATAAAAAAAAAACATTACACACACTACCATGTATTGACACACACACGCATATATACTCTTTTGTTTATTGTTAAAGTCTGCGGTCGAATTGAGAATAGATTAATATTGTTTATCTTTAATATTACTTGTCCATAGTCTTACTGAATGTCAAACGTAACAATAATTAATTTATTTATTACAATATATGTTATGGTCGAATTGCAACCGTTAGTTAATATAAATATCCTACCGATACGGGCGATAAAATAACCTAACAAATAAAATAACCCAATATCTATATATATTTTTTTTTGATGCGTGAAAATGGTATGGTAACCCCGCCTGCGCTGACGGGATACGCCGCCGGAGCACCAGCGAAGGGTAATAGATGAGAATGAAAACAGGCCAGTTAGCCCATCATGATGAATTCATCAGGAATTAACCATGATAGTTTCCAGGGGAACCGCGAGGAGGTCGACCTGGTTGGGTATATTGCTAGCAATGGGATTATCAGTCTCCATTACTAAACAATCCCTTTCCCCCCAATATCTATATATTGGGTTATTTATATTGAAGCAGTACCAACACTAGCCATGCCTAGTAGTCACCCTTCATCTTATACTCGTAGGATTCGATGAAAACAGAATATTATTTGAATGTTTAATTTAATTATGAAAATGTTCACCCTACATGTTTACTGGTGACTGCGTACAAAATGATTTATAACAATTTCGCGTGAATTTACTAGGTACAGAGGAATAACACCTGAGTCCTCAGGAATGGCAACGCATGGGGGGGTATCGTGGGCGAAACAGTATACTCTGTTATGTCCACGGTACTGCTCATGTCTATAGGCGACGGTTACCACTTTCCATCAGGTGGACCGTCAGCTTGTTTGCCATTCTAAGTTGTATAAAAAAAAAAGTTTGTACCACAAATAAAAAGATTAATCCGACATTTTGATATTGTGAAATGAAATAAAATTAGTTTATTTGCATTGAACAGTTTAAAATTATTACAAAAGCAACGTGGTATTATTTTGGCACCTGTTTAATTGCCTTACGAGATGTAGGCATGCATGTGATCACATAGAGGGCCATGTGGTCACGGTATCTAACAGATAAGACGGATGATTGAGGGCAGTGAACGCCAGGACAGTCATAATTCATGTAAATAATCGTTCTTCACGGGTGGTAACTCTTGACCAAGAATGGAGTAAATTATTTAGGGTAAAAAATGAATTAGGGTACAATGAACGATGAAATCACCTAGCATACACATAAAATGTATAGACTAATAGAGAACTTTTTTTTTAAATCAATTGACAATCAATATGTGTCTATTAATTAAATAAGATTCTTACTGAATTATTATTTTAATTTCATTTTAACAAAATAAGTAAAAAAGCCTGAAATATGGATTACTTAATATAATAAATGCCAAAGTTTGTATCGATTGATGCATGGATGTTTGTTATTCATTCATTCAAAAACTACTGAATGGATTTAATTGAAATTTGATACACGAATAGGTTATATCCTAACTTAGTACATAGGATATTTAATGTATTGATTTACGCGGGCGGAGCCGAGAGATATAACTAGTCAAAAATATAACGCTCAAGTGATCAAACTACGATTCGTTCGTATTATATAGTCTCGTATTACAGTAGAAAGTAAATACTATTGTTTATTTAGTATGCCCTATGTATTTACGTTTGAGGGAGTGAAGTCTCAGCGTGTACCAACATGTGTATGCAAACAATGATAAATCGACAAAATGGCTGCCAACCTTGTAATCTTACTTGTACATAGTGTATAAACGTGCAGTGCAACAATACACTCGACTCGTGTGCATTATAATGTCGGTGCGGGCGCAGTTAAGATTTATTATTTTTCTTGACATTACGGTGTACCTATTGTGTACATATGAAGAATGGCTTAGTATTATTGTAGTGAGAGTCATATTTTATCTGTAATTACACGCTTGATTGTATTATATAGTCTATTTGTACCTTTATAAATGTCACAAGAAGATGAGTTTTAATTTTAATAATAAAAAAAACCGTTTAAAAATAAAATATCGTAGATTTATTTATTTATTCTATATCATTTTAGTTTCTTTTATTCTTTTGAAGGTAACAATAAACAAATTGTCTACTTCTTCTTTCTGAGTCAACAGCAACCTAAATGTTTTAAAACAGACCAGTGATTTTTACAGTACAGTAATATAATTAGTTCCTCAATGTAGATTGATGCGCATAAAGGAGAGGACATGTGATAGGATAATGTTCAGACCAATGTTCTGTTGTCGCTAATCTCTTAAAAAACATCACATAATTTCAGTATATGTTATACCTGGAACGACAAACTCTGCAGCCACTTGAGGGTAAATGATTAAATGTGATATAAGTATAATAAATTAAGTTATACCGTCTATCTGTGTATTAAATTTTCTTCAATTCGTCCGCCCATTTACGTCTAATTATGCATTAAAAATTTGTACAAAGTAACAATAATTATAATTTTAGTGAGAATTAACATATAAAATTTAGTCATTAAATTAAAGTGGTAATAAAACCTATACCTACAAATAAAGTAATGAGTAATTGAATACCATAATAAGTACATGTTTATTATTTAATAAAGGTAAAGTATAGTGTTATTTTATTCGTCTATTAAGCAACGAGACACTAAATGCTAACGCTCGATGCGTTAACCGCGCCAGCGCTAGTCGCCGCCCACCGTCTCGCCCGCGGCCGACGCGAACGTCTTCATATCCGAGATGTTATTACGACTGCAGATAGCGGTCGACAATTAATAAATGCGCCGGAAGGCTTAGTAGTGGCGCAGAGTAACTAACATGCGGTAGGTCGTCTCCGTTCTGTAAATATGGAACGTGACAAGTAGCAGCGAAATTACAGAGTACAGAGAATAATAATTTAGCTCTTTTTATTATGAGGGCTTCCTTAGGAATCATGAGGGCTTCCTTAGTGTATTCATGGTATTGTATCTATAAGCGACAGTATCGACAAGCCAAAAGAAAAACACTATAAGTATATACAATGATATCCACTATGTCGACGTAGTTTTATTTTAATTTTGATGTAACAAGTTGATTTTTGTTCATGAGGGAAAAATATACAAAAATAGGCTACTATAAAAATCGGTTTGGACAAAAATTTATTATTTATACAAAAAGAAAGACTAGTTTGCTAGGTACATACAGTGACTTTGCTCGCGTGAATTAGGAGAAAAAGTTGTCCAAGCTATGGTCCACCCATGAGTCAAATTTTATTGAAATCTATTCAGCCGTTGGTGTATAACACTGTCTCTATTATGTTATACAATGGCAAATATCTGAATATCTCGATAAGTATTCATTATAAATATTAATACGATATGTTCGGAGTACTGCAATTAATGTCAAACGTGTATATACTGTGACAACTGTATATTGCAATAATAACAGCTTTCGTGCGACGTAATTACAACTCTCATTCGAATGAAAAATAAATAAATGGAGCGTTTAAACGGGTGTTATTTGGAATCGCTTCAACAAGTTCGTATCGACTGTTCGACATGGATACTCGGTAACGAAATTACGGTTCCATCGTACGTATATTTCCGATTCAAGTATGCGATGGCTTCGACACGCGAATGTTCCAATTATCTGACAATAATAAAACATTGGATGGCGCGATTGTCCCGTTTAATTTGGGATACCAACGGATATTTTTTTGTATTACTTTCAAATGATATAACGTACGGGATACAGGTAAGCGTTTATTTTTTAATTAAAAACTTTGGATCATTTGTTTATTCTATTCTGTATAAAAGTAATAAATGAGACGCATTTACTTGATTCATGAAAAATCGAAAGATGTTGTAGTTCAAAATTATATATCTAAAATTCACAAAAAAATCTTTATATGATACACAATAGACAACTAATTAACTGACAAAACATTAAAATATAAAATTAACATTAGAATGATTAATTTTTTTAAGTTAAAAAAGAAAACGAATATTTTACTACTAGTTGTCCGTCCCGGCGTCGTACGGGTGGACATTTTTACATTTTAAAAAGTGGCCTTTAAGGCTGCACACGCGACGAAAGCTCAAAAATGGAGTAACTTCTCCCGTTTTCCCAACATTTCCCTTCACTGCTCTGCTCCTATTGATCGTAGCGTGATGAAAAGTACACTATACCCTACCTAGGAGTATAAAGAATAATTGTACCAAGTTTCGTTAAAATCCGTCGAGTAGTTTTTGTTTCTATAACGAACATACAGACAGACAGACAAAAATTTTACTGATTGCATTTTTTGCATCAGTATCGATCACTAATCACCCGCTGATAGTTATTTTGGAAATGTATTTCATGTACAGAATTGACCTCTCTACAGATATATTATAAGTATAGATTATAGGCATTTATAATTTACAATTAATGTCTAAAATAACAACCGGAATAAAAAATCATATCAAATTACAAAATATGAAATTACAAAAATCTAATTACAAACAGTTTATAATGAAATTTTATAATATTTTTTTAATATTGGTAATTCAAAGTGAATTAATGTGAGGAAGAAAAAATAAAATGGAACAAAGCAACGGTCTCGCTGTCATCAAAAGGGTTCAATCCGCAATAAAATGAAATGCTCCTTTAAAACACAGAAACGAGGACAAGTTACGTCAACAGAGCCCGGCAAGTGAGAGTGAATACACTGTTCGAGTGGGGTTCTGTACATATTGTAAATAGACTAGAGAAATAACTGTTAATACGGTATTTATTAATTTGTACCTACATGACATATTATGTTATTATTATTATCTTTATTTAATTACTTAACTGGTTTTAAATTAAAATGTGTCTTAATCGATTGTTTTAAAGTAAAAATTTTTTCAGGGCGTACGAGTCTAAAGGTGTAATTATTGGTAAACAATAAATATGCCCATGTTCAGTTGTGAACAGGTAATGGCAATACCTGATGATGATGAATAAATACGACTGCAGTAGGCTGATTGTGAGGATGATGGTGATGAAATAAATACAATAATGATTTGTGTAATACATAATACCAATCGTCACGTTTGTAATGTAACCCATTAAGGCACCTAGAGACAACAGAGCAATTCCTTTACATACTTATTATATTTATAAAATTGAAATTATCTATACTTATAATAAATCTGTAGAGAGGTCGATTCTGTACATGAAATATATTTCCAAAATAACTATCAGCGGGTGATTAGTGATCGATACTGATGCCAAAAATGCAATCAGTAAAATATTTTGTCTGTCTGTCTGTATGTTCGTTATAGAAACAAAAACTACTCGACGGATTTTAACGAAACTTGGTACAATTATTCTTAATACTCCTGGGCGGGTTATAGTGTACTTTTCATCGCGCTACGATCAATAGGAGCAGAGCAGTGAAGGGAAATGTTAAAAATGTCCACCCGTGCGACGCCGGGACGGGCCGCTAGTATAGCATAAAAATATTTAATATGTATTATTTATATATATATGTATCATTATCATCATTTCAGCCGTTAACTGTCCACTGCTAGACATAACACTTCCTCAATAGAGGAGTTTTGCCAGCAGTTGCCACGCTTGGCAGGCGGGTTGATAAGCGCTGTTGGGTTTTGATGATGTTTTTAGAGGGACGCTGCTGCCCATCTTTCGACCGTTAAGGTTCCCTCAGTCGCCTCTTACAACACCCGCGGAAACGGAAGGGGTGGTCCATTCTACGAAGGGACCATACGGCAATTTATCTGTGGTAGTATATAAAATGAGACAATACGACTTATGTATAGTAGGATAGATACAGGAAGAGAGCACGAGACAAATAAACAGAGAAACTTATCACGAGTAAGGAGCGTTTTTTTTTTATTTTATTTATACAATCTAGAATGGCAAACAAGCTGACGGCCCACCTGATGGAAAGTGGTAACCGTCGCCTATAGACATGAGCAGTACCACGGACATAACAGAGTATACCCTTCTTCTAAATAGCGAGTATAACGAACGCACACTATGTATTTGATCTATATTTCTTTCTTTTTTATTATTTTTTTTTTTAGTGGTATTTCGCGGCTCACTTTTGGCCACAACAGAATATCAGTGTTTCCCAAAAAGCTGAGTTGCCATTTTGCATTACTGTGGCACACGCAGAAGAAAAAAAAAAAAATTTATTATGCTCTGATTTTGTTTTTGGTTTTTTTTTTTTTTTTTTTTTAATCTTTTGTACATGTATTTTTTTTTTTTATCTTTTTTCACTTTGCTTTTGTGTCTTTTGTTTGTGTGCTGTAAGTAATGCATATCCCTTCAATAAATTATCTATCTAACACATCTATCTATACATTTCGCAAACACAACGTTGCTTCAGGACTCAGATGTTAGAAAATTCACGTCATATCCCACCCTTCAAATCAAAACACAGCCATGCAAACACAACTGCTTCACGGTAGAAACACGAATGGAACAGAGATACCCAAGCAATCGACTTTTGTACAAAGTCTCCCTCTGGTGAGCGTTTCTCCAATCTTAGAATGGAACTCCAAATCAACAACATAAAAGCCGAAACAATTAAGACAGTAACAACAAAAAGGCGGTCAATATTGTGAGATACACTAATGCCCATTTATTACTGAGGAGTGTACGAGCGAGATACACCTATACACTCGTTTACTTTGCAAGAAAGGGCCGCACATAATTGACATATAATAAAAGGGAAGTTCTACGAAGCTGAGCTTTGCTAGATGCGAAAAATGAAGTTACTAGACGCTCTTATAAGAGATAAATTAACTATTACAGTGAATGTAGTCGATTATAGATATTAATAAAGCCTATAGAATATTGCTCTCCATAGCGCAGTAGTAGATATGTTGTTTTGCCTAAATGTAGTCCTCGTGGGGGGATAAGATTCTTAGTAATGGAGACTGAGAATCCCATTGCTAGCAATATACCCAACCAGGTCGACCTCCTCGCGGTCTCCCCTGGAAACTATCTTGGTTAATTCCTTATGAATTCATCATGGTGGGCTAACTGGCTTGTTTTCATCCTCATCGATCACCCTTCACTGGTGCTCCGCCAGCGTATCCCGTTAGCGCAGGCGGGGTTACCATTCCATTATCACCCATCAAAAAAAAATTTAGTCCTCGGTTTAATGTGGCAGGAAGTCAGATCAATTTTGGAAACTGATAAATACGGATATCATATTTGTTTTAATTTTAAATAAAAAAAGTAAATAATAATAAGAATTAATTTCTTGCGGCTTCGTACGGGTAGACATTTTTACATTTTAAAACGTGGCCATTAAGGCTGCACACGCGACGGAAACTTAAAAATGGAGTCACTTCTCCCGCTTTCCCAACATTTCCCTTCACTGCTCTGCTCCTTTTGAACGTAGCGTGATGAAAAGTATACTGTAACCTGCCCGGGAGTATGAAGAATAATTGTACCAAGTTTCGTTAAAATCCGTCGAGTAATTTTTGTTTCTATAACGAACATACAGACAGACAGACAAAATTTTACTGATTGCAATTTTGGTATCAGTATCGATCACTAATCACCCGCTGATAGTTATTTTGGAAATATATTTCATGTACAGAATTGACCTCTCTACAGATTTATTATAAGTATAGATATAGATAGATGTTAATCAAACATGTTTATTTATTTAAGAAATAGAGAGATAGATGTATATTATAGGTATTAACATATCAGCTCTTAACTGTCCACTGCTGGACATAAGACTTCCCCAGACGGGGAGTTTTGCCAGTAGTTGCCACGCTTGGCAGGGATTGGCATTTTAGAGATGTTTGCAGGCAAACAAACAGCTATCTCTCGCTTTCTCTTAAATAACACTCACAAAGTTATATATTGCTTAAAATTATACATATATATGTATATGTATTATAGATATACGAAATATTATTGACATATAATTTACGTAAAAATAATTACGTAAAAATCTTTGTAATTCACAAGTGCAGTATGGAATATAAATAAAGAAATATTTTTTTATTCAAATCAAATTGATTTAGCAATTTTTTACAATTTATATATTGTTTAAGATATTTATTTATAAAAAAAAATGAGAAAAATACACACACACACACCGCTCATTTCTATAGGTGACGTTTACCACTTTCCATCAGGTGGGCCGTCAGTTTGTGACAACAAAAATGATATTACAGGTAGTAAGAACTAATTATGTTATCATATTGTAGCCGGTGGCTGGTCACAAAGCTCGAAGAACCGATAACCGAAGGGGAAGAAAGCTTGAGTGGCGACCCCGTACGGGCAAACGCAGTAGGACGACCTCCCGAAATGATGATGCTGATGATGATGATTGTAGCCGGGTACATACAAAGTGCGGTATGTGAAGAAAAATTATTCTTCTGATTTAAAATTGGCGGTACGTTCGTAAAACAGAAATATATGACTCTACCGTTATCAAATTCAGAAACGTAATAGAAGAATAGACAAGACATTCGGTTGTTGTTTTTTTTAATCAAAGCAAAATTCAATTATAAGTTTATGGATTTGTTTAAATTTAAAGAACCAAACGGTACAAGAGTAAATTATATCTCTAAGCATACGTATTGCCTGATGATAACAATAGCTACCGCAGTGATATGATATTAAAAGACATTAAATCAATTGCAGCTAACTGCCGCTCTACTACAGCAGAGACCTTATCGGCTTACCGGAGTATTTCGGTTTACTCAGGAACGCTTTGTCTACGTCTTGAATACTATTGTCTGAATATTCAAAGAGAATTAACATAATTTTGAGATGTTATACCTGTTTCAAATGTTCCAGATTGAACAATTTTATTTTATCTGTATTTCAGTCTATTTTAAGACAGTTACGTTTGCTTGTTCGTAGAATATCGTGTAGTCCTTTTGAAGCCACCTTCTGCAGAAGATATGGTAGTAATGGTAGTAGAAAAAAGAAATGTACCAAAATTTTTACTTACGTCGCAAGTTTTTTGTTCATAATTTTATATATAAGATACAGCGATTAGTTTAACAACTTGTTAGCAATTTTCACAGTGTAAACTGTTTGAGGATGGGAGATTTATGAAGACTAACAGATGACAAGACAATAACTTTTAAAAATTTTGTTGACAGAAAAGCAATTGAATTTTTTACTCATATAAGCGGATTATTGAATTTGATTATTTGATTATTTAAATGTAGGAAATTTAAGGAATTCTGGCATCTTCATCCTCATCTTAGAATTTTTTTATGGGCTGTCTCTTAGTGCTACATAGAACTGTAGGTTCGATCGACAAAATCCATGCAATACTTCGGTCGAAGATATTTTTTTTATGAATGGCAGTTTCAATCCGCGATTTATTTATTTATCAAACGCTTCCCAAGACAAACAGCTGGACGACAAAACAATCTCGAGATTAACTAAAGTGTTAACATAAATCGCGGGCAGGCCATTCGTAACTTATTCCCTTGTTTGTAGTTTCAAAGGATATTGAAATCGGCTTTTCTTTAAATTACTTTTTCACTTTGCGCTAGTTTAATTCAATCCGAAATTTCTGTAACATCGGTAAGTGGTCCGTTGTTTTCGGAACAAAATTTTGTTACAAAGAAAATTGTAATTTAAGAGAAACTGTATCTACATGTTATTTTTTTATATAATTTATACAAGCAAAGCCAAACCCAAGTATATTTTGTTATAAGTCGTCTGTTTCTGAACATTGAAGCACATGTATTAATGTTTCCTTGTACATACGCCAATAAACTAATAAATCGGTTGTAAAAATAATGTTATACTTCTTGAAATATCAAACAATTGGGCTGCCCACCTGATGGATAGTAGTAACCTTCGTTTATGCGAACACCGCACAATGTACGATCCTACTGTTTGTTTTATATACTTCCATACATAAAAATTTGATATAGTGTAAATGTGAAAGATTTAAAAATGTTTAGATATCCATTCGAATAGATTTGAATAAAATTTGAATAGAACATTTGATAAGCCCAAAGGAAATATTCTTTCTTTAAAAAAATATGAATACTTCTACGTAAGGTAAATTTTAGCTTAATTAAATAAAAAAAATTGCGTTACAGCTTTTATTTTATAACTAAAAATAAGTCATTTAATCCAAATTAAGCACACCAATTGTTTGATCTTCAATCTGTTCTAGATTTATGAGAACTAAACAAGGAACATCTGAGCGACACCACCCGAAACACGAAGGCCCAAACTTTACAAAAGTTAATTTTCTAAATTAGTCCAGTTCAGGAAATGAAGTTTTCTAATTAACTCTAGTCTGGGTATTCTGAGTTGTGCCTACTAAGAACCTTTATGGAATCTATCTAAAAGACGAAAAAGAAAGGATCAACCAAATTAGGGCAAAGAGTTAGTTTTTTATGGATGATAACAGTGTATATGTTTGTGCTTTTAGTACTTGTAGTAAACAATAACATGAGTATTATGTTTCGAAGGCTTGGCATATAGTAAACGAGTGGAGGATGAAGTCAGGTTAGCTGATCCGTAGTACACCGACAGACCATGAGAAGATTGATTTGACAACATTGGTAGATCAAACTTCTCGTGATCCCCGTGATCTTAATGAATAAAAACGTATTAATCAATCCTGATTTATATCAACTTCTTTCCGGTAATGGACCGTTTTTCCATAAAAATATTGATAAACTTCTCGAAAACATCCTCCAAATTCGAAGACAAAGCCACGATTCGGTAATATTGAAACACAACTGTTGTTCTATTATTGCCTCCATTATGAAATTAGCATATTCATTTGGAAACGCAATATCCCATCCGAGCTGTTCACGGTAGTATGCCAGCAGTCTGGGTGCTTCTCTGTAGCGTCTGTAACTCCACACCTCAATTGCCTTATGCCTTTATAAGGCTCGATAAAGGAGCAGCCCAAATCTTGTGTGGGGTGACACGTTATATAGGGACTTGGGTATCGTTATTAGAGTTCAATGAACTGTGTAATATTTTAGAATTGTATTTTAAGCAGCAGTAAATTTAAAAGTTACGTGATTACATAGCTAAATGTAAATCTAAGCTATTTAGTAATACTAATATTTATAATATAATGTATTTACGTATAGTTGTGTGGTCCTCGCATAGAATAGGCCATCCCTTCCTTTCCTGTGGGTGTCGTAAGAGGCGACCAATAGATCTTAAAGGTAGAGAGATGAGCAGCAGCGTTCCTCTTGTAACATCTCTAAAAGCCTAACTGCGATTGCCAACCCGCCTGCCAAGCATGGCAACTAATGGCAAAAATTCCATTATGAGAAAAGCTTATGTTCAGTAATGGGCAGTTAACGGCTGAAATGATGATGATGATTAAAGTATCTACGATATATCACTGTTCGTTTATCGATTTGTTTTATACACCAATTCATTTGAAATTCATGATTAAATAATAAGTATACGATATAAACATAATTGTATGAATTGTTGTATACAATATAAAGATATATATGTATGATAATATGTTGTATTTATATGTATGTGTATATGTATATGTATGTGTATAAGTTTTTATTTATTAATGTTATATTATTATTAATTTACTTTTATTATTTACATATGTTATATAGAGCATTGTGTTATATATTCAATTTTTTTTAATTATTTAGTTTATCTTTAATTGGTCATTAACTCCCTTTATGGGATAAGTCCATTTACTAGTATTTAATCTGAGTTATGTACAATAAAGATTTTTACAATTACAATTACAATGGTCACTAATTATCATGAGTTTCATTATTAACGTGATTTTAGTTTGGCGAGACCGAAGTGTTCACAAGTTCGTATACTCTCGAGTCACTGTGTACCCCAACAATAAAGGTCCAGCCGGGTCGGATTACCCTGACTTAGACCCGAGTGGCCCGCAATATGTTTAGTTATACCCCCCCCCCCCTGCATCGTCCCACTCGCCCTCACACACCATCTCCCCCGCAAATTGTCTACGTCTTATGCTCGTAATTGAATTTATAATGGGTTAGTTGGAGGTATTTAGTATTTCGAAGAGTTCAGTTCAGCTACTCCACCGTGATGACATAATGGGACAAATATTTGGTGATACAAACTTTGTTAATACTTGAATTATATTCCCGACGGCGTTGTTTTATTGAAGTTCGGCAACCTCTGCCCTGTAAGGGAAGTCTAAAATAATATTGTCAAGGTAATTAATATTATAATTGTTTCATAACATAATGTGACAAGGAAACCATTATGGGCTAATGTATTTGAATCTAAAGCGGGGAAAGGAAATAAAAACTCTGAAATAACTAAAATCATTCAAGAAGAGTATTTTGGTTAGGCCATAGATATTTTTTATGCAATTGACAATGGCAAACAAGCTAATAGACTACCTTTTTTTTATACAACTTAGTATGGCAAAAAAGCTGACGGCCCACCTGATGGAAAGTGGTAACCGTCGCCTATAGACATGAGCAGTACAGACATGGACATAACAGAGTATAACAGAGAGAAAACGAAACAAAAACTGTGGCTTGTAGAAATAGTCAATACATGGACATTACGGCACATATGGTGCTACTTATTACACTTGACGTGTTGCCATCCCTGAGGAGTAAGACGTTTTTTTTAATCGATGCTAACCCCGTTCCCGCTATCGGTATACACTGATACCAGTCCGGGACCCAGTGACGGATGATAAGTCAAGATGAAGCAGGTCAGTTTACACATTGTGACTCAAATCAATCATGATGGTTTCCAGGGGAAACAGCGAGGAAGTCGACCTGATAGGGTATGTTGCTAGTAATTAGGTTGCCAATATTCACCATTAACAATCCCTTTTTTTTTTTTTTACAACACAGGGGGCAAACGAGCATGCGGCTCATCTGATGGTAAGTGACTACCGCCGCCCATAATCACCCACAACACCTACGGCATTGCAGGTGTGCTGCCGGCCTTTTCCCTCCCTCCCTCTTCCCCTCATCCCTCTTTCCCTCAGTCGGTGTAAAACGTTACGTCTTGATACCTTGTAATTTTACTGCTATAGGCTGCTATTTATTTAAATGTATTTAAAATTGTAAAGTGATGACGATCAATGGTATAAAATGGACTTGATGTATAATGTGAACTATCTGTGTAACTACATATGTTTGTATGCCGTACATGCTAAACATGTCGAACGTTATTATATTGTCAACATCTGCATGTATTTATACGCATGCTTTACAAATAAATAAATCTTGAATCTTGAATAGGTAGGTCTGCATATGCTATATGAAATGTATGTAATAACGTTTGAGCTGTTTACGTTAGATCAATATCTTAAGTTAAAAGTTGGTAGTTTTATTATGACATAGGAGTAAAAGAGCATGCGACTCACCAGTTGGTAAGTGATTACCGCCGCTCATAGGTACTCGAAATATCAGAGAAATTATAAGTTTATTACGGGTCTTTTAAAAAGAAATGTGCTCTTTTCTTAAAGGTTTCAATGTATATACTGCGGCTAAAATTCGGCTTTATATTTTGGTTGAGAAAGAAAATGTTTACAGAAATGCACTGTGCAATACTGCCACTCGTTAAGATTATCGGGATGGAACTTTTCTCAGTTAATAGCAATATTCGCGTACGTTTCTAGATTATACCACGAACACAACAACGTGCCAGAAAACCCAATGTTACCGAAATCGTTCCTCTGTGGGAATACTGCATAATGTACGGATTATTTTGTTTCTGTTGTAACAATAGTAAGACAGCAATGAGAAATGACAAAGTACAAAGAGACACGCGGATAATACTGTAACTACATTATCAAGTTTGCAGTTACAAGATATTCATCACGGCGGGGCGCGGCGCGGCGCGTCGTGGCGCGGGCTGCTCGGCAGGTGTGATTACGTTATTCGTTCAAATAAATGGTGATAATATCATCTTTGTTTATTTAGTAATCGACTTCCAAAAAAGGATTTCATTTAGTCTTTTTTTTTTGTAATTACGTCGTGCAATAACATCGCCAATTTTCAAAAGACTTAAAAAAGAGTGAGGTTTTTAATTCATTTGTATTTTTTTATTTATTGCCTTATAACTCCGTCAGTTATAAACCGATATGGAAACATTTTTTTTTATCTGAAAATATATACTTAAAAAGTTTATTAAATCAGTTCAGAAGGTTAGTTCTTACCATAAATAAAATAAAAAAAAAAAAACTTTTTTACAATTGGTGTCGGTTTTCTTTTTTGGAATGCAATCTTAAATTGCTTCATAATTACATACATTGAATAATAATAATAATTTATTCAACAAACATATACAGATGCAATTACAACATACAATATACATTACATATTGATTCACAGTAAGTGTCTCTGGCCTCCATGCTAGGAAAACCTATGTTTTGAAGGCCAGACTACCGTACTTTACCGAAAATGCATTATATAAAGAATATCGGAGGACAAGACATTTTGAGAATTTAATATAAGAATTATTTAAATATGTAAATATTTTTTTTCACTTTTTAAAAACTTAATCAATCGATAATTAATGTAAATAGTCATTTCACTTTTTAAAAACTTAATCAATTGAAAATTTAATTGTAAATACTGTTGTTATAGATTGTCTAACATGGCATGTCCTTCCAACTTTTACTTCAATGAAAATAGAAAACGTGTTCAGTGGCGGTCTGGCCAGACGAGTATTATATTCCTTGGTAATATTTTTAATTGCACTATTAATTCTTTGGATTTTAGGGAAGCGTAGTATGAAAAGCGTGGTATGTTGTCGAATACAAATTGGTAGAGACTCAATGTTTTTTTTTTCACAATCAATAAAAAAAATATGCTTGTGCATACGGCCCACCTGATGGTAAGTGGTCACCGTAGCCTATGAACGCTTGCAATATTACAACAATACAGAGATATTAGCGCGCGTTATATCAGAAATTAACCATGATAGTATCTCTTGGGAAACCTCGGCAATGATACGACCTGGTTATTATATATAACAGAGATAAAAGGCGTCTGTTATTAATAACATCAAAAAAAAAATAGAGAATTGTATTTATTTAGATTGAAATAGCAAATAAATGTAACAGGATACTGTTGAAAGGCCTGAAGACTATAGATATGCCGTTACCATTGATGAATGGAATCCAGAACCAGAAAAATACGATTCAGTACACGTATGTGGCGTCTAACGTTGTCACCAACCCGCTACGAATAAATATCAAATTTGAATACAGTCGACCCTAATTAAGGGATCGGTGGAGTTAATGAGATTTTAAAGGTTACGTCGGGCACAAGCCGGGGTATACGAGGAGAATGGAAGATTTTTTTATTTAATTTGATACCATGTTATTTAATTTTGTTATTTATACACATCACTTAGTTTTGCTAAAATGTTATAGAAGAGAATGGACGTAATATATAGAAATATTTTTAAGTATATAATTTGAGGTGGCAAACAAGCATACGGCCCAGTAATGGTAAATAGTATTACTAGCCTATGAACACCTGTCAATACCAAAGGCATTACGCGCGCGTTGCCGACCCTGAAGAAACCATCGTTTATCCTAGTTTAATTCGAAGAACCCCATCTTCATCTGTCATCTATCACTGGTGCCCCGAAATACCAATAGGCAGACGGAGTTCATACTATTATCCAAAAAATAAAAACTATATGATTTTTAAAACTTATATTAATTTTTAATACGATATCTATATATGTATATATTTACCATATGGTCCTGGCATAGAATAGGCCACTTCTTTTTTTCTCGTGGGTCTTAAGAGGTGGCAAAGGGAGAGCAAGGAATGGGCAGCAGCGTCCCTCTTAAAACATCTCTAAAGCCGAACTGCGGCTACCAATCCGCCTGCCAAGCATGACCACTACTGGCAAAACCCCCTAGGGGGAGGCTTATGTTCAGCAGTGGACAATTAAAGGCTGATATGATGACGATGATGAAAAATATGGTCACAAACGTCTCGACTGTAAAAAAAAGCTATTGGTAAGCTAGTAAATCGTAGTATTTATTTATAGCACTCGAATGTGGGTAGATGTCCATATTGGACGCGTAGGTAAATGCATTATGTGTAAGGAAACATTAGCATGATTAGTGATCCGGGTTCACATCCATATGTACGAGTATGGGCTTGCTGACCACCAGAACAGGGGCGTTACCACCGCCAAGTACTTTGAAGGTAGGGTCGCTGCAAATGCACAATAATTTTCCCTTATTTACACATCGTGTTTTTTATTTATAAAAATACATTCCTTTTTAAAATATTATGGTTCTGTTGATATGTATTTATCTATCTCTATTATTCTTAATTTATGAATAGTGTATATACTTTGAAATCATTATAATGATGAGTAATATATAATATACTAGCGGTCCGTCCCGGTTTCGCACGGGTGGACATTTTTACAACATTTTACATTTTTATCTGTACCTACCTAGCTACCTATTCCATAGATGCGCCCGCCCCCACCTGCCCTATTCCACATCGCTAAAATAGGTATGAATTACATGTACAACGCGATAGCATAATTCTTTATATTTCTATGAATTATTAAATTCGTAATATCTATTGAATGGAATAGCCGATTTGAACAATATCTTTAAAAATATAAACACAAAGCAATAATTATTGCTGACAATTTGCTTTAATTTAACCACGTCCAAAATGAAATGACCGCATGAATGATATAACAACATGCTTGTACTGTCAACACTGAAAAAAAATTCAATTTGACAGCACAATCCCCATCTTAAAAAAAATTGAATTTGACACAAAAATTCCCATTAACAAAATGACGGATTTATTAAATTCATTTGTATACACAAAAAAGTGATAAATGAGGAACCGCTCGACCGATTTTGTGCAAACTTCACATAAACCATCTATTAAATAGTCCGAACAAAGCCTAAACATTTGGTTTGGATAGGTGAGCCCGTTCTTGAGTTATAAAATTACAACGAAAAGTGGCATTAATTTTTATATATATAGACAAAATTTTCAGACATGTATCACAGTATACTCTGTGATCTCCACTATTGTTCAATAATTAATTAATAACTAGTTGTACATTGCCTTTTTATGAGATAATTTACTATTATTTTAATACAAAAAAAAATTGCATGACAAAATTCTGTAATAAGCACCTTGAAGATAGTTTTATCAAGTGAAACATTTATACAAATACGAGTATAAAAAAGGGGATAAGTTTATTAATTTGAACGTGCTAATATCAGGAACTACCTGTTAGATTAAAAAAAATCCTGCATTTAATGGCTCATTTCATTGAGGAAAGCTGCTGGATACTTTAGTTAAAGTATGTGCAGATTTTAATGAAAGGGTTAATGACTGGGGATAAAATTTCGACGTCAAACAAAATGTAAAACTTCACGCTGATAGACGATAATGTGCACTACATTTGACTCTACGTGTGTTATCGATAACTGCTATGCTATACAATTTTCATACAAAACTTTTCTAAAGCATAAAAAAGAAATAGAGAAATGAGACGTGGAGCGGCTGGGAGTACAAGAATCAATTTTAAAAGTTATTTTCCTAACTTGCTTCACCAACAGCGTGGGCGATCCTCATTTATAAAACATGACATTGGTAAATCTGCTGCATAGGATAATTTTTGCAGTCGATCTGTATTTTTTGTAATTTTCCAGGCCAGAAATATAAAAGTTGTTATTTTTTATAATTACATATAACTAAAATTGGAGTGTCTGTTTTTAATATTGAAATCCGTTTTTTACTACATGTATATAAATATATATACATTTTTTACAATTTTTGTCTGTCTTACTGTTTGTCCGGCTAATCTCTGAAATGGCTTGACTGATTTTGACGCGCCTTTAATTGGCAGGTAGCTGATGTAATTAGAAGTAACTTAGGTTACGTTTATTTTAGAAAAAAACTTTTATTTTAGAAAAATAAAGTAATATTGCAATGTCCAAGTACCGTCCAGTACCGCGCGCAGCTCACGCGCATTACGCAGCTGTTGTCAATAAAAATATAATATAATTTGGAATAAGTAAAAATAAAATAGAATTAAGTAGTATCATAATAAAAAAATAAATAAAGAATCGACTGTTAGGCGGAACGAAGTTTGCCGGGTTAGCTAGTATAACATAAAAGGCATACGAGCATGCGACCCGATGGTAAGCGATTATCGTTGCCTATAGGCACACTCAATATGAGAGGAATTGCATTAAGAAGTATGCTCTTTTCTTTCTATGTTCTGTTTGAAACTACTGCTGCTGGGAGTTGATTCCATACATTGATTGTTTGGTTCAATTGATCCTGTTATAAATAGATTGATTTATGTAATAAATCAACGTCTACATCAGAATATTTTATAGTTTGTGAAAGGAACACAATTGGCTGTGTTTAGGTTTAAAGGGTGGGATATGGCAGTGAATTTACAAGGTACAGAGGAATAACACCCGAGTCCTCAGAAATGGCAACACATATATCACGTGCGAAACAGTATACTCCGTTATGTCCATGGTACTCATATCTATAGGCGACGGTTATCACTTTCCATCAGGTGACCCATCAGCTTGTTTTCCATTCTAAGTTGTATAAAAAGAAATTTTTTTCTTTAATAAGATTTATGTAGATATCGACATAAAGTATACAGTATCAGCAAATATAGAATTCCACTCGTTGCTCTGTCTTCGCGCTGAACACCACTCACTTAACTCGACGGATTGAATCGACGACATTGTGAATTCAAGAACACACGGATCGTTACCCCCGAACTAATGTTCGCGAGCAACTTCAACCTTTGTAATTCTGATAATAAGTTTAACATAACGCAATGAATTACATTTGGAACTTTGTCCTTCTATGTAACTTTCAAATTTATTTTAACGACTTTCTCACGGTTATAGGTAGCAATAATCTTGACTGTAAGTTGTAAACTTAAACACACATAAAGGGCTGATAGTAATTTAACGTTCCGCTCGGTTTGGCAGTTCAGTCGATTTTCATTCCAGGTTGGAAACAACTTTCTCTTTACTCCAACACAACCATAGCTAATTATGATAAAGTTTTATCATAATAATGCATTATAGATATGTATGCACATTCATCATCATTCCAGCCATTATTCCGTCCACTGCTGGATGTAAGCCTCCCCCATAGACTGCCATAAGGAACGCTCCTGAGCCACCTGCGTCCACTGACTCCCTGCATGAATCCCTCCCTGAATGACGACCTCAAATGCATTATTTGAGGTCGTCCATCTAGTGGGGAGTCGTCCTACTTCGTCGTTTACCCGTACGAGGTGGCCACTCAAGAATGTTTCTTTTCCATCAAATGTCGGTTCTTCGAGCTACGTAACCAGCTCATCGCCACTTCAGCTTGCTTATCCTTCGGGTTATATCGATTATTTTGTGTGTTGCCTTCTTCATAGTCTCCTAATTTGAAATTATATATGTTACTAAGGTGATTTAATGAAACAGGACAGCAATCATGTACTATATTGTTCAAAGCAAACTCAAGAATAAAAGTATTGGCCACTTCGTAGATCTGCCCTATACCCTGATGTCTTGGCGACGATATACGATCGAACCTCATAGACGCGGGATAAGGAAAAAGGAAATTTATATAAAGTTGTTTGCATCTCTATATTGCCTATTTTTCAGACCGAAATACAATATATGAGGTCACCTATATGCCTTATACGCTGTATTTTGGTTTAAAAAATGAGGTAAAATAGTAAGATTACAGGCTACTGTGACAAAGAAAACCTTTTCAATTAAAATAAATGATCATCAAACGTATTTTACAATTATTGATAAAAATATCAGTTAAAAAGCCTTAAAAAAGTAAAGTAGAAAAATTATATTTTATGTTAGAAAAAGTGCGAGTCGGACTTGTGCAACGAGGGTACCGTATAAAATCATCAAGTTAATTTTTTTGTGATATAAATACAAATTTACAATTTTAGAATTTTTTTTTTACGTACACTATATGTTTTTTTTTTTATTGGATGAAAATGGAGTGGTAATGCGCTAATGGGATACGCTGGCAGGGCACCAGTGAAGGGTGATCGATGAGGATGAAAACAGGCCAGTTAGACCATCATGGTGAATTCATCAGGAATTAGTCATGATAGTTTCCAGGGGGAACCGCGAGGAGGTCGACCTGGTTGGATATATTGCTAGCAATGGGATTCTTACTCTACATTACTAACAATCCCTTTTCCCCCCTACCCTATATAGGTTGTGATTCCCTTTGCAAATGTCTAAATATGCGATATAAATGGAACATAAAAGGCCGTATCTTTTGATTGTGTCGATTTAGAAGCTTGATTTTTTTTTTCATTGCTTTAAGAGGTTGCAGACCTGAGTATATGATAACAGTTTTAACTTAATACTTTCACGAGTGCCTAAGAAAAAGAGTGACAGACGGATGGAGGGATGGCGGACGGACGGATAACGAAGTGATCCTATAAGGTTCCGCCTTTTCCTTTGAAGGTATGGAACCCTAAAAAATAAATTTGATGGTGACACTCTATACTTACTTTGATGATTTGAAAATCTGACGTTTCCAAATTCTAATCAATAGAAGAAAAGGAAAAATCTATGTAATTTTTTTTTTATACAACTTAAAATGGCAAACAAGCTGACAGCCTACCTGATGGAAAGTGGTCACCGTCGTGAGGTAGTACCATGGACATAACAGTGTATACTGTTTCGCCCATGATACTCACCATGCGTTGTTATTCCTGAGAACTCAGGAATTTATTTCTCAGTATTATTATTACAATGAGAACTCCAACGATCGCTAGTACGAGAAGCTTATTGTTTATTTATATACGCTCCTAGAATCAGTTACATTATACGACGATTCATTTAGCGAATCCCCCGAGATATTTTAACCCTGCCTCGACATATTAATCCTTGTTAAGTCCGATAAATTATTCAGCTTACTTGGGCTGCCTTTCACGGTAGGTTAAGAAACAATATCGTTTGGGAATATTATGCTCTTGACTTCAAGGCTGGCTTTCACTTGGCTACTTTCGGATTAGCTAAATACTAGCTGTGTCTCGCGATTTTCTCCGCTAGACTGAGACATATTTATTGGCTTGGATAAAAATAATCCCAATTACATTGAAAATTAAATAATTGTAAATTTTTTTTAAATTGATGATGAATGGTTGAGCCATTAAGACGTCAAATATACTCATTTGGAGAAAGGGATTGTTAGTAATGCATAGTATTAGGTCAACCTCCACGCGGTCTCCCCTAGAAACCATCGTATCTACAAGAGATTTCGTCATTATGGACTAACTGATCCGCTTTCGTCGTCGCCTATCATTTCTAACTTCAGTGTTGCCAACGTATATCAATAGCGCAGATAGTGTTATCATTCCATTTTCATCTATTAAAAAAATATACACAACGAATATATTCACATAAGGGGGAAAGGGATTGTTAGTAATGGGATCTAATAATCTTACTGTTAGCTTTCAATAACATTTGAAACTCCTACCGAAATTATAATAATGTGACTTAAAATATGTATAAATATAAAGTAAATAATTATGTATAAACTTGTCTAGTTCTTTTGTTTGTAAAATGCCACAATATTGTACACCGCTCTACCCGCTGACATTGACGCTCCTTTCCACTTTGGATGTTGCTGGAAGATAACTCTTTTAGAGCTAAGTTCGCCTTTGTACATTTGATTACTTCTGACATATTTTTATGTATAATTAGTGTGTACAATAAAGTATAATAATTAAATAAATAATAAATAAAAAAGTATGAAAAATTTTCCCTTTAAAGTTAATATATAAGTAAAACACTGATTTATTTATATATTTATCTATACGTAGCTAGGGCATATCGCTAATGTCAATAAGAATATTGTGATCATTAGACCATATTAAGTTTGCCACTATTTTTATTTGCGAAATAATGTCCACCTGTCGCATTCACGTTCACGGAATATCTGTATTCCGTTCAACTATTCACGTCGGAGCGGTGACACTATCGTGTTTCCGCCGTGGCGCCGTCACGCGGTCGACTGCGGCTCTACTGTGACGTTCGACAACATTTGGAAGTTTAAAATTTTCAATCTTTTATAAGAAAAATACATTTAGTTTAGAATATACCGATGTTCAGCATCGGTATATTCTAAACTAAATGTATTTTTATAATATTATAAATTTTAATATACCAAAAATATAGTCCTTCTTAAAACATCTCTGATACCTAACTGCGGTTGTTAAACCTTGTTAAGCGTGACAACTACTGGTAAAATCCTCCAAGGGGGTGCCTCATGTTCAGCAGTGGACAGTTAATGGCAGATACATGATGATGGTGATACCAATGTTATGTCGATGGTGTCGTAAGAGGCAACTAAGGGAAGGCAAGGGATGGACAGCAGCGTCTTTTTCAAAATATCTTAAAAGTCTAAATGTGGCTGCCTATTCGTCTGCCAAGCGTGGCAACTACTGGCAAAACTCTTTAAGGAGGAGACTTATGTTCAGCAGTGGACAGTGAAAGGCTGATATGATGACGACAATGATGATACTAATGCTGTGTAATTGTCGGCATAACATGAGCCACTCTTTCCTTTTCCGTGGGTGTCACAAGAGAGAACTTAATGTTTGAGGAATGTACAGCAGCGTCTCTCTTAAAACGTCACCAAAGGTGAACTGCGGTTGCCAACTCTCTTTAATAATACTAACCAAGTCGATATAATAATATATCCATTTGAAACTTACGAAACTGAAAAATATACATTTTACAGGGGAACGTTTTGAAATATTAGAACGCAAATAACTTTTAACAAAAATCACGTGTTTTGGAGAGAACTTCAGTTTAAATAACAACGTTATAGCAATAATTCATGTAAAATAACTAAATTAAGATTGAAAAATTGACAAAATAAGTATTAAATTTTTTAAATTAAAGTGTTTATTATAGAAAATACTATAAAAATATGCGAAGTAAGTTTACTTTGGGTATATCACAAAAATATGGAGATTCGAGCTACTCGATTTCTTTAACCGTTAGAGATAGAAATTTAAAAATAAGCCACAATAAGTAGTATGGCGCAAAATGTAGATTTTTAAAGGAATGTAAAATTTGAAAAAAACTGCAGATTCGTAAATCTGCCATAGAGGTGACGATATGTCACTGTGTATGCTCTTGTAACTGAATCTCTAAAATGTTCCATGTGGCTTTAAATCTTTGTGGTAGCTTAATGTTTTCTTACAGCGAGTTAAGAAATACGAAGTACTCTTTAGAGATAGATGTTTCTATTACATAAGCCAAAACATTTAATCCTTAGAAATCTCTGAAAGATATTAATGACTGTTATATATTTTATTCGTATTTTTGAGCGTCTTAATGTGGTGTTTTTATTTATAAAAGCACCTGAAAATATAAGGCTTCTTTTAAGAGAGTTCGTTACGCAATTCTTTCGTCAATTCTGAAACAAATTTGATAATACTTTTTTAAATAGATTGGTTAAATATCTTATATTGAATTAATTAATAATTGGATTACAATAGAATGAATTTTAAAATAATCTTATTTACTAATTACTTATAAAGTACCTAGACTTATGACAGAGTTTGATAGTATTTTAATAATTTTTTTTGTATAATTTTCACATCATGGTAAGAACAAAGCATATATTTTTAAATTTCTACATCGTACCGTCATATTAACTAGCATTTTTTGTAAATTGTATTATTGATCGATTGAAATTTTGTCACGGTTTAAGACCCCTGTTTTTCTTTTCACTGCGGTTCTCAATTCGGTTGCATTTTTTCTATGTTTGTTGCCTCATAACTATATTAGAAATAGTAATTTATTAATAAAAACTTATTATTTGACAAAAACACAAAGTTACAAACACAAGATACAATGGACACCACACTAGGCGAACCTGTATCGTGAGCACCCGACAAAGATTCACAATTGACAATCAAATTAGTTCTGAACGGATTGGAAAAATTCTTTTTTATCTTATTAAGTTAGAGGATGTACTTATAAACTGTATCTACTATAGTATCTGTATCTACTTATAACTATCATGGGACCAATGCAAGCGAAAGAAGAAATTATATCAGGATCGTAGTAGTTTAGTTTTGAAATCGAAATAACAGGTTTTACTACAATTAAAATAGTTTTTTTTTTTGTGGAACACAATCTTTAATTAGCGGAGCAATATCGATTTAATATTTGCATTTGAAAATTTAAATCCAGATCGAGATAAATTAATCAATACAAGTGAAGTCGTGGGCCGGGCCTGTTAAAAACGAGAATGTTAATGATCGAAATTGATATATCGAGCCGGGTCGCTCGATATCTGTCGCTGGCAAGTTGTAATCTTCCAATTAATTATAAGCAACAGACTCTATCAGCGCAATAAAGCTGTAGCAGCCGGCCGGTAATTTCTTCACGAGATAATCAGAGTGAAACATGAGGAATAAGCCTTTTCCTACTTACGCCCCGCAGTGATTGATGACTACAGACGACGTGAAAATGATCGGGTCTACAAAGTAATTGTATTAGTAATATAATGATCATAATTTGCAATGATGTATTATATATTATAATTAATTATCTATTTAATTTTTTTTTATACAATTTAGAATGGCAACCAAGCTGACGGCCCACCTGATGTAAAGTGGTAACCATCACCTATAAACATGAGCAGTACCATGGACATAATAGAGAGTACTAAGTCGCCCATGATACCTTTTATGCGTTTCCATTCCTGAGGACTAAGGTAATATGCCTCTGTGCCCTGTAATTTCATTGCCATATCCCATTCTTCAAAGCGAAACATAGAAAATTCTATTAATAGCAACAATAATTGTGTAAATCATTTCGAAATTAGATGGTAATCCAGTAACGTTACCTAAAAAATTACCAGGAAGTTCACTTCCTGGTAATTTTTCAAGTCGCTTAATAAAGTTTGGCAATAATTAAATTAAAATATATTTCTTTTTTCATTTAAGATTTCCTCTTGTCCGTGCAGTTAATTTATGCATCATCTTCCAGCCAGTTCTATCCCAGGCCATATCCTTGTCCTCCTTATGCGACATGACACCTAGTGTTTCCTTTATCTGTCCCATGTAGTTATTCCTCGATCTTCCCCTTCCTCTTTTGCCTTTAGAGTCCTTCTACTATGCTCTTTAAATAATCGTCATGTCGTATAAGGTGGCCTAGCATTTCACCTTTTCTATTCTCTATTGTTTTAATTAATGTTTGTTTCTCATTCACTCTTAAATATATATATATATATATATATATATATATATATATATATATATATATATATATATATATATATATATATATATATATATATCATCTTCATCATCTTCCTACACTTATCCCAATCATTTGGGGTCGGCGTAATATGATTTTCTCCATATTACAAAAAGATTCGGTTTTTAATTTAACGACCGGCCACCTGCCTGACGTCAACCCTCTTAGGGAATAATATATATATATATATATATATATATATATATATATATATATATATATATATATATATATATATATATATATATATATATATATATATATATATATATATATATATATTAAGTAAAATAATTTTGTCTTCTTTTTTCTGTCTTGTCAAAAAAATAATTCATTAAGTAATTAAATAATTAATGCATTCATTTCGATGAGTTATATCCACATTAAATTCAATTATAACTTAATTAAAATAATTATAACCGTACAAATTGTAATGTCTAATTTATTATTAAATAAGTTATCTAACACAAGTTATAGAGAAGCTTTGCTGGTTCGCTGTAATGGCGCGGTTCGTGAAATCTGTCATTAAGTTATACTCGCATAATCAATTTCAATGATCATTTACATAGTATATAATTTATATATCGTTAAAGTAACTAGAGGTGTATATAATATCAAACTTATATATATACATAGAAAATCTAGACTATCAATTTCTCATGACCATATTATTTTTCATCATCATCATCGTCATCATCATCATCATCATCATCACTGCTGAACATAGGCCTCTCCCTATCAAGGGCTTTGCTAGTAGTTGCCACGCTTGACAGGCGGGTTGGCAACTGCAGCTAGACTTTGTTTGTTTTAAGTGGAACGCTGCTGCCCATCCTTCGACCACTTTGTTCCTTTAGTTGCCTATTACAACATCCACAGGTAACGAAGGGATGGCCCATTCAAAGCCGAGACCGCTCGCGTTCGACCCTTAGTCGCTACTGATTGCTACGGGAAAGGAAAGGATGACCTGTTCTATGGCGGGACCAGAAGGTGGACTGCCCATACGTAATCATTGCTGCAACATATCAAGAAGTATGATGCAGGAATAATATACTTTTATCGTAATAAATAATATTAAAAAAATATATATCATATTAACATAGTTTTAAATCTTCGTAATAGAATGAGTTTTTCCAAAATGAAAATATAAACAAAAAATAAATTATATTTTTATATTACTTTGTAGGCAAAATAGATCGATCTATTTTGCTGACAGAGTAAGAAACCAAAGAAAACCTATACTGTGTCACCCGGCCAGATAATTTATAGCAGGCTATATTTTCGTTTCATGGGAAGTTACCCAGTATCCAGTAGTCAGAGGTTAAAAATTTATTATGGTGGTCCACAAACAAGTAATGTTTTTAACAAAAAAAATTCTTTATTGGTATTATTATTTCAGCCGTTAACTGTCCACTGCTGGACATAAGACTTTCCCATAAGGGGAGTTTTGCCAGTAGTTGCTATGTTTGGCAGGCGGGTTGGTAACCGCAGTTAAGCTTTAGAGATGTTTTAAGAGGAACACTGCTGCCTATCTCACTCGTCCTCTCTTAGTTGCCTCTTACGACACCTACGGGAAAGGAAAGGGTGGCCTATTCTATGCCGGGACCACACGGCTTTATTGGTATATATAGGACTATAAAGGAATGTTAAACATTTGCATTGGTCAAACATAATATTTTTAAGATACAAAAGAAATGTTTCGTGTCATTCACAACCAGAATGTTTACACCGTCCCGAATCCCGTTCCTTTGTCCCTGGAACATGCACAAACAAGGTCTAACATTCCGTAACTTATTGTTATAAGTGAAACAGGTTACAATCACAAATAGAAAAGTCTGTTATAGTGATGTGTCGAGTTTTGTCGATTTGTTTCAGACTCGATTGGTTTTCGAGTGTAATCAAACATAACTCGAATCTGAGAACTTGCACAAGTACTCAGATGCGTGTTATGTTATATGTACTGTATATGTATGGGTATTCGAGTAGTTTTTTAATGATTTGAAAGTTGATTATGTAAGTAATAAGTGTATAGTGATTTAATAATTCGTCCCTTTGTAATTAAGAAAATTTTGCATCAGTATTTTATTATATTAATTCTTACTAATATTTATAAAAGGAAAATGAGTTTAATTCTTTGTTACCTCTTAGCATTTTAATGGCTTAACCAATCACTATAAAATATATACGTATAATATGTGACAAAGAAGCTATTTTTAAATTCAGTCAGTAATATAGTTTTGGTTACGCAGGCAAAGTCAAAGTAAAAGCTATCATTTAATATAATATTGAATCAGTAACTATAAATATTTATGATAAACACACGAATAGTATTCGAGTACCGTAAGTACTCGAAATATATTAGAATACTGTGTATTCGAGTTTTGTATAGGTACTAAGTACACGAATACTTAAATACCTACAAGTAGTAGATATTCGGGTAAATATTTGAATTGTCGTAACTCGGCACATCACTAGTCGGTTCCGTAGCTACAGGTGTCATATGTTGGCACGCCTGTCCATCTGTCTGTACGATTTTGTTCTTATTGTTCACCATCTTGTTATGGGGAAGTGTCGCCGTGTATGCGAGTGTAATACGACACGTGCCATTGTTTACAACTGTGTCGGGTTACTTTAGACTAACATGCTTCAATACACAAAAATGTGTTAGGGAATGTTTTATACGTATTACCTGTAAATGCGATCTTTGTTTATATTATACGACCAATTAATTGTGTAATTTAATTCTTTCAGATAATTGTTTAACTCGTGTTTCTGGCGTGAAGCAGTTGTGTATGCATAGCTGTGTTTTAGTTTGAAAGGTGCGATATAGCAGTGAGATTACTGAGTACGGAGATATAGTACCTTAGCTCTTAGGGATTAGGGATGGGTAATATAATATACAGCAATATATATATATTTTAGTTACAATATCTGTATACTGGTTAAAATATTAAAAGTCTGGTATTTAAAAAAAATAATATTGAATAACAGATTTTTAACATATTCTAAAATAGATATTCGACCAGTGTGGGCGTTATTCAAGGGGTGAATCTTTTTCACCTGCCCACCTGATGGAAAGTGGTAACCGTCGCCTATAGACATGAGCAGTACCATGGACATAACAGAGTATACTGTTTCGCCCATGACACCCCCATGCGTTGCCATTCCTGAGGACTCAGGTATTATTCCTCTGTACCCTGTAAATTCACGCCATATCGCACCCTTCAAACCGAAACACAGCCATGCAAACACAACTGCTTCACGGTAGAAACACGAATGGGACAGAGGTAGCCAAGCAATCGACTTTTGTACAAAGTCTCTCTCTGGATTTGTAATGGGTAAACTCAATAAACTCTAATATTATTAAAAAAAAAGAACTCAATGTTTAGATACCGGATTAGTATCCATATCACCAATGTCATTTAGGGATTATAATGCATGAATGAATGGTATCCCAATTTACCTTGTTATATCCATGCTACTGTTCATGTTTGTGGGCGACGGTTACCAATTTCCTTCAGAGAGACCGTCAATTCGTTTGCATTCCATTTTCCATAAAAAATATCTAATAAAGTTACCTATTTGCATTCTTATACTATGGTTAACTATTGGAAATTTTACACAGTTATATGTTAAGTATCTATCCAAAGATATATTGATGTCATTAAAAATTTCTCATGAATTTTTGTGAGTGATTAAAATGATGGATGAAAATGAAGTTTATGTAAATGATCACGTTCGTTCATGAATGAATCATGCAACGCGAGAGTTAATGGTGATCAAATTTGTAACGGATTATCAGTAAACATGACCATTTTTAGCATTAACGTCCCATATTTGGTTAAGGCCGTTCATCCATAAGAGAACAAAAGCTTACTGTTACCATGCTGGCCAGGTGGCTTGGTATAGGATTCTGTTTTCAATTTACTTTAAAAAGGAAAAGATTTTCAGTTCGGTTGTAATTTTTTATGTTTATTATCTCCTAACTCCGTCAGTTATTAACTGATTTGGAAAATTCTTTTTTTTTATCTGAAATCATATATTTTCATATCGATTCTATAGGAAGTAACTGAATTTTGAGAAAAGAAAGATTTGTCTTACAAAAAAAGAACAAATTCAATCGTGGCGAAATCAGTAATTTTTATTTAAAAATTAAATTACTCAACTGAGTTTTTTTTTAATGGGTGATAATGGAATGGTAACCCTACCCGCGCTATCGGTATACACCGGCGGGGCACCAGTGAAGGATGATAGGTGAGGATGAAGTAGGTCAGTTAGCCCATCGTGACGAATTCAATAAGAATTGTTCACGATGGTTTCTAGGGGGAACCACGTAGAGGTCGACTTAATAGGGCATATTGCTAACAATGGGGTTGTCAAACTCCATTGTTAACAATCCCTTTACTCCTTTACTCAGTTTGATAAATTTTTTGTGAAACCAGTGTAGAAGTACAACCCTTTAAATAAAAAAAAAAGAATTTTCCAAATCGGTTTACAACTGGGGTAACAAACACAAAAAATTACAACCGAATTAGAACCTCTTTTTTCCAAATCGATTGAATACATTGTATTTTTACTTCGCCATTGTGAAATTATTAGAAACATAATTAGAGGAGATTTTAAGTAATAACATTGAAGAATTCATTAATAATGAAATGCAAATAGAGTGTAGATATATTCAAGGAATACGCGATCCTGTGTGTTCCGCTCGTGTTGATTCAGCCGACATAGCCGCAGCCGCCAGATGGCGCTGTCACCGCCCGCTCCGAGCCATGACGCGGGAACTCCGCACGTGCTATTGTTTACAACTGAAATTCGCCTATATTATACATATATGCGCCTCGATTTAAATTACAATGGAAAATTATGCGCAATTAAATCGTATTTAGATTACATTATACAGTTTAATTGCATTTAATTATTTTACATTTGGGTAAATGGCCGTGTGGTCCCGGCATAGATAGATAATTTATTTGCCTTACTTACAGCATACAAATTATAACAGATATACATAAAAAGCGAGATAACATAAATGATTAAAAAAAATACATATACAGCCAAGTACAATTTTTCCTTTTGTGCGTGTGCCATAACAATACAAAATGGTCACAACTCAGTTTACTGCTTCGCCCTCAAAAGAGCAAAGCACTGATATTCTGTTGCGGCCAAAGGGAATAGGGTCACAATAAAATAATACTACCAGATAATCTATACAGTAAACAGACAGATATACAGTAAAGTATTACTTATTACTTTTTTTATTATTATTTTTTCTATGGAATTTCGCGGCTCACTTTTGGCCACAACAGAAAATCAGTGTTTTGCTCTTTTTAGGGCAAAGTAATAAGCTGATTTGTGACCATTTTGTGTTACTGTAACACACGCATGGAGGGGAAAAAATTATTATATGAAAAAACTTATTTTATGTATTTGTTTTTTTTTGTATATGTATTTTTTTATCTTTTTTTCACTGTGCATTTATGTCTATTGTTGTTTGTGTGCTGTAAGTATGCAAATTAATTATTTTTCTCAAACATGCTTGGAAATGTGAGCATTATTTTGACAATCTTCTTCGAGATAAATCAAAATTGCCGTACTGGCCAGATGCATGCAGATACAACAAACTAGCTTGCCAAGGGTAGCAACTACTGGCAAAACCCTACAAGGACGAGGCTTATGTTCTAGTGGGCAGTTAAAGGCTGATATGCTGATGACGATGCGTAAATTTAATACAAAAATATGTAAGTGTAACTAAAACTGACAGTCAGTTATATCTATGTAGATACTAATTAGACACTTCGAGACGTCGAATTGAGAAAGTATTTCTGTCGGAAGAGGGAGACTTTGTACAAAAGTCGATTGCTTGGGTACCTCTGTCCCATTCGTGTTTCAACCGTGAAGCAACTTTGTTTGCATGGCTGTGTTTCGGTTTGAAGGGTGGGGGTATGGCGTGAATTTACTGGGTACAGAGATATAACACCTGAGTCCTCAGGAATGGCAACGCATGGGGGGTATCATAGGCGAAACAGTATACTCTGTTATGTCTATAGTACTGCTCATGTCTATAGGCGACGGTTACCACTTTCCATCAGGTGGGCCGTCAGCTTGTTTGTTTGAAAAAAATAATAATAAATATTTACCTGAATACTTTGATTGCGCTAGTTGCTGGGCTGTTCATTATAATCGTGTACTATTGGTGACTTACCTGAAACGAAAACAAATGAATGTTATCAAAATGAATGTAATAATATGGCATATTTAATACGGAATTTTATCAATTGGGCGAGGGATTAGTGGAAGATTTTCTAGAAAAGACATTTGCTTCTGTACATCTAGTCGGCTTACGTTTCTGTCGCGAAGCAGCTGCAGTTATATGGTCTTGCTTCGTTTTAAATAATGGGATATGGCTGTGTAAGTATAAAGTGTAGAGGCATAATATTTTAGTACTCGGGAATCACTACGATTGTACAACAGTAAATTTCATGGTGCTGTTTATGTTTTTTTTTTTACAACACAGGGGGCGAATGAGCATGCGGCTCACCTGATGGCAAGTGACTACCGCCGCCCATGATCACCCACAACACCAGCGGCATTGCAGGTGTGCTACCGGCCTTTTAAAAAGGAATATATATGTTTATAGATAAAGCTTACTTTTTTTTGTAATGGATGATAATGGACTGGTACCCCGTCTGTGTTATCGGTCGTCTATGTTACTATAGACCTCCAATGAGGGTTGATTGGTGAGGATGAAAAGATAGATCAGTTAGCTCATCGTGACGAATTGAACGATATATTAGTCATGATGGTTTCTAGGGGAAACCGCGTGGAGGTCAACCTGATAGGGTATGTAGATAGCGATGGGGACTAATCTCCCCTTTACTAACAATTCCTTCCCCCTTGGTTTGAGATAACGGTGAAATGGTGGTACTATGTGTTTACGATCAGGTGGATAGTTAATTTATTTGATATTACAAGTTACATGATTTTTTTTGAATTGGATATCGAAAATTAGGGGTGTCACCGAAAATTGCTAGTAATAAAGCAGTGTGCACAAGCGTGCGAGATCAGTCGTGTGGCGGCGACAACCCGGCTAGCGGATAAGTGCCCGACCAGATGTGTGGAGGCGCGATAAAATTTTACGAGGAGCCAGGACTCGCTGACTAGTACTGACTCGAGGGCCCGCTATTACAGAACTTTCGATCCTCTAGTGCACACTAAAGTTAGGCTCATAACGCATCTGACTTTGGACGAGTCAGTCGAGCTATAAACGGATACGTAACTGAAAGGAACCCGATTACAAATTATTTTCTGCGCCGTTTGGTTTCATTTGAGTTGAATCAGCTTTGATCTGTTACACACTTGAACTCTCTTGTTCTAAAGTATCAATTATTATACACTAAATTTCTTTTTTTTTATATATGTGTTCTTTATATATATATATATATATATATATATATATATATATATATATATATATATATATATATATATATATATATATATATATATATATATGTGTTTTTAAACTTTATATTTATATCTGTTGGTAGTTGTGTGCTGTAAATAGATAGATAGAGAATTTATTTGCATTATTTACCGCACAAATTACAATACAAACATACACATAAAAAAGCAACTAAAGTAAACAAAATATATAAAACAACATATATATACAACTCTTTCGTACATTTATAGATAGATAGATAGATAGATAGTTTTTTAAAGGTGATAATGATTTGGCGTTTATTTACATTATCTTACAGCACACAAATTACAATAAAATAAAAAAAACATACACGTAATACACAGCAAAAGAGACAAAAGAATAAAAATAAAAAAAGCACAAATAAAAAAAAAAATACAAAAACAAAATACATAATCTAACAATCTCCTTTGTTAACATTCCTTCATGCGTTCATTCATTCATAGTTATATAAATAGCGAAGAAAAAAAAAATTAAAAAAGAAATAAACAAAACAAATAATAAAACGTGTTCGTAGAGAAAACTAATATTTTCTGCAACATACGAACATGTTAGGAAACAGCGGAGTGGCGACATGCTGTCCCAACGAGTGTCCGGCAGCGCGCCCGCGTTCCTGCCCATAATTTGCCCATAATCGTTTTAGCTCTCCATCATATTATGCGAATATCGCTATCCATACTGAATATCTGCTTAAATGTACACTTTTTAGAACAATATATAACTGCAGAATATAAAAAAAATTATAATGTCCTTTTAAGTAAAGAAAACGTAACTTTTAAAGATATATTAAGGAACGGTAACGCGCGAAGAGTATCATGGGCGACACGGTATACTCTGTTATGTTCATACTACCGTTCATGTCTATAGGCGACGATTACCACATTTCATCATCCCCTCAACTTGTTTGCCATTCAAACTTGCATTAAAAAAAATGAGACATTACCTTAACCAATATTAAGTAGTAAAATACAATCGTAATTTAATAATAATATAAAATTTACATGTAGTAAGCGAAAATCATGTTATAAATTTATCGATTTAATTCCTCCATTAAATACAGTACAAAATAATAATTAATTCTAAAATACTTATTTTGACTTGATCGTGTCAAATGTTATTGAATTGATAAAAAAAGGATTTAGGATTTTATAGGAAAGGACTAACATTGCATATTCTTTTATGCGTCGTACTGTTTTAGCTATTATTTCTGATCTATATTCTCCGAGTGAAGCTGATGCCAGTGTATATTTCCCATAAGACTCACTGATGCACTTTATAAAGATACGAGGAAAGCATCTCAAAAGGGGTGGCAGGTGTGTGCTCTCAAATCTGATAGGCGATACATAGTGGATATGTATCAGAATGGATGTATTTATATGCGTTTATTTGCGGTCGAGACGCAAGAGTCACGGTCTAAAGTGAGAACAGAAAGCGTGTGCGTCCTTTCATGAAGCCATATTGCTCTGTCAAACTGCGGTATGCTGCTGTAAATTCTACCAGTTGGAACATTAATCTCGATGACGTGTGATAGAATTATCACGATGTAAGTACCGTGATACAGTTTGATTAATTGTAAGCAAAGATCACTAACCGAAATGTTGCAAATGTTACACGAAAAGTATTTATCATTCTTCATTCTGATTCTATAATTTCGGAAAAACCAATCTTCGTCACTGGATCTTTGTTGTTCCTTTTTACAAGACAAGACCATTTTTCTCTAAAATAATTGAAGATATCAACTTGAAATTGCAGTAGGATTTAATAGAAAAATATCAATGCTAAAAAAAGCAAGCAAGGTGATTATAAAAAATATCATACACTTAAAGATTTCTAGTAAAACAGATCTACAGGGAATTGGACATAAACACTTCAGCGGCATCTAATTGCCCGATTGGAGACGTATGAGTTTCCGAAAATATACGTATGGTGTATTGTTCCCAAAATACACGTGTGATGCGATGCAACGCTGTTGTAAATTATCGCGACAGATTGACGCGAAGCGACAATTCGACGCCACGGTGCTCCGGCTGTCACCAAACTGTTATTTTTGTTGATGTGTTGAACCTTTATTGTAGCAAAGGTTAGTTTATTTGGAAATAAAAAAAAAGAAAATCGTAGGACGTTTTTAGGACAGCGTAAAGTATCCAGACTAAGTTAATTTAGAAAACTTTAAGCTTAAAAGCTTGGACGTTTCATTAATATAATTAGTTTTATCTTGGACGAAAATATTTCGATGAAGAAGATAAGTATTAAATTTAAGCGTATATTACATTTTAAGTGAATGTGTTGATGTCAAAAATATTAATAAAATAACATACATATAAGCATCATGTTTTTTTACAGTCGTAGTTCAACTTGGCCATATTTGAATATAATATTTAAAAATGTGTAGTGTGAACTGGCCAGTATTGGGATTACGTTTTCTAGGATCAGTAAAATATGTTGTGGTATTTAACTATTAGGTTGCAATGACAATACATTCTAAACTCCATTTCAGTTGGCTTATTAAAAAAAAAAATCTCAAGCAATTCGTGCATAATAGCCCATCAGAGCACACTTAACTTGTAAAACTTCCGAGATGAAGTGACAAACTTCCAAGATGTCCCCCCAGAGTCGGATTAATGTATTCCAACACAGATTAAGTGTGACGTATTTTTTGCAGGTGACACACACATCTGCGTCACAAGAATAGCTGATGCACATATGGGGTGTAAACGAATGCTTTTAAAACGCCCCATTGAATGCATTGATGTAACACGAGATGCTTAAGAGTGCCGTTGAAAGATTTGCCGTGTCACCTTTGTTTGCGAGATAGAAGATATGGTGCATTAGTGTACATGAAGCTAATAATGGGGTGCCCGAGAGGTGTCGATGAATGTGATTTTTTTATACGTGTTCGAAAACGCTTAAGTTTCACATAGACTCAATTTATTTTAATAGTTAAGAAAAAATAGAAAGGATAACATACTGCGTACTCAATGAGTTTTTAAAATCAATGTGCATGCAATAAAGTATGCTTTGAAAATGGATGTTGAAATTGATAATTATCATATTAGCCTTTAACCGTCCACTGCTGAACATAAGCCTTCTCCAGAAGGAGAAGTTTTTCCAGTAGCCGCTATCCTTAGTAGGCGGTTTGGTAACCGCAGTTTGGCTTTTTGTTATGTTTTAAGAGGGACGCTGCTGCCCATCCCTCTTATAAATAATAATAAGAATAGGAGTGCAATTCTATGCCGGGACTATACGGCAATATAACTAAAGAAATAGATACGTCTTAGGATATGGATCGTGGATGCTTGATTGTCATATAAAAGACCTTGTGTAAAAGCAAATAAATATACATAAAACAAACTGTAGTATAATTTAGGGTTCCGTACCTCCAAATAAAAAAGGAACTCTTGTAGGATCACTTTGTTGTCCGTCCGTCTGTCAAGGTCATTTTTGTTAGAAACGCGTGGAGGTATCAAAGTGAAATTAATATCATATACTCAGGTCTGCAATCTCTTAAAGCAGTGAATTGTACTTATTTTACAAGAATAAATAACCTCGATGATTTATACGGAACCCTCGTTGCGTGAATCCGACTTGCACTTGATCCATTTTGTATCACACACACGCAACCTACCGAAGCCTGTCAATTGATTGACGTTTATTTGTTTGTCCCCATTGTTCTCCGGTTTACTGCAGCGGTTAAAACCAAAGCTTCGGAGGCGGAGTGCCGTTAAATTTAACGTGTGTTTGGTGCAGTGTAACGTACGGTAACTGTTTGTATTTGTTGGTCTATCAATCAATTTGTTTGCTCAAAGTTTATGCACGTTTTATAGGTGATTTCAATAGTTTTATCTAGTTTTATGTTTTAATGGAAATGTTTGGAATAATTGACATTTCTCGACGTTTTAACTAGGCCATAGTAAACAAGGTCATAAGTCAGTCTGAAATGTCTTTGTTTTTCATTCTTTTATCTCTTTTTACTCTGTACTTCTGTATTATGTGTATGTTTGTATTGTTATTTGTGTGCTGTAAGTAACGCAAATAAATTATCTATCTATCTCTTAAATGCACAGTTGTTATTTGATGTCATTTTCGATAAGGATTGATGAGAATTATAAAGAGAATTACAGCAATGTTACATTAAACAGCATCCATTTCAGCATTTCAGCCATTATTCCATCCATTGTTGGAAATAGCCCGCTGACCTTCCATTATTTCACTCGCAGATAATGGAGTTTTCTATAGGTGAAAGAATTTTTTTACAAACAAACACATAAAATAAAATATTTTGTTTTTAATATTAATACAGATTGCACAAATTAGCTAAACACGCTGATTGGACATATCGTCAAGATTCCAAATTGTACTGGTAACTAACAAGTGACCAATCTTACTTCCAGATTTATTATTTTAATAATTTAATGATATTATGTTATTTGGTCAAGGGGTGGGTAGCAGCGTCTCTTTTAGAACATCGCCAAAGCCTAAGTGCAGTTGCCAATTCGAATGCCAAGCGTGGCAACTGTTGCCAAAAGTTCTCTTTTGGGGTAGGTCTATATTCAGCAATGGACAATAGACAGCTGATATGGTGATGATGATGACGATATTATTTACAGTCGAAAAAATTAATAATTATAATATAATATATTCTTATTATATGATATTTCTCTCCATCCTAAGGTTGCCTAGAAGAGATCGCTATTTAGCAGTAAGGCCGTCCATTTTTGCCTCTTTATCTTGCTTTTATTTCATTAAATATTAATTTTGTTTGTATACATATTATTATTCTTTATAATCTGTATCACTCTTTGAAGGGAACAGTAAATAGATTTTCTGTTATTTCTGTCTACGATCGACTGGTAAATAACGCCATAGTTTGCCATAGTTGGCGTGAATTTACTAGGTATAGAGGAATAACACCTGAGTCCTCAGGAATGGCAACGCATGGGGGGTATCATGGGCGAAACAGTATACTCTGTTATGTCCATGGTACTGCTCATGTCTATAGGCGACGGTTACCACTTTACATCGGGTGGGCCGTCGGCTTGTTTGTCATTCTAAGTTGTATAAAAAAAAAGTTAAGTCCGCCATTTACACTATCTAGGTGTATTAAAGTTTAACAAATAAATAAAATAATGAATATTCCGAGAATTATTACAATAATTTATAACAATAATGGCGGAGACCTTTTTCTTTTTACTAAAGGACGTGTGAAATTGAAAAGGTTACAAGCGTACAACAATAAAAGGAAACATCTGATTTTCAAGTCTTTGAACGTAAAATTTTATTTTTTTCCGATGGATAGGTACTCTTTTATGGCCTGTTACGGGTCCCGCGGAGGGTGGCTGCTATATCAAGTAAGTACGACTATTTGAACCAGTCGATAATATTAGATTTGTCACGGTTTTAATTTACGTTTGAATTTTTAAATCTTTATTTAATTTCTAATAATTATTACAATTTTACGAATTTACTGAAATTTTTTTAAATTTTGAGTATTAACAGATTTTTTGTTTTTACAAATTTTTTATTTAAGGTAAATACTAATGATTGAGAAATTACATAATATTTAGAAATGTAAAGTTATACTTCTTAAAATGTTCAAGAATTTAGTTTTAATCAAAGTATAATTTAATAAATATTTTCATGTTTGTGTATGTGTGACTTAAAAGAAAAGGATTTATTCATATTACAACGAAAATGAGAGAAAAAATGCACTGCGGTGACAGAACAGGTCGTGTCCTTTTAAACACCATCAAGTTACGAATAATTTTACAATCATTATTATTCTCTGTTATGTTTAAATGTTTGTATAAATAGTAATTTGCTTGCATTACAAACAAAAAAGAAAAAAGTGAAGAATTAGCTTGTAACCGAAGATTAATTGATATAAATCAATGGGAATAATTTTTTTTATTTACTTATTTTTAGATAACTTGGGTCCATTTTTGTTAGTTACTTAAAAACTAATAGCAAAAGTGTACTTAAAAATAAAGCTTAGGGCTCTCGAAGTAGAAATATAAAAAAAAAATTCAACTAAACTTAATTTTAAGTATTTTGATAGTCTTTTTTTTTATAATTCTATCACTATTTAGGATGCAATTACAGCTGAGAAGAACGGGCAAGAAACTCAATTGTTGATTTTATAAAAACTTAAATTTTAGAATAATATTTATAGTATAGGTACTTGTAATAAAGATTCTGATAATGATATTTGTCAGTCATTTAAGTGATTTTTCGTCCTTAACGAGAATTTCAATATTAGTGGAGAAAATTAGCAGACTATGAAATTATAAATCAAAAGTTTGCTTCTTACCTTTTTAAAAATCTTTGAGTGCTTAATTTAAGCAATTTATAAGATAATATTATTATTGATCACAGATCATCTCTATATTTAAATATAAATTTATTTACTCTAAATTTTGATTCAAAGATTCTATATATATACATATATATATACATATATATATATATATATATATATATATATATATATATATATATATATATATATATATATATATATATATATATTAGAAAATTTGGCAATAATATTAACATACATGATGAAACGGAGATAATGCTTTTGATATGCAATGAGAGGATTTTAGAATGGAAAACTACAGAAAAGATGAGGAGACAGACTTTAGCAAAATATATTTAAACAACATGTAAAAACAATATGTCAAAAAAATATATAAATTTCGAATGACAATAAGAATATAAAAATGTAGCAAAGAGTTCGCTACATCCTGCCCCTCGTGCAGAACTGCACCAACTAGTTAAACTGGCCAAGGTCAGACAAACCTTAAGTGGTCAACTTTACTAGTTTTTTAAGGGGGCGCCGTAGCGTACCTCCTGCTGTGGCAACGTCCACTACTCGTGTTACCCCATCTCTGCCGGGAAACAATCTTTCGATCCGTCCTCGTGGCCAAGTACCTCGTGGTAGAGACTCGTCGACTATAAAGACTATGTCTCCGACTTGCAAATCCTGCGTTCCTTTTGTTTGGACTCTTAGTTGCATTGTGGGGAGGACTTCCCGCACCCACCGATTCCAAAAATGGTCAGCCAACCTTAATGCCTTTCTCCAGTCCGAACGGCCAATTAGGTCACGATCCTCCAATGGTGGTGTTATTTGGTTTGACGACGTACCAATGAGGAAATGGAATGATGTCAAGGTGGTTGGTTCATCAGGATCGCTTGAAACATGAGTTAATGGGCGTGAATTTACAATTGCCTCAGCTTCTGCCACAAGTGTCGTAAGTATTTCTTCTTTGGGTGACCTTTCTTTGAGAGTGGCTTTTAATGCGACCTTGACAGATCTTACAAGCCGCTCCCAACACCCTCCAAAAGTTGGCGCTGCTGGTGGAATAAAGCTCCAAGTGATACCTTTTGTAGCCGCAAAATTTTTTTACATCAGATGTGTAAAATTCTTTAAGAATGCGGTTGGCTCCAATAAATGCAGTACCGTTGTCAGAAAAGATGGTGGTTGGAGTTCCTCTTCTGGCAATAAAACGTCTAAGACTCATTATCGCAGAATCTGCGGACAGACTATGTACCACTTCCAAGTGGATAGCTCTTGAAGACAGGCATGTAAACAAGGCAATATAGCGTTTTTCGTGACGTCGCCCAATAGTTACAGTAACTGGACCGAAGTAATCCACTCCAGTATATGTAAAAGGTCGTTGATGATGTGCCAATCTTTGTTGTGGCAGGTCTCCTCTTACAGGATCCATTGGCAAGGCCCTGCGAATTCGACAAAACGGACACTGTCTGGCTACGGATCTCACAGTATTACGAAGGCTAACTAACCAGAATTTTTGTCTCGTTTATCACCAACTCATGGTTTGCATGACCTGCACGGCAATGGTAAAAATGTACTAACAAGTGTACAACTGGGTGGCGACCATCTAGCAAGATTGGAAACTTGGTGTCTGGATCAACATCCTCTACGGCTTTAATTCTCCCAGCTAAATGTAAAAGCTTGTCTTCTCCAATAGTTGGTGAAAGTTTGCTCAGGCGACTATTTCGAGGTATTGGTTTAGAATTAAGAATCAATTTATATTCTTCTCCAAAACTATCTAGTTGCGTGCGCTGCAAGATGTGCCTTTCTGCGGTTTTAATTAAATCGGCATCTAATGGTAGCAGAATAGTGGACGTTGAGCGCCGGCGAGAACGAAAGACTTCGCCATTTAATTTAGAATTTCGAATATTGGCCAAAATTTCTCTAAAAATAGCTACAGCTTGATGAACCCGAGCTGTGGCACGTAATAAACGAGTCCAGTCACTGAAGAAATTAAAATTTGCTGTGACTGGAAAAGCCAAATCTGAATCAAAAGAAGTGAATCCCACCAATTCATGTGGTTGACACTTTAGCTCCTCAAGAACTGGTGCGATATTAACTGGCTCCTTTGGCCAGTTTTCTGGAGAATTATGTAAAAATGATGGCCCACAAAACCACCTATGTGAACTATCAAAAATAATAGGAAGTAACCTAGTCGCGTCATCGGCTACATTCATATCCGTTGGTGACCATCGCCTTTCATTGACGGATGAATTTTCTAATATTTCCCCGTGCTGGATATTGTAACACCAAGGCATGCCTACCTCGAATCGATTAGAGGGTAAGCGCCTCGAAGTGATTTCTAAAATATCAACTGCGCGTTGTTTCTGAATAATAAGTTGTGATTCCGTCTTAGAAATCCCTAAAGAATCTATTTTATACTGTTGTTTGATTAACGACTCTAAATTATCATCCTTAGATGACTCTATAAATATACCGTGATTTACAAATTCTATTAATTTTGTTTTACTTGAAGAAGCGCCATATAACGTCCAACCTAGTGATGTTAAACAGGCCACGGGTTCGTTCTTCTTACCAACACGAATATCACGATTAATTGATAAATGCCAGTCCTCAGCTCCGATTAAAACGGTTGGAGTGGCATCCTCATATGATAACACATCGACTAAATCAATAAGGTGTGAAAAAGATTCGATATCTTGACGACGAATTGTTTGAGGTAGCAAGGATAACGAATCCATAGACTTAGCATTTTCTACTAAAAATGTCTCTTGTGTGTGTCTACCTTTAATGTAAAAATTAACGTGTGATACCGTAACATGTCGTTCAAGACCGCTAATACCGTTTACAGTAATCTTGCGTTGTTGCCCTGTCGCACCTATGCGCGTCGCAACACTAGAATCGATTAAAGTAGCGGTGCTTCCATCGTCAAGTAGTGCAAATACATCACAACTACCTTTAGGCCCTGAAACAGTGATAGGTATCACCTTTAAATACACGTGAGGACGGTAACCTGTAGAAGGATGTTGTATACCCGTATGAGTCGTGGATATAAAAACGTTACCTTCAGACGACTTTAAATTGTTTGAAATTGATTGTGTACTTTCTATACCTATAACGTTATTATCTGTGACTTGTGTGACGTTTGCCTTATGTGAACTAGACGGATATTGATGAAGTAAAGGATGATGACGAACATGACATCCGTCTATATTGCATGGCTTTACTTTACAAGTTTTCCATTGATGTGAATTAGTTCTTAGACAACGATAGCAAACCTTTGCTTGTCGTAACCATTGCCACCTTTCATCTACAGATAAAGTTTTGAATTCAGAACATGACTTAATGTTATGATCTTTTTTACAAAACGAACATACCGTTTGTATTTTTGTATTCTCGCCCTTAATATGCGTGACAGTATTAATATTTTCTCGCCTAAATGATTGTTTATCGGTATTAAATTGTTGAAACGAACTAGACTCGGGTGACAGACCAAACCGAATGTGTTGGTCTAGTTCACGCCTCAAAAATTCAGACAACAATTCAAGCTTAGGACGTCGAGTAGTATCTTGTGTGGCAAAATCCGTCCATCTAATTTTCATTGTAGGATTTAACTTTCCTAGTACGGCATAGAATAACTCAGGAGAGTATAAATACTCTGACTGATTTAACAGTTTAATTGTAGCTAAAGAATTTCGTACCCTATTGGCGAGTGTCGAGAGTTCTTTCAGATCATTGCCCAGACGTGGAAGATTTTTTAAATGAGACACTTCCCTGAACACGATAAACTCTGGACGCGCGAAGTTTTCTTCAAGTGCGCGCACCACCTCGTCCGGGTCATCTGTTGCCATTAGTAGCGTCGCGACGGCCTCATATGCGGGCCCTTTAAGAACGCTCTGTAGTCTGGATAAATTACCTAAAGTAGAAAAGTTAGATTTAGTGACGTCATAAATACGTTTGAACCGTAACCATTGTAGTGGGTTACCAAAAAAAGGAAATAACTCGAGGTTAGCAACACGATTAGAGGCAAGAGCCTTCGCTGCTGCCGCGGTGTCAGCTACAGCTTTTAAAATATTTGGGTCCGTATAAATGAGCGGAGGTGAAATGTCCACCGCTACGGGCACACCATTATTACACGGTTGTGATATACAAGCTATGACAGGGGATGCAGCTGCCCGTGTGGCAGTCGGTGGTAGTACCGAACTACCGGGTAATGGAACAAAACATTGTTGTCCACATTCTACTGCAGAAATGTCCCTGACATCTCTATCTCCATGACTTTTAATAAATTGAGTGTTTTCCACCCACCTCTCAGTGTCATTTACCACCCTAGTAGAGCTCCGATGACTTGCGCGACTTCCAGTATAGCTGCCGTTTGCTTCAATAGCAGCCAACTCTGCTCGCAGTTCGCTATTTTCAACCTCTTCCTGCAGAGCCGCCAACTGTCGTTCACGTTCGCGTTCCCGTGTGGCGAGTTCTAACTCACGTTCCAAGCGGCGGCGCAAAACCAGTGCTTCTGCAGCAGCCTTTTGTGCTTTAATAGTTGCGGAGGAATGACAGGACCCACTTTGAGTGGATCTTATGCTATGAGCCGTAGCGCCCTCCACACCACCGATATTAAAGTCTGGGTTGACTTGTGGAACGGAACAACTTGGCGTAGGTTCGGATGACATGGCTCTATTCTTACTACGGGTGGTCATGAAAACTAAATGACGTGATAGCTACTAGAACGTAATGTAATATGAAAACGAATAAAATTTTACTTACATATAACTAGGAAATGGACTATGACAAATAGGTGCGCTGTAAATATAAGTAGGTAGAAGGACCAAATGAAACGGAGATAATGCTTTTGATATGCAATGAGAGGATTTTAGAATGGAAAACTACAGAAAAGATGAGGAGACAGACTTTAGCAAAATATATTTATAACAACATGTAAAAATATATATATATATATATATATATATATATATATATATATATAAAATATATAAAATGTAGCAAAGAGTTCGCTACACATGATACTCACGAAAAATTTTTTGATATCAATCAAAATATATTATTTTGATGAAAAAAAACTAAATATATTTTCTATGCAACTTAGAATGGCGAATCGTCGCTTATAGACATGAGCAGTACCATGGACATAACATAGTATACTGTTTCGCCCATGATACCCCCATGCGTTGCCATTCCTGAGGACTCAGGTGTTATTCCTCTGTACCCTGTAAATTCACTGCCATACCCCACCCTTGAAACCGAAATACAGCCATGCAAATACAATTACTTCACGGATTTACACCATTATTAGCAACAGAATAGATTAACTTTAAAGGTATTATGAGTGGGAAGCGTAAGGTAGCACTATTAAACTTCTCTGTAAATAGACAGCAGCGTTAGTCGCCACTGAACTGTTTATGGGCGAAGTTCCACGTGTCCTGGACTCCTGGCTGCACGGGAGGTGCGTGATAAGTGGCCACCATTTACGAAGTTATAACAGCGTTGAGTACAGCGGGATATTAATGTGCATATTAATGTACCATAAGGCATATTATTCTTGTCGTAAAATAACAAAAAAAAAAACAGAATTGCTTCCAACAGACAGTGTATAAGACCTAATAAAAAAAAAAATACAAATAGCAAGAATTCAATATTTGTATGATATTATTGTTCCATGAACAGAATTAACACGTGAGCTAGGTGAAATTAACCAATCGCTTGTACTTGCTATGTTTTTTTTAATATATTATAATGGAATGGTAACTCTACACGCGTTATCGGTATACGCTGGCGGGGCACTAGTAAGGGATGATAGGTGAAGATGAAAGCAGATCACTTGGCATTCAGCACGATGGTTTCCGTGAAAACAATAGAAAATCCAAAATTACATATAATATAAAAAAAAAATGAAAAGTTGTAACGTATCTGTAAATTTTAATTCTAAACCACAGCTCGATCGCGGTACCTTCATTCGACGTACAAGTACTAGTTTAATAAATATTGATCGACAATCTTCAACGGACCATAAGCTATTTGCTTTCTAGAGAAACCACTATGAATGGATTACGTGGAACTCGTAATATTTAGTACAATACCAATAGTGGTATAACCACTGTTTACTATTTCAGTATCATTCCTTTATGTTCCACTGAATCCAGTTTCCATGTCCAACAGTATTATTTATTTTATCTGTGGTGCAACTATTTTAGATAGAGGTAGTACTATCTTAGATTTCCCAAAGAGGGTTGATGTCAGGCAGGCGGCTGGTTTTTTTTTTGATGGGTGAAAATGGTATAGTAACCCCGTCTGCGCAAACGGGATACGCTGGCGGGGCACCAGTGAAGGGTGTAGATGAGAATGCAAACAGGCCAGTTAGCCCGTCACGATGAATTCATCAGGAATTAACCATGATAGTTTCCAGGGGGAACCGCGAGGAGGTCGACCTGGTTGGGTATATTGCTAGCAATGGGATTCTCAGTCTCCATTACTAACAATCCCTTTCTCCCCCTCAGGCGGCCTGTTGTAAAACCATGCCATATCTTTTTGTAATATGGACAAAAAAAACATATTACGCCGACCCCATATAATAATTGAGATACGGGTAGGTAGAAGAAGGTGCAACTATCTTGTTTAAATATCTAAATATATATATGTATGTTGGGCACATATATATGTGCTACATGTACATACTTTTCCATTTTTTAATTAAAGTTTTATTTATTGTACTGGAACGTTAGCGCCTCTGCCTTGAGGAGGTGGGCGTTGACAGCCACTACATAGTTATTTTTAACTAATGTGGCTGTTATCGTACACTACACTACAATTGTATTTTTTTATGGTTCCAATAAATACATATTTAATTTTTTTTAATTTAATCTTAGACTTAGAGGGAGACTTTGTACAAAAGTCGATTGCTTGGGTACCTCTGTCGCATTCGTGTTTCAACCGTGAAGCAGCTGTGTTTGCATGGCTGTGTTTCGGTTCGAAGTGTGGGATATGGCGTGAATTTACTGGGCACAGAGGAATAACACCTGAGTTCTCAGGAATGGCAACGCACGGGGGGTATCATGGGCGAAACAGTATACTCTGTTATGTCCATGGTACTGCTCATGTCTATAGGCGACGGTTACCACTTTTCATCAGGTGGGCCGTCAGATTGATTGCCATTCTAATTTTTATAAAAAAAAAGATTGTAAACGCTGAACATTGTTCGCTAACAGATTATTTAATACTTCTTTTTTTTGCTTCTTACATATTGGTAAAACAAAAACTATTAATTTTTAGTAAAAATAAAACAAGAATGCTATTCTTAAAATGCAACAAATTAGAGAAAAATCCACATGTTGTATTACTAAGGCAGCGACGATGAGTCTCTGTACTTGAAGGAGATTATATTTTTTTCTTTATTTGCGATCTCATTACAATGCAGTAACAAAAAACGAGCAAATCTTTCCGTAGGTCTCGTTCTCAGCGATGTTATGTTAATAATCTATTAATATTAAATAATATTAATAAAAAAACCGGTCAAGTACGAGTCGGACTCGCACGAGGAGGGTTCTGTACAAAAACATCGAGTTTTTTTCGTGAAGCAACCACAAATTTAAGGTTTTCGGATTTTTCCTTTACTTATGCTACATGATATTGCGTCTTGTCAAATTTCATGATTAGAATCAACGGGAAGTACACTATAGGTTTTGATTCCCTTTGCGAATGCCACAATATGCAGTATAAATGGAACACAAACGGCTGTATTTGCGAACATTAAAAAAAGATTTTTATTTATTCAGAGAAGGTCCAAGTCTTGGCTTTTTTAAATTTACTGATGTGTTTTATAGAACATTAGTTAATAACCGCGACTTTGCGCGACCAGGACACATTAAAAACAAACTCATTTAAAAAAATAATAACTCATATTTATTTACATTGTTAAAGTTTAAAAAAAGAATGTTGTTGAAAAGCTACTGACACAAAAATACCATACAGAAGCTAGCGTTAGCTTTTATATGGTATTTAAACTTATACGAATTATAGGTAAAGATATCAGCGCAACATTCTGTTAGTGAAATTACTTTACAAGCAAAGTAGACAAGTTTAATGACATGTGTATAATATAATAGCTGTATTGTGTTGTTAAGTTACACTAACTTAACAAAAGCTAAAATTGGAACGGAAATTAAACAAAACTCTATCGACTATTTCCAACTCCACGTAGCACGCTACTACTGCGTAGGAATGGATACGTTTTAAGCTTATATATTTAGTATAATATTTTAACAATATTATAAATGCGAAAGGTTGTAATGATAGATGAATGTTTGTTACTCTTTCACGCAAAATGTACTGAACGGATTCGAATGGAATTTGGTATATTGGTAGGATATATCCTAACTTAGTACATAGGATGATTTATGGTTATCAATTCACGGGCGGAGCCGCGGTATACAGTTAGTATTTAATAATAATAAATAAGTGCCATTTTTTAAACTATATTATTAATATTAAATTAAGTTTTTAAAAGAAGATACAACACAGGGGTACAACACAACACAAGATACAATACGACGTACTGCTCATGTCTATAGGCGACAGCTACCACTTTCCATCAGGTGGGCCGTCAGTTTGTTTGCCATTCTAAGTTGCATAAAAAAAAACAAAGAGAAGTATATTCGTTTTTTATTTCTTTATTTTGACTTTCCTAATTTTATTCTAAGTTTATTAAATACTTTGATATTAAATATTTTGTTTCAGTCTTTATTTGTCCATTTTTACATCAACTTTATATGTTTAAACATGTCCCAGTAAGTTTAAACTAGCCCGGTTTAAAAAAACAAGTAAAAATATATTTATTATTTCCGTTACAGATGTTAATTTAAAGGATTTCATTATGTTAATACATGATTACAAGCAATAATCCATTCGAGAATGAAAATAAAACCCAATTAATTCTCACGTCATCGCAGCAAATGAGGATAAAATGATTTAAATTACATTATGCATCGCCAATTCAGTGTAAGAATCATTAAACACACCGCGCGTGGCATTTCAAATCGCACATGACAATGCACAAATGTTTTGTTGTAAAAAAAAGGGTTTGAGTGTGAGCGAAACATTGTTACAGGTTCTGAACAATAATTATATTATATATTACTATGCTATTATCATTAATTTTCCGTCTAAATACATAAAGTGAGAGGTGTACGCTTACCTAGTATGAAAGGATAAAATTATTGATTGATTTATTTAAATTGTTTTTGTATATTGACTTTTAATATAGATCATCATCATCATATCAGCCTTCAACTATCCATTGCTGAAGATAAGCCTCCTCCTTGGGGGGGTCTTGCCAACAGTTGTCACGCTTGGCAGGCAGATTGGCAATCGCAGTCAGGTTTTAAAGATGTTTTACGAGAGACGCTGCTGCCCATTCTTCGCCTTCCTTTGGTCGTCTCTTACAACACCCACGGGAAAAGTAGGGATGGCTTATTCTATGCCGGGACCACACGGCCATTAATACAGATATAAGGTTATAATGAAAATATGTACAAGCAGATTTGTCCTTTGAAGGGATTTATTTCAGTCAACCTTGAGAACCCGAAAAGAGAAAGTATCTAAAGAGTTCTTATGCGAAGAATAACATATATGATGCAAAAATAATATAATAATAATAATACTTTATTATGCAGACTACAATGCGGTCCAATTTTGTTAGTAACAATTTTCTTACAAACTATGTTAGTAAAAAAAAAAAAAGAAAAACAAATTGAAGAACCCAGATGTGAACATATATCTGAATGAAATGGCAAATATTTCTCGCCTAATATAATAATAGTAGTAATATATTGATATATTATGAATAGCTATATAATTTATATTTTAGTAAGGAGTCAAAATTCTTTAAAAGTCACATGCATGCGTAAAAGGATTTACAAATGTGCATGAAGTTAGTAAATTATGTTAAATATAAAATCCATTGTTTAATTATACTTATGTTTATGTAAATTTTGCAAATTATACATCTATATTATTGATTGATAAACAAGAGCTGTATGTAAAGATACAGGTCTTCAAAAATCGGTTCTCTCCATCTACCAGCAAGAGTCTTGGCGTGAAAGTAGAGAGAACAAAAAATGTAGTGTCACATCGAGCGTCTTATATATTACAGATCTACTTGAATTAACATATTTTTTACGCAATGGTAAACAATATAACATGTATAACATGTCCTATAGACATGAGCAGTACCGTGGACATTACAGAGTATACTGATACTATATGACACCCCTCATGCGTTGCCATTTCTAACGATTAAGGTATTATGCCTCTGTATCCTGTATTTTCATTGCCGTATCCCACCTTTCAAACTGAAGCCATGCAAAATAATATCTTTTTCTTCCAATACCCATAATATTATATTATTATATATATACTCACACAGATTTTGTTTATAATTTAATCATATATAGATAAACTGCCCATCAGGAAAAGATCGTTTATATTCTCGAACTCCAATACGCGATTATATTTCTCATTTATTTATAATTTAATCAACTGCATGAGTTTTATATTCTCCTAATACGCTCACCCAGCAAAGTATTAGTACCAGAAAAAAAAATATAGAATTAAAATGCATTTGTTTATTTATTTATTCTTCTGTACACATTAAAGTACGTACTTTACTTGTACTTAATTTTTGATGGCATTCTCTACCAGTCAATTATTAACCTTAACTTCCTTAACTAATTGAGTATAAAGTACAAAAGGCGGATCTAATATTATAGTACTTTTTGTCATACTATTTCTCAATTGTTGCAGATGAAATCTTTAATTACAATAAATAGAAACTGAACCCTGAGTGGCAAGACACGTAAGAGTCGGCCGCGATACCTTTAAACCGCCCATAACTCGCGGCGCGCGTCACTGTTGCATTTTTCATGTGAATAACAATGCGAGCACACCAATTGTGTGATCTTGATAAATAATACACTTCTTGTTTATTCATTGTCCGATTATATTATACGAGTCACTTCTTCTTGTTCACTGGTCTCCTAGTATTATGAATAGAAGTGAGTTCGTTTAAAAATCCACTTATTCATTGTCCGATTATAATTATACGAGGCACTTCTTCTTGTTCACTGGACTCCTAGTACTATGAATAGAAGTGAGCTCATTTAAATTTGACATTCACGTATAAATAATCCACTTCTTCTCGTTTATTCATTGTCCGATTATATTATACGAGTCACTTCTTCTTGTTCACTGGACTCCTAGTATTATGAATAGAAGTGAGTTCGTTTAAAAATTCACTTCTTGTTTATTCATTGTCCGATTATAATTATACGAGTCACTTCTTCTTGTTCACTGGACTCACCCACAGCGGCATTGCAGGTATGAATAGAAGGTTATGTTGTCATCGGTTCGGAAATACTTGACATTGATTCCAAAGAATAAATAATCCAAAAACGCACTTCTCGTTTATTCATTGTCCGATTATATTATACGAGTCACTTCTTCTTGTTCACAGAGACGCACTCTCTGCCAGTATTATGAATAGAAGTTGACTTCGTTTAAAAATCTAACTTCTTGTTTATTCATTGTCCGATTATATTATACGAGTCACTTCTTCTTGTTCACTGGACTCCTAGTATTATAAATAGAAGTGAGTTCGTTTAAATTTGACATATTTACTACTAGTTCTTAACCGCGACTTATTCCGCGTGACCGTTTATGTTTTTTTTTTAATGGATGATAATGAAATGATAACCCTGCTTGCGCTATCGGTATACACTGGCGGGGCACCAGTGAGTGATGATTGGTGAGAATGAAAAGGCAGGTCAGTTAGCCTATCGTGATTAATTCAACGATAAATTAGTCACGATAGTTTCCAGGAGGAACCGCGTTACACACACTATATAGCATGGAGAAGGATACAGGCGACTTTTTATGACGGTCAATAACATAAACGGTTAGAAAGGGATTATTAGTAATGGAGACTAAGAATCCCATCGCTAGCAATATACCCAACCAGGTCGACCTTCTCGCGGTTCCCCTGGAAACTATCACGGTTTATTCCTGATGAATTTATCATGATGGGCTAACTGGCCTGTTTTCATTCTTATCAATCACCTTTCACTGGTGCTCCGCTCGTGTATCCCGTTAGCGCAGGCGGGGTTAGCTTTCTCCTTAGGGGATTTTGCCAGTAGTTGCTATTCTTAGCAGGCGAGGTAGCAACCGCAGTTGGGCTTTAGATATGTTTAAAGAAGGGACGCTGCTGTCCATCCCTCGTCCTCCTTTAGTCGCCGCTTACGACACCCACGGGAAAGGAAGGTGGCCTATTTTATACCTGGATCGCATGTCCAAACAAACTCACTTTCACATTTGTGAAAGTAAAGATGTTTAAAATAATAAACTGGTTAAGAGCATATCTGATTAAACTTACCTTTATAACTAAATATACTTGCTGCCTTGGAAGTTGTAGCTGGATTATGTATATTTTAATCAACAAAGAGGGTGTTTGACGTCACGCGAACTAAACAGACACCTAATAGGTTTTAGGAGCTATTTCTGACAAAGATCAATACCCTGACGATGGTGTGTCGTTGTATGTGTAAGGAAATGAATTTAAATAAAGGAAATACGAAAGATATTTGTTATTTGAGCGCGATCCCTATCATTTCGGTGTTGTACGAGTGCGCTGTAGAACTTATGGATGAATTAGATATCGTCTCAGCCAATATTGTGATTAATGGGTTCTTCAAACCAAAATAGATACACGGATTGGACAGAAGTACCCATGCAGACGACTTTAGTACAGTTTCGTACGTCAGAGCCGTTCTGTACGTTTGCTTCATCAGTGTCTCGGTAGAGTTATTAATTTTAATTTATACATAAACTACAATAACACACAGCAGTTTTATTTAATAATTCAATAACTGTAAACTACCTGAAAATAAAAGATTTATTTATTATTATACTAGCTGACTCGGCAAACGTTGTTTTACCATATATCTTATTTTGAGAACTATATATGAAAATTTATCCTACTAAAATTATTACATTCGATTACCATCTTACAACCCTACTGCGGTATATAAAAATCGCGATTAAAAAACAGGGGTTGATCGTAAAAGCGTGAAAATTGGAATTTGTATGTATTTTTCAATGCTAAATCATAATAAAATAAAAATAAAAAATTTTGTCAATAAAATAAAAAAAATATATATTTAGGGGTGGGTTACCCTTTTCATTGAAAAGTATGAAAAATAGATGTTGGCCGATTCTCAGACTTACCCGATATGCACACAAAATTTCATAAAAATCGGTAAAGCCGTTTCGTCGGAGGCATTAGGTAACAAACACCGTGACACGAGAATTTTATATATTATATATTACGTTAGATGCAAATAGACCACTCTCTTAAAAAGTTACAAATTCCAATAGTATTCCGTAAATTAAACTTTCCATTCTGAACACTAATAAACTCCTGTCAAGTTGTAACCATATCGTCGCATTTGGACGTCCACTTGTGATTTACTGGCAAAACAATTGGCATAAGTAAAATCAGCAGCAATCACGTCCCCCTGCAGAGACATGTCCCCCGGGAGCCGGGGTCCCTTCCCCCGCGCCGGAGATCGGCGTGATCGTGACCAAAATTTTACAACTTCATATTTTGACTCCGCTTTTGTGTACAGTAGATTACAGTACTGTTATCCTACTTCTTACTATAAGTAAATAATTTTTTTTTATTTGACTATTATACTTATATATATTTAAGACTAATTATTTTCCTTAATGTTTTATTCTGTTAATTTTCTTAATTATACAATACCTATTTGTACTACAATTAGTTCGTTACCCTAAGGTTGTCTTGAAAAGATTACTCTCAGCAATAAGACTGCCTTATCGTACTTATACAATTGTATATATACATACATTTATTATTTGTCTTGCTTATTTTCTATATTGCATGATGCTAATAAAGTATATTCATTCATACATTCATTAATAATATAAAAATGTGAAAGTGAGTTTTTTTTTTAATGGATGATAATGGAATGGTAACTCCGCCTGCGCTATCGGCGAGGCACCAGTGAGTGATGATAGGTGAGGATGAAAAAGCAGGCCAGTTAGCCCATCGTGACGAATTCAACGATAAATTAGTCACGATGGTTTCCAGGGGGAACCGCGTGGAGGTCGACCTGATAGGATATATTGATAGCAATGGGGACTAAACTCCCCATTACTAACAATCCCTTCCCCCTATGATTGCATTGAATATAGTAATTTATGTTAGATGCACGATTGTTACCACATAACTCTCGTCAGTAGGTACTAAATGTATTTGAAAAATTATTTTTTTGTCAAAATAACTTGGTCTAAGACATCTGACGTCGTTTTTTTGTGGGACACAATATTTAATTTGTACTTTTTTTTTTAATTTTTTTCTTAAAATTTTTTTTGATGGTTTTCTTTTATTTCACTAGTAAATTTTCATTATCAACTTATACAAAAATTAACAAAAAGCCCTTTAAAAAGATTTTTATTTCATCCTGTCTATATACGAGTATTTGACACTATATAGAATAATGTTCAAGTAAATAATTAAAGACAATAGCATTGGATTCTTGTAAAAGGACATAATAAGGTTTCTTAAGGATCGGTCCTAGTAATAGAGGCGTTCATATTCTACGATAACCCCGTGTACCATCAGTCAGGCCGCATGTTAGTTTGCCATCATAGTAATATAAAAAAAACTTTTTATAGCCATCCGGGCAATCCATTCCCGAATCAATAGTTGTATGTAATGTATCCCAGATGTACTTTTCCATCGCACTGTACATCGGATAACGGCAATTGGGAGTGTTATAAAAACTTTTCTTTGTTTTATACGCTCCGCCGACGGCGCTGAGCCTGCTTTGTTGCGGACTCCGTCTGGACTCCAAATCGTTTTCCGATAGTATTTGTATGTGATAACACACGGCCGAAAGACTATTCCGACCTACGCGCCAATATTGAATTGACGACCGAATTTCTTTACCTAATACCTACTATCTGGGACATAAACGCTGACAAAACTTTCTAATGCACCCGACTATTTATTTATTTATTTAACACTTTATTGCACCAACATATCATGATTTGTTAAAACAATTTTCAATACGTATAGTGTAGTACAAAAGGCGGTCTTATTGCTAAGCAATCTCTTTCAGACAACCTTTGGGTAGAAAGAATTAAAGCATAAGTAGGTAGGGACTATTTGACGGTGAAGCTCCTTTGTGCTCATATTATAATCCCTCCTCAAGTTGTTATGTTGTAATATTTACAATAACAAAAAAGTGACAAAATATACCGATAAATAACAGGATATTTCTGGGGGGAATGGATTGTTAGTAATGAGGAGTCTAGTCTCCATTGCTATCAATATACCCTATCAGGTCGATCTCCACGCGGTTTCCTCTGGAAACTATCGTGACCAATTTATCATTGAATTCGTCACAATGGGCTAACTGGCCTGCCTTTTAATCTTCACCTATCACCGCTTACTGGTACTCCGCTAGTGTATATCGATAGCGCAGGCGGGGTAACAATGCCATTTTCACGCATAAAAAAAAACCAGGATATTTCTTCAACGAAGATAGAAGAATGTAGTGTCTACTAGTACATTTTGTTTTGCACAAAAGCAGTTTTTAGCTTCGCAAAAAAAAATTTGGGTTTTGTAGTCCCGGTATAGAATAGGTCACCCCTTCCTTTCTCTTTTGTGTCACTTTTTTCCATGCACAACCAAATTATGGGACTAACTTCCAACAGCAGCATTCCTGAACAGATACGATACAGTAACCTTCAAAAAAAGGACATATTCTTTCTTAAAAAGTCAGCAACTCGCCTGCAATTCCTCAAATGTTTCCGGTGTCTATGGGCGACGGTATTCACTTACCATCAAGCAGCATGCTCGTTTACCCCCTATGTTACATATAAAAAAAGATTTTCAACGTAATGGCGTAACACAGCCACAAAAAAAGACAAAGGGATTAAGAAATTTCTTTTGAAAGCGTTTAAAAATTAGTACGTCTGTCAGCGAACGGCTCGTTTGGCGCCAGGTATTTATAGATCATCACGAGTATTCGTGCTACACAACCGTATTTCGACGGGTTTATTTGTATATTTAGATTTGATTTATAATAGAAATAAGTTTTATGTTCTTCAAAATTAAGTTATTGAAACGCTAAAGACTTAATATCACGCTTCCTAGTGTGACTTGTTGTGATGGAAGTTTAAATATTTGAGCTGTTGTGAGTACACGCGAATCATTTGCAATGTTTAAAGATAGTTTCGACTTCAAGTTTTGGTAGTAATTGCTTTTGAAATCTAGTAAGTATAGAACAAGAAGTTCTACCTATTAGGATAATTATATTACCTTAGAATAATTATGTGCTAAGTTGAAATATAATCTATTTATGTACTAAATTAAGATATAAATCCATTTAGTAGTCTTTGCGTGATAAAGCAAGATATTTTATGCAACTTGAGCAGAATGGACATAACAAGTATGATAGTTGTTATTTGATATATAAATAAATGTAATGTAAATAAATGTTTAAAATTACGCCTATCCAAACATGAGCAAGAGATCGCTGGACATAAGGTCAGAGTTTTCTCTGTTAAATTGTTTATATTTATAATAAGTTATTATCTTTTGTTTTTATATAAAATACATGAAAATCTGTAATGACTAAGGATGGCAATCAATCTATGGCCTACAGATAGATATCTTATACGCAATTGAATTGCACCGCATGATATAACATTAATTTCTATGCATGAACAAGGTCTTAGTCTAGAAAAACGTTTATTTTTTAATTTAAATTTTCAAATTTAATTTAAGAATGATGAATCTAAAACGTTACACATATCTGAATGCTATGTATACATTCAAATACATATTTGAATTTACAGGGTACAGAGGAATAACACCTGAGTTCTCAGGAATGGCGACGCATGGGGGGTATCATGGGCGAAACAGTATACTCTGTTATGTCCATGGTACTGCTCATATCTATAGGCGACGGTTACCACTTTCCATCAGGTGGGCCGTTAGCTTGTTTGCCATTCTAAGTTGTATAAAAAATATATATAACGTTTTATACTTTAATTGCAAATGCTAGACGTTTTCTTTAAATGAAACTATTATTTACTTTTACAACTACTATAGTAGCATAAAAAGCCATTTATGGAACGTTCCGTAGACTATTCAAAGACAAATTGTAGCTCTAAAAGCTCTAACTATCTAGCAATTTCCAATCAATACTACAATAGATAGATTATACTACTATAAACATGAATTTGGTTTATATGCATTCAGCTCTTTATTGCTTCTCAAGAACGTGCACCAACTGTCTAATGATTACAGTAGTGTTATTACAGTTTTATTGTAGTACGATAGTGCTTCTACGTGACTAATAGCTATACTATGGCATTTGTCACGTATGTATGTATCTAAAGTTCAAAAAGATAAAACTCTCAAAATAAGATGGAATACTTTGTTGTTCAGTTCATTTGAGGTTTTTTATTAAACTAAGACTAAGAGATTAAGTCAGCGGTTACAGATACTTTTTTTATATATTATATAATATTTTTTTTTAGGCGTGAAAATGGCATTGTTACCCCGCCTGCGTTATCGGTATACACTAGCGGGGTACCAGTGAGCGGTGATAGGTGAGGATGAAAAGGCAGGTCGGTTAGCCCATTGTGACGAATTCAATGATAAATTGGTCACGATAGTTTTCAGGGGAAACCGCGTGGAGGTCGACCTGATAGGGTATATTGATAGCAATGGGGACTAAACTCCCCATTACTAACAATCCCTTCCCCCCATATTATATAATAATATTATTATTGAAAATAGACATATCATTCCATTTATATCATTAATTTTATTTACCACGAAGACGGTACATATAGCTTAGGTAAGCATTAATAGTTGAAAAGAATGGACAAGATTTACTGAAAGTAGGATTTATTTCCAGCGTGTTTCATCTATTTTATTCAGTAACATTAGCCGATTCTATGTATATTATGTAGCGAAGCAATAACAAGACGCCAAGTTTGTGGATAGATAAAAGTTTCAAAGTGGATAGAAAAAAGCAAGTGGCGATCTGTGGTTACTGGCTGCCCACAGGGAATAAAGTTCCTCTAATGTGTGCGAATGTGCTGCGAAAAATTCTCACACTTCGATTCAGTTTTATAGTAGTACGCGATCGATGTATGTTCTTGTTAACGTTTGGCTACCATCCAATTGACTCTTTATATGATGTTCCTTCTCTAATTACTTTTTTATAAAATGACCACGAAATTTTTTATTTAGTTATTGGTAGATATGTACAAATGTAGAAGCTAAGGTATTGACGTACAGAAATTACAATTTAGAAATAATATTACCCAAGCTTCCAATTTTAAAGTCATCTAAAATGTGTACGTTCATTTCGATTTTCAACTTGCCAGTAATAAATAAAGACAATAAATCTACTTAAACTAAAAGACGGCTATAGATTGGCTCTGTTGATACAAAGATAATCAAAGAAGATGTTGATACACAATATCTTACCAAATTTTAAAAGGAATTAATTTAATACCAGACTGTTGGGTTAAAGCCATTATATTTATCACCTGATAAACCTAAGATCTGGCTTTTTGGATCAGTATTCGAAACATTTAATACTATCTAAGAGGAGAGAGATGATAACAGTTCATCAACTTCATAAATAGTTCCGTTTATAAAATTTTTGGCCCGCGAACTGAAGTAGTTGTGTACCCTTGTCTACCAGATAGTGATTCGTCCCTCGACACTTGTCCCCTATCCCGCGAGCAACTCGCAATTACAGACCGATCGATAGCGGAAGGGACACGATTGGGAAGCGGCCACGCGACCCAATGCACGACGCCGCACTCATACAAACATTGTGATATGCTGAATAAATTGAGAATTTATTGCTGATTCTGATTTGAGAGCTGTAGAATATCCATGTCAGTCTTTAGCTTAAATGGATAGATCATTATGTTATCACGTCTAGCCTGCATATGAACTTTAAACTTCAGTAGAAGAGACAATTTCAAGAACTAAATTTATTGTCAGTAGAAACCGTCAATTTCAAGAATTTCATTTTAAAGTTCAACTATTAGACTATTAATGTAAACCTGTCTTTATTATTATAACTTCTAATGCTCTTTTGAGGATTTTAATATTATTTTAATTTTCTATTCTTAGGAAATGCCAATGAAAGGACGATGTAAAATTTTTGGCATTACATTGTAATATTTTGCATATTCGTTCTTAATGCGAACTTGTTTTACGAATTAATTTGTAGTGGATTGATTATGAACTTGTCGATTAAATAAATATACTTCTACTGTAGAAGAACTCTCAAGAAATTTTAAATTGATAGCTACTATCTTAATTCGTTTAATTTCCAACACAAGTGACACAACGCCTTAATTGTCTAGAGCGACAACAAATGATGAGTGCTAAATATATACTGTGTTTGCGCCACTTTACAATTCTATTTATATTTCTACGTTTATTCTTTTTCATGCTTCTTGACTTGTCTTTACTAGTTTCGATTCTTTGTCTAATCCTTCTTTGGAATACACAGACTAAATAACTCATCTATTTCTACTAATTGAATATCGTAATTTGTCTTATAATTCAATTATGAAAAATATTTTCATGGTTCATAAATAAGTCACTGTAATTGCAAAATTACTATAATATCTCTTGGTAATTCACAGTAGACATCATAATCCGTTTACCCAGAAATTCAACAAATATGTAATGAGCCAGACAAATAAATCCCTTGATTAAATGCTGCTACAGTTAGATATAGTATTAACATAAAATTGTAGTAAATCTGCAGTGCTTAAACGATCTCCGTGGAACCGAGACTGGTCTGTGGCGTTGAATTGAATATCAATTTCGCAGATTTGCAAGTATGTATTCACTAACTTTGAATTGAGTCAGGATTGGCGGTTTTCTATTTTACCGATTGGTTTTTGAGTAAAAATATAATAATTAAAATGAAATTTATTTATGCATCATAATAGATGCTATTTAGTGTTTTATCATTTTGAAATATTTCTTGTTTATCTATTTCATCTATTTTCTTAAATTTAATCACTTTTTGAGAGACAGTAGATGGATCATTAGAGATCTCTTGAAAATGTTATATTTATCAAAAATAATACTATTTTTTAAACAGATAGATAATATAACAGAAAACTGATTACAATCATAATACTGCAAGAGTTCGCAGATAAAGCACCCCAACCCCACCCTAGGCAGGTTAGTCCACACGAACGAACGGCAGCCGAGCGAGCGAGCGTTTATTGACGATAAATTATGTGAGCGCCGCTTTTTATCTCCGACGATACAATCGTAGCCGTCGATACGTCTAAGTAACGAGATTGCGGCCCTTACCTAACGGAACCGAAATATATGTCGTGTAAGGCGGTGGACAATTTGGGAACGTAATGGGAAATGGCGGTGTTGATAGAACTCGGCCGATTCGTAATGGAAATAGTTTATGATTATAGTTATTCTGTTGAATTTATAAAGGTTATGTACGTTATCTTACATAATAGATAATGTAGGATTAAGTAGCTTAGTTTGATGAAGACGGGGGAAAGCAGCTTTACTTACCATACCAACGATTATTGATGAGGATTTTTTTGTCCAAAACCTACCTACTATTAAACAAAAATTAGGATTTTACGTTTTGAGTTGTCATAAATAATTTGATAAGGCATACTAAGATATTTGGAAAAAAAAATCTAAATGCAGTCATAATTTCATCATTATATCAGCCTTTAACTGTCCATTGCTGAATGTAAGCCTCCCCCTTGGGGGTTTTGATAGTAGTTGCCATGCTTGGCAGGCGGGTTGGCAACCGTACTTAGGCTTTAGAGATAATAATAAATTAATTTAGTCATAATTTGTAGAGATAAAATACATTTTCGGGAATAAACAAAATCAAATGAAGCTTGACTGGCCAGATATTCAAATTTCAGAATGACACAATTAGGTAGCCAGCCTAATTGAGATTGAAATTTAACTACCTATACAAATTTATTCAAATTCATCCAATTATCCGGGCGAGCCACCGCGCAGCCATGTAGCTAATACAACAGCTTCCATGAAACATCGTATATAAAACTGGCTCATTATTTCCTTCGCTTATTGGACATGATCCAATCACACTATATGACATTTAACACGTTCATAATTCAAGCGGAGAATAAAGTCGAAAGTAGTAATAAAAATATCTAGTTAAGGCCAGTGCACTGCACACTGCGACTAACAGGCGGTTAAGACAAACAGATTTAGACGGTCGATTCAGAACAGATAATTGTCAGTAACATTGGGTTTCAATTGAAAAAAGAACTTGATGAGTTAAATAATTTATTTTTATATAAATTAAAATGGCATACTAATAATACTATATTTTAGAGTACGGCATTGGAATAACCAGATATGGGAAGAGGCAGCTTCATTCCAGGTAGTGTAGATAAGCACGCGGTTAAAGTTCTTCTAAATGGAAAGAATAAGCAATATTGTATACTGTAATTATATCGCAGATTACGTTGTAGTTTAGAGTTTACCTTGTTTGTCAATATTATAAACAAAATTCTTGTTACACTTTTGAGCTGCACATGTAATTCTTGTACGTCGATTTGCAGGTATAACATCGCCAGTATCGCCGTCGCTCGGTCCGTTCAATCTGAATCAGCGTAATTTCTCTCCCATAAGTTTACGATAGCCGCATAAAGCCTTTCCAGCCATAATAATAAACTGTCTCATCAACACGAGCCTTCAATGCTCTCAAATAAAAGTTTATAACCTGTAAAAATATATGAAATTGCCTCTCACTCGATAAAATTTCGTAGAATCGTAATAAGAATGTCGAGTTTATATTTAAAATCTGATGTCGTAAGTGTCTGGTCATTGATAAATTTATATCTCTTTATTATTGTAATATTATGTTTAATCACTTTTGTGGTTGTAACTTTGTTAACGTATATTTTAGAAATTATTTCATTATTTGGAATATAAAAATTAAAAAAGACATCTGCTAAAACTAATATTTCTTTTGTTAATTGTTAGAAAAGTCTGAGATCAAAATGTACACATACAGTACGACTTTATTTTCAAAGATAAATAAAACTACATACCTTTATATATTTTCAATTCTTTCGATTCCGACATTTCTAGCCCACGCGCAATCAGCCAACCCTTTGATTAGCAAATTTATCCACCACTACGGCAACTCAAAGGCACTATAAATAGCAACGTCATAGCCTAATTTTGTGCTACAGTAATAAGGCTTGACATACATATTAGGTAAATAAATGACTTTGAAAAATGGATATCTCGATTCGTATATATATTTTTTTTATTGTTACGATACTATAAAATACGTCGTCAACTCTGAACCGTTTATGATAATGCATTTTGCAATAGATAAAGTTTATTTAGGATTAATTATCGAGTAATATTTAGTTTAGTGTATATCATCATTGTTCAAGGTCAAATGTATTCACCTAAATGATTGCGTTAATTCCTGTCACTTAAAAATCATAAAACGCGCAGCACAAAAGTTTAAAAGTTAATATTTTCATATCTTTATCTTACAACGACGATTGAAATTGTCGTATTTCATAGCGAAGGAAAAAACTGAAGAACCGAAAAAGAACCGAAGCAAAATCTGCTTTCTAACACTTAATTTCGCATTTTAAATTTAACCCTTCTTTGCATGATTTTTTATTTATTGGTGAATTAAATTTGACAGCTATGTTTTTTTTTCATACAATTGACAATAAAAAGTTATTCAGACACCATCAACTTAAAGTAAAATTGTTCTTTTGTTGAAATTTCCACCATTACGCAAAGAAAGATTAAATATTTTCTATCTATTAGAGTCTACGTTATTTCTACACATCGTCTATTAATTATTTAAATATATTATGGTATAGGTTGTAGTAATACTTGCAAAACTTTCTATACCATGCACTACACAGGCTTTTAATTACAGCACACTACTGGGAGTCAGGTACAGTTTAAACGTGGAGAACTTGAAAGCTCACAAAATCAAATTAAACATTAACACCTAGTTCTTAATTACTTTCTACAAGTCTGCTCTGTGCTGTTTTACTGGTGTTTAATTAAAAAGTTTAATAGTATGTTATTCGGTTATAAATTTTATGAAAATTCGATTTATACACGATTAATAATGAAAAAGGTAAGCGTATGTAAAATTTTAACTTTAGAAAAAATACTGATAGTGCAGGCGATGTTCAAAACATTTTCATCTCATGCAAAAAGAAAAGTTAGAGGTTATGTACCTATGGCCTAATACTCTTACTAGATCTCCTAATCTCCTGAATCTCCTCAATCAAGAAGCTGAATGGTACAGGATCGAGCTGAATGAGAGATAAATCTATAGACGTGGATCATCGAGCAAGAGAGTTATAACATATAGATGTTACAATAGCTACTAGCTCTCCAGACATCCAATGAAACACGAAGTTTATAAACTTTTTGTTAAGAAAAAAAGTTAAGGAAGAAAACCGTTTAGACAAAGTTTGCTTGTACGAGGGGGATAACAATGCCTGAGTCAATATAATGGCTACATATCGACAATATTGATTTGTGAACCCCGTCGCGTATACTATGCTTGCTAGCTCATCGCTTTATTCTGCTCAATAAAAAAGTATTTTAAACGATTTACAAAAAAGGAACTTCTTAATTCGTCCCCTTTTTTGTCATTACTAGTATGTTATACGATGACGTTGATAATTCTGAGTCTATTTTAACAATTCTTTTTGTAATTGATAGAGTTTACTCCTGAGTTTTTTGTTAAAACAAAACACTCACCGCATTTCGGTACAAAAAATAAAATAATTTACCAATCTTTCCGGCCGGCAAAGTGAATTACTGACGTGCCAGAATGTTGATTTCCTGTCTATCAAACCAGTCCATCTTAAGTTAATTTCACCGTATAGGTACAGGTTATAAAGGTTAAATGTTAACCGCTGTCGGTTAAGTTATAAGAAAATGATAGACATACAAATTAGAGATAATTTTGTAGTCGCCGAGAATAAAATGCGAAGTTTATTGATCGGCACTTAATTTTAAATGACAAAATTTTTTATATAAATATAAAAGTTAAGACTTACTAAATATTAAATGTATTTATTATGCTATGATTATATTAGTGTGGTTTGTTTATTAGGCGACTTCCGAAATAAAAATGTTTATAATACATCTGTTTTTTTTTTCTGCATTGTGTCACGAGATTACGCTGCCAATTATTCGCAACTGATTTAGAATCGCTAGGTTTTTACTAGCATGTTTTTTTTTTCTATTTTTTTAATGCATGGCACCAGTGAGGGATGATAGGTGAGGATGAAAAGGCAGGACAGTTAGGCCATCGTGATGAATACACCTGGAATTCAGCACGATGGTTTCCAGGGGGACCACGTGGACGTTGATCTGATTCTTAATAATCCCTTACCCTCCTTAACCATGCTACTCTCATATTAATTTTTTTTTGGCAGTTTACATGCAGGAATAAACGACGTGTTGCTAAATAAAATCTCTTTGTATTTCTGATGTCTCTTGTTATTCATCAGTGTATAATTTTTTTTTATAAAACCTGATGGTAAATGACTACCGCAGGCCACTGATGGAACTGCAGGTGTGCTGCCGGTTTTTTTTAAAATGAATATGCTCTTTTTTCGATGGTTACTATGTCGTATCGGTTCGGAGATATTGCTGCTGGAAGATTTCTAAAACGTGGTTGCGTGTAGAAGAATACACGAGTTTATTTCACAAATAAATATAAAAATAGATAAGAATAACTCAAAACATCGTGTAACATACACTTAAGTGGAAAATATATAATTATTAAAATTTATAATTAAGCAACATATAGTAATGAAAAAAAAATATATGTTTTAGATTCTTTAATTTGTTTATTTATTAAAAATATTAATTAATTAATTAAAGATTTATTTAAAATATGCTTGACAGACAATAATAGGTGTATAATGTGTATTCCATAACACCAATATTAATCATCACTCAAACATCTGGCCAAATTTAAATTTTCTTAAAAAAAAAAATTACTCGTGGTAAAAAAAGTCTGAGAGCAAAAGCTAGTATCCCAGCCCACGCGTGCTGCCGTGGGCGAGTCATTGTTCTGGGCATACGCCGTAATTAACTATAGTTATTCTGAACTGGCGCCTTTTCGAGTGCTACACCATTTGTGGAAGTCGAAACACCAGCTCGTGAAGCTTTATTTAGAACTTGTATCAGTATAACTTGTCCCGACAGGCCATACATATGTATTATGTTATCCTTTTTCGACACACTATCGTCATTTGCAGTTGTGGATTAAGGTACTAGTTGATGTGCTCAAACAGATTGGCGCGGATTATGCTCTGTCGAGAACTGCAATTGTCATACTTCACTGTCGTGTTTATGGACAACGATGATTGTTGATTTTAATAAATACATTTCTATAAGTAAATTTTGCAAAAAATATAAAACAGCGACTTCAGTGATGTCAAAATTAATAAGGCCTGGCTTCATGTTCTTCTTTTAAATCGAATAAGATTTGCGGACGAAGAGATTTATCATAACCACATTCGATTACGACTACACATTTAATTTTTTTTTTTTTACTTTAATTTAGATCACAGAACCACGCAACAATTTTGACCTGAAACTAAAAACACTGTTGAAGAATAATAAACACGCAATTATCAGTTGCCACAATAATTATAAATATTATGACATTGATGCTCCTTTCCTCTTTGGGTTTGCTGGAAGAGAACTGTATTAGAGTTAAGCTCGCGTTTGTACATTTGATTACCTCTGTCATATTCTTATGATTGATGTGTACAATAAAGAATTAAATAAAAATAAAATAAATATTAGTTATAAATCGGCAAAACTATAACATTAAAAAGAATAGACGAATTAAGAATGTACATCTTTCGAAAGTTAGTTAACAAGAAATGCAGAGAGACAAGGAGAAATTAACGAGTAATCTTGAAATATTATTATTTGTTAATGAAATCGATTGGTTACGTTCCAAACTTAAAAGACACAATTCCTTTGAAGCAAGATAGACAAGTGGAACGCAATGCTCTCCATCACATATGAACGTTACAGCAAAATCTGTGACGACCATAACCTCGTACTTGTTTATAGGCAACGCTCCCACTTTCCATGAGGCGGTACTTCAACTTGTTTGCTATTTCTTCGAGTATAAAAAAGTTACTTCTCGTCTATACAAATATACAGAGATCTTTAAATGTGTATTGAAGTAACAAGTATGTTATCTTCAATACGCATAACTTGTGACGAAACTCACTGTAGACTCTCGAGCGTCCAAGTATTATACAGCTTGATTCTGTTTGCTGTCCCTTCGAAACTTTACGAACTTTATCGAAAACAGTGTTCGAGTGTTTAAAGGGCTTCACAAATAACTTGACTAAATGAAGGAGCCCGAATTGTGGGAGCAAACATGACGACAACGGGTGTACACGAAATTTGGACAAGCTCTTTTTTATACAAAAACATTCACATGACTTTAAACTGTACACCGTCCTGTTAAAGTCGCTATTTGCAGTGACGTTGATGAAGGGAAACAGTGTTACTGGCAACGTAAAACTTTACAACAGGTTGTTCGTTTAACGTCTTTTTATGTAGTTTACGGTAGAAAACGCATAAGGTTTCTTTATATATACTTAGAGTTATTGTGTTGGATTAAAATAATGGTTCTTTACATTGCTTAAGGGAAAATCTTTCTATCAATATTTAACTTCAGGGAGTCTGAGTTTGGTTTACTAAAAATTAAATTCTTTGATATTCATCTATCCACTAAGATTTCTTTCTTTAAAAACGACTGAAGATATTGAGTCGTCTTTGATATTTATCGGAGCTATATAGCTTTGGTTTACTTGGAGAGATTGTTACAAACTTGTATGTGCCTTCAATTCACACATATAATCACAGTGATTGCTTTTTCGAATACCCTGTGTTATTATAAATAATAATGAGTTATTATAAATATAATGAATGTTATTATAAATATAAATAATAATATATTTACATTATTATATGTATTACATCACCAAATGAATTTAAAAATGATAGAATTCTCATCGTGCCTCCGATCAAACTGTTTATAATTACTCCTCTCCATCTAAAGGTTGCCTGGAAGAGATCGTTTTTAGCGATAAGGCCGCCCATTGTTTTCTCACTGTGATCATTTCTTGTAATTGTATCTTACAATAAAGAGTATCTATCTATAAATAATAAAAATATCCGTTTACATAAAATGTAGAATAACATTACCAAACGCTGTTTTTATTTAATAATTTAAATATACTATTTGCCTATTTCTAACAGATATTGTATGTTATGTATATGTATCAAGTTTGTAGGATCTCACTTTACCATTCACTAGTAACATGTACAATTTGAAATTTATTTCACAAGAATAATAATAGAGTTTTACCAGAGGGAGACTTTGTACAAAAGTCGATTGCTTGGGTACCTCTGTCCCATTCGTGTTTCAACCGTGAAGCAGTTGTGTTTGCATAACTGTGTTTCGGTTTGAAGGGTGGGATATGGCGTGAATTTACTGGGTACAGAGGAATAACACCTGAGTCCTCAGGAATGGCAACGCATGGGGGGTATCATGGACGAAACAGTATACTCTATTGTGTCCATGGTATTGCTCATGTCTATAGGCGACGGTTACCACTTTCCATCAGGTGGGCCGTCAGCTTGTTTGCCATTCTAAGTTGTATAAAAAAAAAAAAAAAGTTTCTATTTTGTCCTTCTATGTCTAACACTCTTTCCAAACAATCAATTAAAAACCTAGCCCGCCATACTTTAATATTTATAATTGTTCTCTAAAAATAAACGACTTTAAATGTGTCATTATGTATGGTAACAATAATAGGACTTCAATTATTAAATCGGCAACAAACAGAACGACTCACAAAAGGTCGGTACACAAGGTCGCGTTGCGAACCTGCAGTGATAGGACGTCGACCCCGCGAGCGCGGCGAGTTCCCGTCAACTCCCGGATCGCACCGCACCGCGCACTGAAACTTTATGGCTCGGAAATAGTGTTCTGACATCTCTGTGCTCTGCTCAATATACCTGCGTTATTGTTAGGGGGTTTAGACTTTAGATGTCGACTCGTCCCGTCCGCATCTCTTGTTTAGGGGATAACTTAATTGTTACAATACTAAATATACTCGTATGTAATTAAAGAGTTTCGTAGTTCAATATCAATGAAATAAATCGTTCAAATATTGTAGAAGTTGAATATTTGTTTGATTGAAGCTCTATCCGATATTTTCAATGGCATACTTGTAAGTATGACTTGTGAACCGACCGACAAAAAAATCCCTGTTATATTTCTCTGTATTATGGTATGTCATTTTTATAAACAAGTACTTACTTTAACGTTAATTAACTGTTGAGAAATTGGAAAACATTTATTTTTTTAATAATTTCTTTGTGACGCCCTGTAAAGGCATGCCAATATAGGCAGAGAGCTTTACAGTTTGATTTCAATTAATATTACATACATGTAATGTTGTGCAAGTATTTCAACTTATAATAATATTTAATCAAAAAAGATTTTACGTCGGTCCCAATTAAAAGATAAGAGCACAAATAGTTTCAATGACTGAATCATTCCTTGTTTCGTTACAGAATTCGTGCTGGGTTCTAATTTTTTTTTATTTTATATTTCATTGTACGAGTTTAATTTTTAATTTTAATAAATTACATATTAGTAGAATTCTTATTACAATTATAGTTCTGGATGTAGTTGTAAAGCACTATTAAATTCAGACCCAAAACGCAGACGATAAAACATGTTTGTTTGTAGGGAAGTCGCGCCAATTTCTTTTTTGTAACACTTTTTTCTTTCACAGACTTTTTTTACAACACAGGGGGCAAATGAGCATGCGGCTCACCTGATGGTAAGTGATTACCGCCGCCCATGATCACCCACAACACCAGCGGCATTGCAGGTGTGCTGCCGGCCTTCTAAAAAGGAATATGCTCTTTTATGTTGTCGTATCGGTTCGGAAATACTGCTGCTGGAAGTTGATTCCAAAGAATGGTAATTGGAAAACAAGCATACGCCCTACCTGGTGGTAAGCGGTTACCAATGTTGATAAACGTCTGCAATGCCATGGGCATTACGCGTGTATTGCCGACCCTAAAGAAACTTCTTAACTCCTTTTTTGAAGAACACCATGCTGTAATCTCTTGGGAAAACATCGACAGGGATCTTAGTCCATAACTTCAATATTTATGTGTCTATCACACTTCTTTGAAACTGTACGCGATCATTCAAGCTCTAAGGTACAGATATGTCGTCCAATTAGGTACTAGCGATTTATACGATGGTTGAACATGATTTATTTCGATATTCTATAATTTTCTTTCTTCTTCTCAGAGGTTGACTGTAAGAGATCCCTCTATGGTATAAATCCGCCATCCTATATCATCTTTTTTATATATCTAATGTAAATTATGTACAATAATGCTCTTACAACATTAACTTCTTTATAGGAATGTTCATTTAATCACTTGCACTGATTACCACATCCTCGCGTACATTGTTTCATCCATTTCCATAACTTCACTAGATACAGTAATTTCGGTGGCGGTGTCACCAACAATAATAGCTATGAGGAATAACTTCCGTCCGTACATCATAAACGGTTTTAGAGCGTCTGCCGGGAAGTTACCTATTTTTACTGTTTCCTACGTTACTTCACTGTGTAATGTGGGCCACATAAGAGACCAGTGTTATGTAGATGTGACACCTCATAGCTGGTTCGTATGCATTAAAAGTTTACGATCTTTGTCCCGTATGAGTTAATTTATTTTTCCGGCTGGTAACATTTTCCTGTTAATTGACTATAATAATTATGTTATTAGATTATGTTGTGGTTTGCTCGTAAATATTCTTTCTAAATGTATCGTAAGAACGTCTTTAAAAAATAGAGACAAATAAAAAAAAAATATTTGCACTAGATATTGTTATGTGCAATCTTTCATCCAATCTGGTCCATAATGTTAAATTCATAATGACATATGTAATTTAAAAGACTACATGAATTTACATAGTACAGAGACATAACACCTTAGTCCTCAGGAATGTCAACGCATGGGGGGTATCATGGGCGAAACAGTATACTTTGTTATGTCCATGGTACTGCTCATGTCTATAGGCGACGGTTACCACTTTCCATCAGGTGGACCGTCAGCTTGTTTGCCATTCTAAGTTGTATAAAAAAACAAAAGGAAAATATATTATCTTCATATTAGTTTAATTATTATTAAAATAACCTGAAAGAAATAGTTTTTAATTTAGAAATGTATTGCAGTTTATGAATGTTCATGATACCACTGTCATGTCCCACTAATAAGTTAAAAAAAAAATAAGTAAGTAAAAAAAATAGGAAAGTTATAATATTATAGTTAAATACTACATAAGTTTAAAATATGTAAAGAGATAACAATTGAATGAATGAATGAGTATACTTTATTTGCATTATACAATATAGGGAATAAGCAAGACAATTTACAAAGTCAACAACAAACACAATTGTGTAGTAACAGTACTTGTGCAATTATTGTAAAATAAAAACCCCGTGGAAGACATCTGCATTATTTCTGAAACTATCCAACGATAATAATTATGTTTAAAATGTTTAATATACAGTAACAGACATCGTAGTGGGACTAAACACTAACAGAAACTTATATAATACATTTTACACGCTTGTTGCTACCGCTACGACGCAAACTGCATTCTGTGCAAAGACTTACGTAAATAATGCTTCATATAAAGGTATTTTACACGGCAATAAACATGTTCAAAATACGATATGAACTCTATTTAACGCACAACTACCCACGTGAACTAAATAAAGAAATCTCGTGAGTCACACATATCACAAAATGAAAGTAAGGATCGAGTCACAACAGAAAAAACGCTGAACTTTGCGTTTCACCATGATTGTATGAATTAAAAAAAAAATTAAATCGAAATTTTGATTGAATAACATACATTTAAATATATTTATCATTTTTAACATATATATTATTGCCACAATGTAAAAGTTTTTCAAAAAAAGAGTAAAGAGGTACGCACGCGTAATGCCCCTGGTATCGAAGGCGTTCATAGACTACGGTAACTGCTTCCTATCAGGTGAGCCGTATGCTTATTAGCCACCTCAGTTGTATAAAAAAAATCTAAAGAATTCTTAGTACTACGTAGTAAGATCAATGATAAGATTTGTTAAGATAGTTAGAGTATATTAGTTTATTTTAAATAACATTAATAATAAAAAAAGTATTGAAGGCTTACAATTTACAAATAGTAATACATACTGGATGCTGATCTCCGATAACTCATGGCCAAATGAACTACAGAATTAGTTTTAGTTGCACTTATGCAATTTTAGATTTCAATTTAGATAAAAGTGCGTAAATTATCTGCAATATAGTGTTAAATTTCGCGCGCATTGCTGACATAATACTTGCAGTGTATAACTATAAAAGAGGCCGTGTTTTTTCAAATCTTTAATACCTTTCATTGCTCAACTAATGACTCATTATCATGTCCATTAATTATCCAAAGTGTTAGACACGTCTTACAGATACGTTTTTGTCACAGCCATTACAAAACATGTTCCCAACAACATTTCCATTCGACGACAATGTCACTGTGGCGTACAAACGAACAGTGTTTATTGCTACGACAATAAACTTCAAATTGTTATTTCTGTCCATGCGTATGTTACAAATCACGTATATTGTCTTACCTGCTCCATGAATTTGTATTGATGAAGTTTGAAATAAGGTAAACAACATTTCGGTTTGGAGATGAGTAAACAGCGTTTACCTGGAATAAAGAAAGAAAGATAATTAGTCTTCATTTTATATCACAATAGAATTTTAAAATAAATAAATAAAGAATCAAATAGATACGACTAGAATTTGTAAAGCAATTTTAGTTAAGAGTTGCGACCATTTTGTTACTATGGCTGTTCGCGACATTATAATTTCTTATATAAAAATGTATAGTTTATAGCGATATTTTATAGTTATTTGTTAGCATAAGTCATTAGTTTTTTAATCGTTTAAATTGTTAATTTTATATAGGTTTTCTCTGATGTATTTATAGTTGTAAGTTGAATAAAACATTTTATTGTGTCGAGTCATTATTAACCACAAGTAGAAATAAGAAAAAGATTGTAAAAATAATAGTAATAAGATAATTATGATAAATAAATAGACGCCAAATGGTGCCGCTCTAAAGAGTTACGCGTCCCTCTCACACTCGCCCCGTCCCGCTCGCACAGACTCACTAATGTGAGTTGGTACATCTTATCGTGCGACCGGGCGGGTATAAAGATAGGTCGCCTACCATCGAGCGGCATGCAATGCACTCCCCAACCGATAAAGGAAATAGGAGAAACTCTTCAGAACGGAACCGGGAGCTTCAAGAAAGGAATCTTATCGTTTCTCTCCAGCCTGAACCAGCACCCCTACAGTCCACGCTCACCGAGCGGTCAAGCTGCACCGCACAATGGCGCACCCACGAGAAATTGTTTAACCCCTTTTATGTACTTTCTTTTTTTTTTTGTATATGTTTTGTTTTATTTCTTTTTAAATATGTACCAATAGCTAATGTTATTTGTGTGCTGTAAGTGATGCAAATAAATCATCTACCTATCTTTTTATTTATCTAACACAAAAATTTGGCGACTTTAATCGTGACAAAATAAACATGGAGCCAATATGAGAGAAAACTCTATATATAAAAACTCCAAATTGCTATAAAATTGGCAAAGATATCGCGTAACATATACTAAAAGCAGTGGTATTGAGAAATTACAACTTTTAGGTATTTTCTCTGTAAATATAAAATTCCTGTTAGTACCTTAATATCTTATTTTAACTCAAATAGTTTTCAGAATTGAGTAATGTAAAATACGAGAAACAATATATTGGGATAGCGTACTTTTAGAAGCGAATTATTAAATTATTTAATTTTATTTGCGTTAATATTTTACGATACTCTAGTCTAAAGCTTTTCATTTCAAATTTAATTACTCATTGAAACAACATCGATATCGAGGCGACAAATTGAAATAGAATAGAATAGAATAGAAATCATTTATTCAAATAAACTTACATTGAAGCACTTTTGAAAAGTCATTACATTTTTTTAATTTACCGCTCGTTCGGAAAGCTGTCTCATCACAAGAAGAACGAGCAAGAAACTTGCGTGATGCTCTTTTAAATAATTTTATTATTATTTTACATTTTTAAGTTTAATTGTGTGAAATATTATTTCTATTAAGAGAGTTATAAGTTTATTTCATTATATATATACGGACAAATCACACAGATTGAGCTAGCCCCAAAGTAAGTTCGAGACTTGTGTTATGGGATACTAACTCAACGATTCTATATTTATAATAGATACATATATAGATAAACATCCAAGACCCAGGACAATCAGGAAAAGATCGTTTTCCATCATGACCTGGCCGGGGATCGAACCCAGGGCCTCCACGTCGCAGGCAGGCGTGTTGACCGCTGCGCCACGGAGGACGACAAATCTAAATGCAATTGATGATAAAAAATCATCCAAGCCGTATCAGCAGTGTCAAGTGTCGTTGACAGGGGAAAGTCACGAGCGATGGTCTAATGCAGGTGTCGGGGAAAGATAAGCGAGCACTTTACCAAATGAATGAGATCAGAAGGTTGGATGGACGACACCGCTCAGTCACCTGCCACTGGACACTCGACACTGTAAAACAGTTCTGCGTTTGGATCACATATTATGGTTATGAATAATTCACAAAGTCTGGTATCCTCTACGACACTTGATAAATGATATTTTTAAACGTTTGACAGTAAAGTATGGGTGAATTATCTGAGAAAAGAGAGTTTGTTTGTTCAAGTATATAATATACTAATGATCCGGCCCGGATTTACTGTAAATCAAATTTTTCTAAATAATATGTAACCTATTTCACTCGCTAATAACTACTAAATAACAGAATTTTTATCGTGCCTCCGATAAAACTGTTTATAACTACTCCTCTCCATCCAAAGGTTGTCTGGAAGAGATCGCTTTTAACGATAAGATCGCCCATCGTTTTCTCACTGTGATTATATCTTGTAATTGTTTATATTTATAATAAGTTTACTATTGTAATCTTTAGGAGGAAACAATAAAGAGTACTTTTTGTTTTAAAAAAAAATCGTCACAAAATGGACCGATAAAGAAGTAAATGTCTTATAGTTACTAATACAATATTTGAATTAATATCACGAAATAGCGTTCTTGCAAGTATCTGGAGTTTGTTTCGTAACTAGTAGTTTCTTAGTTCGCATAAAAATACGTATAGAATTTTAAACATCATATAAATAATATAATACTGTCACAAGAATAGACGTTATCCTTTGCAAAAACATTTGACTGATTTGGTCAAATGACCTATTGGATTAAAGGTGTTTTTTAGACTGCTTTTTCAAGAGCATTATTTCAAATTTTATAAAGAATTCAAATGTATTTTAGTTTTAAATTAATAAGTACAGGTTTAACTTACGTCTCGACTAGTTTCGGGATTAGTAAAAGATCCTTAGTCATGAATGACTGTGGTGCGAGCATACAGTGTCTACCCAGACGAAGAGGAAGACTACGGAGACCAGCCGCTTATACCCGAAAAGTTCCGAATTCCGTTTTTCGTATCTGTAACAATGCTGCAAGCGCCTACAGCTCACGCTTACCGAGGCACGTAGTCAGGCTCGTGTTCGCGTCACACTCACTCATGACGAAGGATCACGAATTGATTCCGAAACTAGTCGAACTTGATCAATCTAATTACACGTAAATTAATCCGGTAGTTTTTACATTAAAATATAATGTGTTCATATGAAATTTTTAACAATAAAGTAGATATATTTTAGGTTTAAACTTCAACATGAATCGAATATTCCATAAAGTTTCCAACGTACACGAATAAAATTAAATTCCTTATAGTGAGTGAAACAACTAAACGCTTGTAATATTATAAATTATGGAGATTCGTATATTACCTGTATAATTCACGAGACAAAACTATCTATTCAATTTACATCGCTAACGAATGACACGATACACAATGAGGAATGTGATTTCCAACAATCAGACAGGTTGCTCTCGTCGGCAGATGGGCACGACACTTAATTTTCAATAGTACACGAATAATTTTATCGTGACGTACATCTATCAATGGAATAGGATTACATCTACGAGCCAATTATCATAATGTAACATTGTATGAGTCAAATATTTACATAATAATATACATATAAAGTGTAATGAAATTGAGATAGGAAAGTTATGCGGTGTTTTACTGTCGCTTAATGAGAATGTATGTCTATTTATCGTATATTAAATTGAATGCATTGTCGTTATTTTTTAAAAGATTTTGAAGGTAAATTTAGGTTATAAGAATGTTTATTAATATTATAAAGGTTAAAGTGAGTTTGTTATCTTAAATCGCCTTAACAGCTTAACCAGTTAGTATGAAATTTGATATAAACGTGCTATATGGGATGGAGAAAGCTAGCTTTAACCCGCGACTTCGTCTGTGTGACTGGGATATGTTTATTGAGTGGGATAAAAGAAGCCTATATCCTTCTCCAATGTATGTAACATGTGTATACCAAATTTATTTTTACATTTACGATATTATTATGGGCTGAATATGGTGTTTCTTGTCATATCATTCTGTACATTCAAATCTTACATTATAGAGATAAAGTCTCCATACAAATGTTTCGAGAAAAGCGTGTCAACATGTTCATACAATTTTGCGTGATAAATAGTTATAAGTGATTCCTTTATAACTTATATATTTATTTTGACTTATGTTTTTTGCATCTTTTTTAAGCGTAAAAAATTCATTTTATTTATTAAATAATTACATATTATCTTTATTTTTTTAAGATAAATTGTGTGCATAAGTACATATATAGAACACTGATAAAAAAAACGAGTCAGCTAATTTGACAATTGGGTGTCAAAAACTTGATCCGTTTTTGAGATTTGATGCTCTATCTTTATATTCTAAGATTCAAATATATACAGTTTACATGATCAGCGTTGGTTTTTATTGTTCATTTGGGATCAAGAACCTGCTATTTTTTGTTGAACAAGACCTTGCATATTAATTAGCATTATGAGTAAGAAGGCAGTTGAGTTTAAGTGTAACTTATTTTAATAATATTTTTTTACCATCAATTTTGTAATATACAATTCAATTTGTTATTTTTTCCTTATTTCCTTTGACGATGGTTACTTTAAGCAGGACAAGTAATTGTTTTATATACTTATTAGAAAGATCCTAAAAAAATACAACCATAATGGTAAAACAATATAATATTTTTCTACGCATTCAGTCGAACTAATAACACAATTAACAATAGTACCTACTATTCGTGTATGTACAAAAGTCGATTGCTTGGATACCTCTGTCCCATTCGTGTTTCTACCGTGAAACAGTTGTGTTTGCATGACTGTGTTTCGGTTTGAAGGGTGGGATATGGCGTGAATTTACAGGGTACAGAGGAATAATACTTGAGTCCTCAGGAATGGCAACGCATGGGGGTATCATGGGCGAAACAGTATACTCTGTTATGTTCATGGTACTGCTCATGTTTATAGGCGACGGTTTCCACTTTACATCAGGTGGACCGTCAGCTTGTTTATTTATATATATATATATATATATATATATATATATATATATATATAATTGTTAATACACAAATGCCCACTGCTGAATAGGCCTCCTCTATAGACTTCTATAAGGAACGGTTCATACTTATATAAATATGATTAACTCTGTGTTATTTATAGTTGAACTGTAATCAATGTTACTAGTAATTACTAATTAGGTATTAAACATTATTACTTAGTTACTATTTAGTTGTTCCACTATTATTACAGACAAATGTTTGATCACATTTTAAATACACAATCGGGACTTAACGCGATTTAGTGTGTGTGTGTATATATGTTATCTCTAGATCAGTGTTTCCCGACCTTTTTTGTGTCATGCACCACTTGAACATTTCTAAAATTTTTATGCCCCCATTCATATTTTTCCCGAAAAAGTTAACTCTCCACTCTAATCGCCCAGTTGATATTTTGATCGCATCAAACAAAATCATACCTAATAAATATTTATAAAAAAATATTTTATTTACTTTTTTTTGTTAAATTTGGCACCGATATCTACTCGTAGCATTTAAATGGCTCAATACAAGAGTATTAATATCGCTTCGAGTCCATTTTTTAATTGCCCCCCTTTAATTATCAAATTGCCCTCCTGTGGGGCGTGGGCCCCACGTTGGGATACACCGCTATAGATAATAATGATGACAGTGTGATAGTACCCGAAGAGACTGCGCACGCTGCCAGACTAACTTCACCCCGCTAACTTTACCACGCCGTGGTGCAATCCACGTCGAAACGTCGGCAATAAAGAAGTAGCTATCCTATATAGCTGCTTCTACTATATATTTGTAAACAATTCGAAAGTTTAAAATTAAATATATGTTCATTTACCTCAATAAAGAATCAAACCGGTAATGTATACAGGGTCGTTGTTTTAAAGCCGTGCTCGTACCGACGCGAGATTGATGAGTGCCACGAATTATTCATGCGGCTGCGACGCGATTTATCTCCCGTGTAGGCAGTGGCAACGCCAAAAAAGCTGACAGTCGAGAAACTTACTACTTCGGGATAAGGCTGAAATTTGCTTAAAGTGTATAGGCAGTTACTTTAGTTGTCTACAGCATGAGCTTGCAGAAGAAGTAAGTACCGTGGGACCTGTTAAGTCTGTTGTTTAGGTCTTATCTTTTTTATTAGTACATATAAATGATATAAAATTATACAGTAGCTTAGTCAACATATTTCGCTTAAAAGTAACTAGGTAGACGAGGGAGGGAGGGAGAGGGAGACTTTGTACAAAAGTCAATTGCTTGGGTACCTCTGTCCCATTCGTGATTCAACCGTGAAGCAGTTGTGTTTGCATGGCTGTGTTTCGGTTTGAAGGGTGGAATATGGCGTGAATTTACTGGGTACAGAGGAATAACACCTGAGTCCTCAGGAATGGCAACGCATGGGGGTATCATGGGTAGAGATGGGCAATCCACCTGGGTGGGTTTAAAGTCTGGTGGGTAAAAACCGGGTGTTTTGGGTTTATTGGGTTTAAACCCCATAAACACCCAAATTTTTGGGTGTTTATGATTTTGTACTTCATCATCGTCATCTCAGCCGCAAGACGTCCACTATACTGGACATAGACAATATTATTATGCAGCCTACAGAATAAAAAACTTTTAATTTGATTTTGAGTTTATTAAGAAAGAGAAAAGTAAAATGTAAAACTACAGTCAATCACTGTCAGATTCAGAGTTATTACAAGCGATGAATTGTATAGGTTCGATAGGCTCTATTTCGTCTAAACTGTTATGTTCATTTACTTGCTCAATGAAAGCTTCTAAGGTATTTTCTTCATTAAACTGAATGTCCTCGCATTCAGCTTTATGTTTAAGATTCCAGTTATAACAAATGAATGAAATTTTTTCAGTTCTTTCGGTTGTAAGTCGATTTCTTTTGTTATTATGTATGTAGCCTTGGATACTAAAGGAACGCTCAGTGGCTGCCGAAGTACAGGGAGCTGATAGAATACGAATCGCTACTTTGCTTAACTCAGTGGAACCACAAATACCTTTCCACCATATTAGGGGCTCAATGCTATCTAATGAGCTCCATACAAATCCTCTGGCCCAAAAGTTTTCTTTAGCTTTATAACACGCCAAATCTGCCATTACATTTGACAAACTTAAGTGTTGGCTTAAATTGTAGATAAACTCCATACCCTTAAGTTCTTCCTCTTGAGTAAGTTCGACTCCTAGAGTCCTGGGGTCTAGAATATATGCTGCAAAATGTATTGGCCTCATTGCCATATTGCATCTTGAAGATACTGATGTTAGAATCTGCTGTTTGCTTTCTTCGCTCAATGTCGAAATCTCATTTAATGCAAAACGTATCTTAGCTTGTACATCTCTAAATGTAATGTATGTGCGATGCAAACGATTCTGGTCGCTCTCTAAGTAAAATATGCTTTCAGTGACTGGTTCCAAAATACTTATACATTCCCCTGTCTTCGTCCAGAAATCATCACTTAGAATTAAATCTTTAATATCTCTTGAAATTACCACATCTTCTCTAACTGTTAATATTTGCAAAGCTATCTTATTTGCTTTCAAACTTTTTAACGAAGTAACATGACTTCCCCATCTTGTAGCACAAGGCAATTTTAGTGTTTGTGTAGAATCTTCACCCTGCCTTGATTTTATCAACAAGGAACTTAATCGTTGACTCCTTTTAACAGTTTTTATTATATTTATGGCTTGCATAATAAACACAGTTACTTCTTGTATCTTTACAATATCTTGGCACAACAAGTTAAGGATATGTGCACAGCAACCGAGAGGAACAACATGTGGATATTTGAGTTTTGTTAATTCGAATGCCTTTTGTATATTTCTAGCGTTATCGCCAATAAGTACAAGAAACTTATTTGCTCCATACACTTTCATTACTTTTTCAACTTCTTGGCTAAGGTATTCACTAGTGTGAGGATTACTTTCTGTATTCAAACTTTTAACGTATGCAGGTTGAGGTTTTGATATAAGAAAGTTTATTATTCCTTCATTTCTTAAATTAGACCAGCTATCGCACTGAAGGTGTAAGTAACTACAAGCATTTAGTTCCTCATTTAACTCAAAACGCATTTCTCTATATATTTTATCTAAGTATTTTGTCGCTAAAGCTTTACGTGAAGGTATTTTAAATTTTGGTTGCAATTTTTCGAAAAATTGTATCCATAAAGGATGTTGCACCATCGATAATGGCGTCCCTGTTACAAATATAGCTCTCGCTAATTCTGTTTTTATATGATCATCGGTGTCTTGAAACTCAGCATTTATTGTAGTGTTAGCAGACGACGAGGGGCTTATAAAAGAATCATTTGTCTCTATCTCTGACAGTCCAGACATTTTGGTTTTGGACGAGCTATCTTTTATAAGTTTCATAGAGTCTTTTAATGTTTCTGGAGATTTTGGACAAGTGATAAGATGTTGAAGCATTTTGGCAGCATTACTGAATTTGTAGACCTTATTACAAAGCTTGCAAGAAACAGACTTGTTTGGTAAAGTACGGTAGTGCTCCCATATGCGTAAATCTTTAGGTCTCCCCATTGAACCTAAAAAAATGAACGATGATTAGTTGGTCTGACGAAAATTCAACAATAGAGTGCCTATTTTTTTACAATGATTATTTCTTGTTATTTACAATAAATTTATTAAAAAAATAATAAAATAAATACAAAAAACCTTTGTAAAATTACATCTCCTCGGAGGATTAAACGCAGACGCTAGTTTATTATCGTATTGTTCTGTATTTTTCTCAGCAACTTCTTTAATTCGATTAGGTACTTACGCATATTATGTTAAAAATAAATATCTAGTACACATCTTAGGCTATCCACCATTATTATCCAATGACGACTCTCAGCTAACTATGCACTATCATCCAAAATAAACGTGTATGGAAAATTTTATCCCAGTCGGTTGAGGATTGAGGATAATTGCATCAACATACGAACATACCTACATACTTTTATTTACATAACGCAAGCTAAATAAAAGCTTGTAATAATACATCTAATTTTAAGTTAAAATTGTTAAGTGATCATGATATAATTGTATCATTCAAAAATCCACTTACCTTTAATTATTTCTTGTTAAGTATAAATATTATTTCAAATCTGCTCCCTTAATATGCACTTTTTTACTGCTTTTCCTACCTAACACGTTACCAGGAAGTCACGTTACCAGAGTCAGAGTAATAGTGAACACGTTTGACAGTGATTGTCGTCGCCTCATATTCAGCGTCGACGAATAGGGGAATCCCCAGTCATAATGTATTGCATGCGTGGCGGTCTTACTTCAAATCCATAAACAAAGAGATAATTACAGAACTCGATACTAGATGGCGCTGTTTTTGTTTGAAGAAAGTTTGCGGGCTAAAATACATAGAATTTCATCAATGACTTCCACAAAGAACAACATTTCTGTTTTTTCTAAGTCCGTATCTCTTCCGTATATTTCATAAGATATAAGCTTGGGCTACATTGTTATGCAACGTGATTTTGTCGCTGTCTTGCTAGCAGGGTTGACAGATATACGATTTAAATCGTACTCATACTATTATTTGTCTATTTTTTAATGTACGATCGTAAAGATTATGATCGTAATTCGCACAAAAACATACGACTTTTTGGTTACCTGGCAACATTTTTATTATGAAACGAACATGCTCACATCATCAGTCACATGCAACAATTTATTGGGGATTTCCCCTTCACATCTGGCAGTCCTGCTTGCTAGAATATAGGTAAGTCAGCCACAGTTACTGACGATCGATATTTAAAGGGTATTGTTTTTGTGCTAAATATTTCATAAAAACGTTATTTAATACTTTGTGGATTATTAATTTAGTTGATAATCACTGGAAGTAAAATGGATGCTAATTTGAGAGATCAAGATCTTCGTATAAAACAGTTAATAAAAGAAAATCTACGTAAGTACTCTTTTTATACCTAGGTAGGTAAGGTATAATAAACACAAAAGGTACTTAGATCGCGTGTGTTCGAAGCATTTATTCTAATAAATTTAATTTAAAATTGTAGAAAGAAAAAAATGTCTGCCAAGCCGTAGCCGAAGCCGATCTCCAAATATATTTGGCGATAGTGAGACCCAGTGTCCAGATGATTTACCCAGCGTCGTCGCAACAAAGAAAAAACACGAGGATAAAGTAAAAGAAAATTTACTGAAAGAAGAAACAAACTGTTCTAAATGCTTAATTTATGGAGAAGAGGATAAAAGAAATGAGTATTTCGGACTGTTAGTGGCTCAAGAATTTAAATATATACGGCCATGTGTGCGAACGAGGTGTTATGAAGAAATTTTAAAGTATCTACGGGAAGCAAAAGGCCAACATGTTGATCAACTGCAACATGAAAACACTGAAAATTAATTACTTTCATTTTATTATATATAGATTTTTAAAATTTCCTGAAATATTATTAGTTAACGTTTTATTTAATATTGTAGAATTGATCAATACAATTTATAAAAATAATTTATTGGTATTACTTACATATTTTCAAAAAAATACGTAAAAACCTATTTTTTTGGGTGATTATGGGAGTTTATGGGTGTTTATTGGGTTTTTACCAAAGCACCGGGTTTAAACCCGGTGCTTTGCCCATCTGTAATCATGGGCGAAACAGTATTCTCTGTTATGTCCATGGTACTGCTCATGTCTATAGGCGACGGTTACCATTTTCCATCAGGTGGGCTGTCAACTTGTTTGCCATTCTAAGTTGCATAAAAAAGGCGTTTATAATTTATAATGAAATAAAGAAACTTTCGTAAAAAAGTACATAGATGAACCCTGTGAATATTACGCATTTTTTTTTAATAGAAATAGTAATAATAGCATGTTAATAATGTTAATGATCATGCTATAAAAAAGTGATACTCCCAGAGTACGTATCACATTTCTATATCATCGATCATCTAATAAACAGGGTAACACATTAAAAAGCGATGGCGGTGTCGTTGATGGAGTGAAATAAATAAATATAGGGTGGACTCGGCGGATGATCCCGCTTGATTGATGCATTGTGTGACAACGCGCTGCCAAGTACTTGCGTATTAAAGTCATTCATATATTTCCAGAGAACTGAACTGAAAGAGCGAGCTCTGTAATACTCACTCGAGGAGAATTCAAATTAATTAATCTACTTTTGTTCAAATGTATTAATTAATAAGCAATGCTGTAGATTACACGTGGTAAACTTTTTTTTTTATACAACTTAGAATGGCAAAAAGGCTGACCGCCCACCTGATAGAAAGTGGTAACCGACGCCTATAGACATAAGCAGTACCATGGACATAACAGAGTATAGTGTTTCGCCCATGATACCCCCATGCGTTGGCATTCCTGAGTACTCAGGTATTATTCCTCTGTACCCTGTAAATTCACTGCCATATCTCACCCTTCTATAAACTATATATAAATCTGTTTATTGATAAGTGGGTTGCTTGTGAAGAGTTGGATTTGTATTCTTCATTGATTTAGATGAATCTTCTGGCATTTGATAAAAATTACTCCCCTGTTATATACACTTTTGTCATAATTGTATTAACTATTTTTTTGTGGATCAAAATTGGTAGTTTGAACCACCGATAATGATTTAAGATAAGAACAATGTAATTTTTTTAACTAATACTTATGTTGGAATGATTTTTTTGGTGGGTGAAAATGGTATGGTAACCCCGCCTGCGCTAAAGGGATACGTTGGCGGAGCACCAGTGAAGGGTGATAGATGAGAATGAAAACAGGCCAGTTAGCCCATCATGATGAATTCATCAGGAACCATGATAGTTTCCAGAGAGAACCGCGAGGAGGTCGATCTGGTTGGGTATATTGTTAGCAATGGGATTCTTAGTCTCCATTACTAACAATCCCTTTCCCCCCGTTGGAATGATATTAGAAAATAAAATTGTAGGTATACTTAACAAAAGATTGTATAAAAACAGAAAAAAAAACAACTTCAAATGTGATAAAACTAGTTATTTTGATATAAAAACTAAACCACTAAACCCATTTTGATAATATTTCTACGCAACCAGTTTGTAAGTATCCTTTCAGACAAAGAATTTTCCAAATTGGTTTAGAACTGACGGAGTTATGAGGCAACAAATATGAAAGTAATTTTTTTTTCTTTTACAACACAAGGGGCAAACGAACATGCGGCTCACCTGATGGTAAGCGACTACCGCCGCTCATGGTCACCCACAACACCTACGGTGTGCTGCCGACCTTCTAAAAAGGAATATGCTCTTTTCTTGAAGGTTATGTTGTCGTATCGGTTCGGAAATACTGCTGCTGGAAGTTGATTCCAAAGAGTGGTTGTGCGTGGGAGAAAGTGCCTTGAAAAACGCACGGTGGAGGACCGCCACTCGTCCAAATGGTTGGGATAAAATTTTAGTTTATGGCGGTTGTACGATGGTGAAAATCAACAGCAGGTATCAATCTAAACAATTCTTCAGTGCACTTCCCATGATAAATTTGGTAGAAGTTGCACAGAGATGCAACATCTCTGCGCATCTCTATGAAAATAAATATAAGTGAATTGAAAAACTCCTCCTTTTTAAAGTTGGTTGAAAAAAGATTAAACGATCCAGTAAGACTTGAGAAAAACTATTTTCATATTAGTATACACTGACAATATACTACCTCTATGAAGCAACACAAAGCGAAATAAACACAGGGTCCTCAAACGACGCGGGCTCGGCTGGACAGGACGGTATGCGACCAATTAACTAATTGTGACTATTTCTGACGGAATTACTCCGTGCAATACGCAATGTAGGTAGTAAGTACCTATATTGGCTGTCGAGTTGTCACGTCTACTCCGACCTCGTTTATTTGAGTGACTAGGGCTGTTGTTAAGCTCTATATAGATAAAAGACGCGTGTTAAATTGTCCTATATGTCTATGCGGATGGCTTAAATTAAGGACACCACCTATTTAATTTTTTGGTGACAGTTTAGCAGAATTATACTAGATACTTGTCGCATTCGTGTTTCTACTTTGAAGCAGTTGTATTTGCATGACTGTGTTTCGGTTTGAAGGGTGGCATATGGCGTGAATTTACTGGGTACAGAGGAATAACACCTGAGTCCTCCGGAATGGCAACGCATGAGGGGTATCATGGGCAAAACAGTAAACTCTGTTATGTCCATGGTACTGCTCATGTCTATAGACGACGGTTATCACTTTCCATAAGGTGGACCGTCAGCTTGTTTGCCATTCTAAGTTGTATAAAAAAAAATACTAAAAACTATCCGAAGATCCTAAGATCAATTCTCCACCTAAACAACTGAATATCTGAGATTTTAATAACAATTTATGATTATGTTCATCATCCTCAACATCATCATATTAGCCTTTAACTGTCCACTGCTGAACATAAGCCTCCCCTTGGGGGGGGGGGGGATGCCCGTAGTTGCCCCCCTTGACAGGCGGATTAGCGACCGCAATTAGGCTTTAGAGATATTTTAAGAGAGACGCTGGTGCTCATCCCTCGCCTGTTTTTTTTTTGTACAACTTAGAATGGCAAACAAGCTGACGGCCCACCTGATGGAAAGTGGTAACCGTCGTCTATAGACATGAGCAGTACCATGAACATAACATAGTATACTGTTTCGCCCATGATACCCCCCATGCGTTGCCATTCCTTAGAACTCAGCTGTTATTCCTCTGTACCCTATAAATTCACGCCATATCCCACCCTTCAAACCGAAACACAACAATGTAAACACAACTGCTTCACGGTAGAAACACGAATGGGACAGAGGTACCCAAGCAATCGGATTTCGTACAAAGTCTAGTTAGTTTTATTAACAGTTAGCTGTTGATAAATATCGTAGTATGCGAATTCTTGTATATAAATTTAGTGAGCATCCAAAAAGTACAGTTTAATCAAAACTTTTAAAGTCGGTTAATTATGATACAAAATTGTATAAAAGCAATCCTTTACAGCATACCTGTAAATATATAATCTCGGCTTATAACATCATCAGATTCAATTAAAATGTACGCCTAATTCAGTACATCTCGTTGATCCAACAATAATATTTCAATCATCCATCGAGCAATTTGTCTGGACGCGGTAGCGACTTCTGAGGGCTTTATTAAGTCGAGTGACTGCTGGATACGTATTATTGTTGTCTGTGACGTTAATAAGCTTGGGCTGCGTGATGTGTCTCCTCATTATCCACTAATAAATTGGTCCTTCGCTCCCGGATCGCTACTCTATTGTGAGGGTAATAAAACGATAAAAATAACTTATAAATAATGTGCCTTATTACCAAACTTCTGCGATCTAGAGGCTGGCAACTGGAAGCTCAATTGTCGTAAAGACAAGTCGTTGATACGTTGCTTCAATATAAAAACTACAATGATGATAGAGAAGTCTTCGATCGAAGTCCTATCCAAAGCTAATATGAGTATATAATACATGTGAACTATTAAAAACAAAAAGCGTTTTTTGATGGGTGAAAATAGTATGGTAACCCCACCTGCACTAACGGGATATAGATACACTGGCGGAGCACCAGTGAAGGGTTATAGAAGAGAATGAAAACAGGCCAGTTAGCCCATCGTAATGAATTCATCAGGAATTAACCATGATAGTTTCTAGGGAGAACCGCGAGGTCGACCTGGTTGGGTATATTGCTAGCAATGGGATTCTCGGTCTCCATTACTAACAATCCCTTTCCCTCCAACAAAAAGCGTTAGGTACCATTATATTTTTTTATACTTTAATATGTTTTATTTACATATATTAATTATCATTTAATTGAATCTGTAAAATCAATATTTATTAATGAGTAAACAAGTATAATAATACCATACAGCTCTTCATCTCTGTAGGCGACAAGAGGCACTTTCCATCACATGGGATTTCAGATTTTTAACCACTATTAAAGAAAATATATAAAATTGATATAATTTTAGTCATGCTTAAAACTTTAATATTACAAAGAAATAATTGCAAAATAAAATGAAATGCTTATAGCAAAAATATAGATATCAGCATTGTACAAGACAGGGCAAATAACTTTTTCGTCTAATGATATTATGTTTCCATTTAGAACAAAAATAGAACAAATAAGATCCTTAGGGCCTTATATAAAAGATAACATCTCGTTCGACCTCTATTACATTTTTAGAGTTCTGTAACTTGAATAGAAAATAAGGAACCCTTATCTCATTTTATTGTCTTTCTGTCTGTCTCTCTGTCAAGACCATTCTTAAGAACGCTTGGAGTTATGAAGCTGAAATTAATATATATTAAATAGTTGTTTGCAATCCCTCGAAGTTGTAAAAAACAACAAACTTTTAAGGCAACACAATCAAAAGATATGGCTGTTTATAGTTAATATTTTGGCATTTGGAAGAGATTCTAAATCTATAGGATACTTCCAATAGATTGATATAGAATCCATATAATTGTGAAATTTGACAGGAAGCAATGTTGTACAGCAAAAATAGAGGGGAAAATGTGAAAAATCTCGTTGCAGTCGTAGCTTATCGCTACATCACAAAAAAGTATTTCGTTTTGCATATATTTTTTTTTTTAATTATAATTTGTTCCGAACCTTCGGTGTGAGAGTTCGACTCTCACTTGGTTGGTTTTTTAAAGACATAATTTGTTTGATTTAATAATGTTAACTTTTGTATGAAACAGGTATAAAATAAGTACATGCGATAGTAGATTAAAAGTATAAATAAGTAACCCATTAAAAGTACAGAAGGAAACCACTCCTCATACTTACCAGTACACCACAAGAGGCAACTAGAAGAATACACTACAATACTAACGCCAGAGAAGGAAAGTATAAATAAAATAATTTGTCCCCGTAATATTCAGCAAGACGGTTGACTTTCAATGTAATCGAGTTAGGATCGAATCGAAATCACATCGAATATCCGTTAGCTTATATTTGATGTCAATTCTTATATTGTTTTTTATTTATTAATTTAAACTTTAATGCACAGTAAAATTCTATGTACATTTGGCGGAGTTAACACCGGACAGTGTTCTATACCAGTCAACCATTGGGCGAACAGAGAAATACGTAGGTACTGCATTTTTGTATAGAGAAAAAAAGCAATATTTGATAAATTTATATAATATAATCATACATATAATATATTAAATTTAATAAATATATACATACATAAATAATTACATAAAATATTACTATATAAAACAATCAAATAAAACAACTGCAATAGAAGAGCAAATAGTAATCTATGACTCAATTCGAGTAACCAGCAGGAGAGGCGATAGGCGACGGTTACCACTTTCCATCAGGTGGGCCGTCAGCTTGTTTGCCATTCTAAGTTCTATAAAAAAAAAAAGGCTTAAAGGGAAAGTGATTTTTCTAAGAAATAAGTGCGCAATTTGTGTTTAAAACCTAGCTTGCTTATGGTAGATCTTATGCCAAGCGAGAGTGTGTGACAGTGTTTAATAGCTTGAACAGTGAAGGAATAAGATATTATCTAGATTAATATAATAGATGTAATATTATCCGGAGGGGGGAAAGGGATTGTTAGTAATGAAGATCGAGAATCCCATTGCTAGCAATATACCCAACCAGGTCGACTTCGCGGTTCTCCCTGGAAACTATTATGGTTAATACCTGATGAATTCATCATGATAGGCTAACTGGCCTGTTTTCATTCTCATCTATCACCCTTCACTGGTGCTCCGCCAGCGTATACCGTTAGCGTAGGCGGGGTTACCATACCATTTTCACCCATCAAAAAAAAATTATCCAGATTCGATCCCGACTCGATTGAAACAAGTCGCCTCGATATTCGAATAATCGAATAAAACATGAAACGTTCGAAATGCTTCATTAGTAGTTTGTGTTCGACATTCAGTAATCCAGGGAGGATTAGGCAGTTCGTGCCTCCTGATTACTGGGTAATACACCTAGCTCTGTTATTACTAGAAGGGTTGCTGTTACCCGTAGGCAATAACAGCGGCTTAATTACGGGGATGACAGGTTCATTTGATAAAATACACAAGCCTCAGAATATAGGAGGATAGTATTAATATACCTTCTCACGGGTTAAGTTGAAATCTCCTAAATTATTAGTAATGTGATATTTTTATTTATTTATTTATTCATTAGTATATATATCGTCATAGTCATAGAATACTGACGGATCTTTATATGTAATCTTTGTCAGATCCGTCAGTATTCTACGTCTATGACGATATATGTGTACGTGGTGGACTTAATGCTAAAAGCATTCTCTCCCAGTCAACCATAGGGAAGTGGCAAAATACACGAATGCGGTACTAGTAATTATTGATATACATACATACTATAATTTACATACATATATAAACAAATATATATATATATATATATATATATATATATATATATATATATATATATATATATATATATATATATATATACTATATTATAGACGAAGATGAGAATGATAGATAGTACTTATTACTATATATATTGAGGGATTTTCCCCAATAATGTGTGTGTATGAGTACGCGTGTTTGTCTGCGCGTATGTGTGGGTGCGTGCGTACTCGTGTCCGTGCATGTACATGTATTGTAAAATCTTTATTGTACATAATTCATATTAAATACATGAAATGATTTAATACACAATGGCGGACTTATCCCATAAAGGGATCTCTTACAGTCAACCTTTGAGAAGCTGAAAGAAAACTGTAGAATGTACAAGGGTAATAACCGTATAGCTAAAGATAAACTAAAATATACTCTCGTATGACGTGCATGTTTGAGTGCGTGCGCGCGCATGTGCGCGTGTGTATGCGCGTGTGCGTGTGCGTGTGTGCGTGCGTGCGTGCGTGTGTTTGAATGTGCGCGCTTGTGTGTAGGCGCATGTGTTTGGGTGAGTGTGTGTAATGTAAAATATACATCTTAATCGTGAACTTATGTTCAAGAAGAGGAGGTCTTTTTAAACATACAGACATAATTAGGTGTAATGTAGAAACTACAGTAAATATTATTGTTACAAAGTCACCGTTGCATGTGGCTCGGTGCGGCGCGAGTAAACATTATGTAATGTTAATTGCTCTTGACACATGTTGAACTCAAGCGCACTTTGTCATAATTGTAGCGCTGTATCAACTGACGCATTAGGTTTAAAGGTCCGCGCGGACGATGCACATTTTCATCGGTGAACAAAAAAATATATATTTCAGTAATTAAAAAAAAAAACACTGTCTTTTTTGCCACTATAATACGCGATTGCTTCGCCAGTTCCAAACATATGTTTTTTTTTATTTTACTCTCATTTTGGCCCTATATTAATTTTTGACTAGTCAGCTAAACGTCAAATTAACTGAATAAATTTTGACACGTTTTTGATACTTTTAGTATATATTTCAAGAGTAACACATAGAGAATATTTCGTCATAGTCGTAGAATACTGACGGATGTATATATACACTCGTATAATACTTGTCAGATCCGTCAGTATTCTACGACTATGACGATTTTATCTTTGTCATGTCTCGAAATATAACTAGTATCATTATTATCATATCAGCTTTTAACGATCCACTGTTGAACATAAACTTTCCCCTTGAGGGGTTGTGCCAGTAGTTGCCACGCTTGGCAGGCGTATTGGCAACCGTAGGATGTTTGGAGATATTTTAAGAAGGACGCTACTGCTCATCCCTCGCCCTCCCTTAGTCGGCTCTTACAACACCTACGGGTAGGGAAAGGGTGGCCTATTCTATGCCGGGACCACACGACGTATAACTAGTATATGCATATAAAATCCACTAATTGTGAATAGAACATTGCGAATGGGTCATTTTATTTCAACTGAATGACATGCAAAGGTTAATTCGCCGGAATGTCCCGTCTATTCCGTATAATTATAGGAGCTGATGAATGAAAGTCACAGATTAAATAATGGTCGTGTTAGACCAATAATTTATCTGTGGAATGCTAATGCTGATAATCACAATGTCAATGTATTATATATAAAAAAAAGGTATATTATATAGGTATATTTATACTTTATTGTACACATTAGTTATAAAAATATGACAGAGGTAAACAAAAGTACAAAGGGGAGCTTAACTCTGTAAGAGTTCTCTTCCAGCAAATCCAAAGTGGAAAGGAGCATCAATGTCAGCGGATACAGCAGTGTACAATTTTTAAACAAAGTTAAATTAATTACATTATATTTTAACGTACAAATACACATATACATATACATAAATATATACCTACATCTATGCATATACCTACATATACATACACATATACATACAATATACCTACATATATAGATAAATAAATATATGTTCATAGATAGAAGATGCTCTTTATGTCTACTCTTAAAAATATTTAGGGATTGACTCTCACGGATAGATATGGGAAGAGAATTCCACAATCTAGCAGCATGGACGGTAAAAGATCTATTATATTATAATTTCTATATCCACTTTATATTGTTTATCTATAGCAATCTAGACTTTCGTACTGAGGTAGCATACATATGTTAATTTTTTTAAGCAATTTTAAGTAATTAGTAAGTTTTGATCAGTAAAAAAAATGAAAAAGTCTTGCGCGTACGCGAAGGTTTCGATTTATATTTGAAAAAAAGTCAAAAATTTTTATTTGTGACTTAATTCCTAAATTTATAGTTGTCAGATTTTTTACTACAAGTAATATTAAACTGATCTAACTAACTAACAACTAACTATCACCAGAGGGAGACTTTGTACAAAAGTCGTTTGCTTGAGTACCTCTTTCCCATTCGTGTTTCAACCGTAAAGCAGTTGTGTTTGCATGGCTGTGTTTCGGTTTGAAGGGTGAGATATGGCGTGAATTTACAGGGTACAGAGGAATAACACCTGAGTCCTTAGGAATGGCAACGTATAGGGAGTATCATGGGCGAAACAGTATACTCTGTTATGTCCGTGGTACTGCTCATGTCCATAGGCGACGGTTACCACTTTCCATCAGGTGGGCCGTTAGCTAGTTTATCATTCTAGGTTGTATAAGAAAAAAGTCTGCCAAGCGTGGCAACTGACCAAACTCCTCTTATAGGAAAGGCCGATGTTCAGCAGTGGAGTTAAAGGCTGATATGATGACGATGATGAAACGTTAGTACATGACTGATTGAGACATATAACTTATTAGCCAATATAACTTCAGTTCCTTCTCACAACCCTTATATATTAAAATACAAGAAGTGAGTTTTTTTTATACCACTGAGGTGGCAAACAAGCATACGGCCCACCTGATAGTAAGCGGTTACCGTAACCTATGAACGCCTGCAACACCAGAGGTATTACGCGTGCGTTACGCTTATTTCTGGGACAATATCTAACAAGCCCTTGCTATAGTGACAGATTTTACTGGCGTTTCGCAAAACGGTTTCGCGATTGATTTTATCGCTGACTATAAATATTTCACTTACAAAACACGACTTTCACTTTATTCATTTAGAATAATAATAATTATAAATAGCAGTGGACATATCGCAGAGCGCCATCTAGTCCCGAATTAATTAAACGTGGTACCAGTATTAGGGACTACTCACACTTATTCAGCTTTATTCAGATTTTGTCCATAGAAAACAACGATTTTGTATGGAGACGTGTATGCATCCATTCAGCTTACCGCATCTATTCTGCTTTCGCGGCAACTCAGTATAAAATGAGGATACATGTGTATTTATAATGGGAACGCTATAGAGAGCGTTCAGCGCTGTTCCGCCGCATTCACCGTCGAACGCGGCGAAACAGCACTTCACGGGGATGTTTGTAACTCTTTGTCGACAAGTTGCGACCTATATTGTTTCTGCATTGATTTGATTTATTATTTCGTAATAATTATGTACGCAAGGATTAAAGAGTGCAGACGTATTTTATAGCAATTATAATTATTTTATTTTTACGGAATGCAGCATATTGAACGCCGTACGCAGTAGACAAGCGTTACAGCGGAGATGGCACGCTATGACGGTTTTTCTCATTCTTAAGACGCCGTACGCGGCTGATAGAAGCAGATCTGTATAAGTGTGAATAAAATCGTTCAGCGAAACACGAGCGAACTGAATAAATATGAGTAGTCCCTTAGGCAACTGAGAGAAATACATAGTTGAATACTTTTATACCATAAAGAACCCTTTTTAATGGACGATGATGGAATGGTTACCCCGCTTGTGCTATCGGTATACACTGGCGGGGCACCAGTGAGGAATGATAAGTTAGGATGAAACAGGTCAGTTGGTCCACCGTGACGTATGTAACAATAAATCAATCACGATGATTTCCGGGGGGAGCCACGAGGAGGTCAACCTCACGGGGTATATTGCTAGCAATGGAGCTACTAAACCATTACTAACAATACCTTTTCTCCCCTACAAGGAGACTTTGTACAAACAGTAGATAAATAGTAGGTACATGTCTGATTTTTAGTTCCAACGTTTCGACGTGTAATATAGTAGAGTGGGGTGGACCACGTCGAAAAATTTAGGTACGTCGCGTTAAGCCCCGAATAGTGTGTTTGAAAGATTCTTAAATTATATTTCTAGAATTAACCACAACGCTTTGGAGGAGGAATTGCGTGGAGATTTGACTTCATTATTAATAATCCCTTCCCCTATTGTTGACAGTTACCACTTCGATAGATAGGCTATCAGCTTGTTTGGGATTTTAAATTATAAAAAAAAAAATATAGAAATGTTCATACTGTACAAGAATTGAAGCTGCGACCATCAGAAGGTGAGACATTGTGAATCGCTACACCATCAGGACCGTAAATAATAAAGCGAGCGTGGCTAGGGGACGGAGCTAGTGCGCCTACGCTCGGCCCCCCGCCGTCGGACCACCAACAAGGACCCCACGCTGGGATCCGACTACCTCGGAATCTAGAAATTGCCTTATTTTTCACATAGCAACAAAAATAAACAAATGCCTGCTAACGAAATTGAAATAACCTACACAAAAACGGCTTGCTCTCTATTAGGATTTTTGGGAAAATTGAACAATTTCGGCGACATGATAACTTCCAGGAAATTACTTCGTTCGTTATTGGTATCCATTATTCAAATTGTACATGATGCCTTTGAAGCGGCTGTGATCATTTTTAGAGTTCCGTAGTGAAAAGGTAAATACCGAAATCCTGTTAAGCCAATTCCAAATGGAAGGGATTCTCAGTTCGTCCAATTTTTAGTAGCTATGTTACGATATTATGTTATTTATACTCAACCGATTTTAACAATTCAAAGTTTTTTCAGAGTCGGCAATGCACATGTGACACACTTACTGTTGCAGGCGTTCATAGGCTACGGTGACCGTTTACCATCCGACGAGCTGTATGCTCGTCAGCCATCTTTGTGGTATAAAAAAACTGCTACAAGTATGCTTTTGCATATTTGTTACCAACGTCGTTTGCATCAGAAAATACGTCTAGAACTGTGTAGTTCCTCGAGCAGCGACTCCGTGATTTATGTTATTTTTTGTCGCCCAGTTCCGGGAGTCAATAGAGTTTTTATTAGCCCCCAACTTATTATGACGAGGGTGCGACAAAAAGTCATTGTGTTTTGTTTGGAAACATTGTTTTTTTTTTTTTTTGTATTAACCATCGGTTTAGCATACAATGATGTTATGATTACTGTGATTTATGTGGAGAGACTGATCGTGAACTAAATCATCAACAATTCAATATATTCGTATTATAAACTGGCTGTATCCTGTGGCTGCGTCCGCGTGTATTGTATGCGTGTGTGTGTATGTACATAAACAACAAAACCAGCTCTAGTTACAAGTTATTCAATAGTTACTATATCTCATAATGCTTATCGTTGTTTTGATATATATATATATTAGTATATCCATGTATATTAAAAGCAATGTGTATATATTTGTATATACCTTTCTTACGTACTTCTATACTTAAAAAATAATTATACATAATACACTTATAATATATATATATATATAATATATATATATATATATATATATATATATATTTATATATATATATATATATATATATATATATATATATATATATATATATATATATATATATATATACATTATTTTTAATTTTTTTAAAAAGACATCCTCCAAGTAATTTCATCAATAAAATTTAAACCTTAATAAAGAAGTAATAACATCGTAAACAATTTAAAACTCACATACTAGTATTGCATTCTTGTAATTATTTTAAAGTGCAGATAAATCAAACCGGAGCGGATCTTGTGGCTTTATTCGGACCGGCCATTATTGATCTGTATCATGGATCGAAGAGCGAAACTGTGTTTACCCCACACCGATCGATAACAGACCGACAAACAACAAAAAAGGAAGGATTCCCAGTGATTTGTTAGTCCGATGAAGACCTCTTGTTTTTATTAACACACGTTGAAATGTACCCTTTTTTGTTTAAACTCGAAGGCAATCTTAAGTTTTTATTTTGATTTATGACCGGAATCAGCCATTATTTATTACTTTATTACGTATTAATAATATAATCGGATTAATCAATACATATAATAAAATAGTAACTGATCGCTGTCTGTACATAGAAGGTATATAAGAAAAACTACTATAGAATGGCTTTATGAACGCAATAGAACCCAAAACAATGATTTTTAGAATTTTTGTCTGTTTGCCTATACGTTTTGTGCGCGCTAATCTTAGAAATGGCTTAACAGACTTGAATGCGGTTTTCAGTATTGCGATACGGTTTGCTCCAATTAACATTTAGTGTTTGTTTTATTTAATTCGTTTTCTAAATAAAAAAAAAAGTTATATCAATCTAAAAAATCATATATAAAATGCTAAAAAATAACCGATCAATTGAATTGGCTAAAACTTTACGAAGGTATTGGATATGCAGTTATCAATGAAGTATGTAATACAATAAAATACCGGATTCATGAAGGGTACCAATGGGAATGATATACGGGAATTACATAGTGAGAAGCTAGTTTAAAATAACATAATAATTATTCATAAAATCCTATTAATACAATAAAGGCGAAAATTTACAACGATCTCTTTTAAGCAAAAACTAGTAAATGAATTTAAACCAAATTAGGTACACAGTTGGGGTACATCCTAACTTAGCACATAGGACATTTTATGTACTGAGTCACGTGGATACAGCTAAACAGGTAGTATGCAATTGTTGCACTGAGGTAGTTAAAGGTCACTAGTTCGAATGAATATGTGAACTATATATATGGATAGATAGATAGATACTCTTTATTATTTCCTCCAAAGGTTTACAATAATAAACTTATTATAGATATAAACAATTACAAGAAATAATCACAATGTGAAAACAATGGGCGACCTTATCGCTAAGAGCAATCTCTTCCACGCAACCTTTGTATGGAGAGGAGTAATTATAAACAATTTGGTAGGAGGCACGATGAAAAATTTTGTTAGTTCTAGATATGGCATGATGCATCTAGGATGATCCTCGTCCAAATTAGTGAGAAGCTCCACCAACCTTAAAGCTCACGTTCACCACGGATGTACGATGCACTGCTGGTAAACACGCACGGCGATCCACTAGCAGTTTGGAGTAGCAGCCTCTCAATGTTGGACAGGAGAACACTCTTATTTACACCGAATACGGTAAACACGGCTTCCGGAAGACTATCAGTATATATATATATTGTGAAACGTTCACACTTCACTTGAATCAGTAGAGGAAGCTTTACTGGGTTTACTGGGTACGGAGGAATAACACCTGAGTCCTCAGGAATGGCAACGCATGGGGGGTATCATGGGCGAAACAGTATACTCTGTTATGTCCATGGTACTGCTCATGTCTATAAGCGACGGTTACTTTCCATCAGGTGGGCCGTCAGCTTGTTTGCTATTCTAAATTGTATAAAAAAAGGCGCTCACAGGCGGTCTGCCAGGCGTTCACCGAACAACTGTCATCGCAATATCCACTGATGACAGTTAACTACAAACTTGATGGAAAAAATGTATGATTACCCACTAATATTGGATAAGGACCGAACAGGTAGTATTATAATAAACGTAAAAGTAAGTTTATTTGTTGATTACCACTTGGAGCATTAAAAGCGTAGGATATATTGCTAGCAATGGGACTGGTAGTTCGCATTACTAACAATCCCTTCCCCCCTATTTTAAGGAATTAGGTAATAATAGACTAAAATATTTTATGTTTATTTTTTACTACTATAGATTGTTTCCCAATGTGTGTTTTTTTGTTTATCACTTACTTCCAAGTACCTTATAACTCGACCGATCACCATAAAGTTTTTTTATACATCTGTTTGGAATAGAGAAGTACACAGGTTGTTCCCGTCAATCAATATATATTATATACTAGGCACATAGAAGATCGATAAAAACTAGCAAAGAAAAAATATGTATAAAAATATATGACAGCCATTATCTTTTTACGGGAATCTCTTTTAAAACACATTTCTCGATAAATTTGTTAATGTTTGTGCTAACATTTCGCATGTTTTCATTGCAATGTTCATTACCATCACAAAGGGAATGTGTGCGCAGAAATTTATGGAGATTGGATAGAGATATAGTATAAAAGTTATAAAAAAAGTCGTCTTTTATAGCGTGGATAGTTTTGCGCAACTCAACTTATGTTTTTAGAGTTTTTAATGTTCTTCTATTAAAAAAATATGCTCGCGAATGTAATTTTCAGCTAGGGTAAGCAGAGCCTTTATAGACTGTTATTGTTGTGGTGAATATAACAATGTTTACATTCCATCGATTATGTACTTAGTACAGGGTAATATATAGCAATAATGTGTGTATATATCTATATCTATATATATATATATATATATATATATATATATATATATATATATATATATATATATATATATATATATATATATATATATATATATATATATTATTGTTATATATTGGTTACAATACGTATAAACACTGGTCTAAGAATGAAATAAACATATTGATAGCGGAGAAGGATTAGCACTCCCATTGCTAGCAATATGCCCCATAAGGTCGACTTCCACACGGTTTCCCCTGGAACCATTGTGATTGGTTTATTGTTCGTCACGATGGGCCAATTGACCTGCTTCATTATCACCTATTATCTCTCACTAGTGTCCCGCCAGTATGTACCGATATCACAAACGGGGTAACCATTCCATTATTGTTCATTAAAAAAACAAATATTGATTGATTGAAAACTACATCTGCATCTGCACTTTTTTTAAACTACTGCAGATTTCGGAGAGCTGTTATTTCTTTTTTTATTTATTTGGGAAAACTAACAGTGACAAAATAAAGAATAATACGTAATATTAATTTAAAGAAAACATTGAGTAAATTTGCCACCAACACCGTTTACCACAGTTTCGATTCAAATATAATACAAATAGCTTAAATGTTGTTATCTGTTAAAAAGAGCCCATAAGGCTTAACTCAACAGTTACTTTTCAAAATTTCTGTTAACATTATGTATTTTTATTTATTTTTATGTACTATGTCTAATATTACATGGTCGTTAAAAGCCCGTGCATGATCGACAATTACCATGCACGCTTGTCATACAAGTAATCGTTTAGTGTGTACTAGGTTTTGTTCTAAAAGTTTTTTTTAATAACAGTTTAAGTAAAAAAATATTGTTGAATTCGTTACGATGGGTCAACTGTCCTGTTTCATCAGTATGTACACATACTGCAGGCGAGAAACCATTCCATTATCATCCACCAAAAAGAAACATACATTGATTTATAGAAAACTGCAAGTATTACATAGTAGTTATTTTTTTTTATACAACTTAGAATGGCAAACGAGCTGACGGCCCACCTGATGGAAAGTGGTAACCGTCGCCTATAGACATGAGCAGTACCATGGTCATAACAGAGTATATTGTTTCGCCCATGATACCCCCCATGCGTTGCCATTCCTGAGGCCTCAGGTGTTATTCCTCTGTACCCTGTAAATTTACACCATATCCCACCCTTCAAACCAAAACACAGCCATGCAAATACAACTGCTTTACGGTCGAAACACGGATGGGACAGAGGTGCCCAAGCAAACGACTTTTGTACAAAGTCTCCCTCTGGTAATATAATAATAGGTTTAAGTAATGGCCGGTACGTTAACTGTTTAATTGAACGTAGTTACATTAGTAGTAGTTACCGCTGTTGCGGCAGTTGTACAGTTAATTACTTCACTAATATAATTAAACTGGAGTGTTGGTCTGTACTAGTAGTTAGGATACCAATCAAGATTGATAGCTCGCCATTGGGCGGGCATAACAAATAACTTCACAAACAATATGAGAGGACAAAATTTGTATAGAATCGACATGTGTTTATATATATATATATATATATATATATATATATATATATATATATATATATGCAGAGGGAGACTTTGTACAAAAGTCGATTGCTTGGGTACCTCTGTCCCATTCGTGTTTCAACCGTGAAGCAGTTGTGTTTGCATGGCTGTGTTTCAGTTTGAAGGGTGGGATATGGCGTGAATTTACAGGCTACAGAGGAATAACACCTGAGTCCTCAGGAATGGCAACGCATGGGGGTATCATGGGCGAAACAGTATACTCTGTTATGTCCATGGTACTGCTCATGTCTATAGGCGACGGTTACCACTTTCCATCAGGTGGGCCGTCAGCTTGTTTGCCATTCTAAGTTATATATATAAAAAAAGCACTAAAACATACAGTAACAACAATAAGTTAATAACAATGTTAGCAAAGGCGAACTTATCTCTAAAAGGGATCTCTTCCAGTCAACCTAACATAACTAACTACATAAGTAAGAATATATAAACATCTGCATTTATTTTTGTATTTAACATATAAATATCAAATAAAAGAGAACACAATGATGACAGTCTTCTAATCAATTTATTTACAAAAAGAATAATAAAAAATTTTTTTAGGAATGGCGAACAATTTTTTTTAGATTTGATTAGATTAATCGAAACGTCGGCAATAAAAATCAGGTATGTAAGTATTATGTACCTGCAATTCACTGCAATGTATTTAAAATATCTGTCAACAACGTGAAAGTATAAAATTTAGAATTAACTTTACAAGAATAATTTCTTACTATTGAAGTATTTGTTAATTCGATTAAATGAATAATGGATGCTATTGAGTTTAGGATTAACAAAAATAAAAAAAAAAAATCGAAATCGATAGAAACATATAGAAATATGATGCGTCGAGAATTATGCAGCTTTTATATTTCTTAATTTATTTATAGAAAGCAAACAATGTTCTTCGGCGCTTTGCCAAGTGTCAATCACACTTTAAATAGCAGAAATGTCTAGACAAAGTCGTCACTTGCCTTAACAGTAGACGCTATATTGTAATTATTGTTTGCCATTCCATTTGGTATTAAAAAAACGATGACAAAAAACACAGAAATCCGGTAGTTGGGTACATTTTTTTATGGTCCTTAACGGCGAATAAGCTGGCAGCCAAAATAATAATGAATATGTCCAACAAAAAAAAAACGATTTTTATTGTGGTAGAACCAGTTATTTTGATCTGAAAACTAAACTAGAAGTGTTTTTGTTAAATTTCCTAATTCCGTAAGTATAAATAATATACTTACAGACTTATAAAATTTATATTTATATTTGGACGAAAAAAAAGAATTTTCCAATTTAGTTCACTACTGACTGCATTATGAGGTAACAAATATAAAAAAAAAACAAAAAATTGCGAACCTCTTTCTGTTTGAAGTCGGTTGATACAATGTTTTTGTCAAATTTTTGACAGTCTATGACCGTCATATTTATTATGCTAGTCTTTGCTTGCGACTTCGTCCACGTGATTGGGGAACATTGATCGACCAAGACAAAAAGTAATTCAAATATTAAATATGAATCAATTTTCATGATGTTTAGTTGACTAGTATTAATTGAATTTAAATTTTTACATTTGTAATCATCATAAATCAAATCAAGTTGATGCAGGTAGCTCATAATCGTTTCTTATGCCAATCTATGGAGGAACTGATGATGATGAAGACAATCATCACCTCCTTTTGTTTATTCCAATCATTTGGGATTATTACTTAACTTTCAAGTTAATAATGTTAGTAAAAATCATAGCACATACTTAGGTACTAATAAATTAAATAAAATCAAATAACATCTACCTTTACCAGAATATTCAGTTGAGAATTTTTATTGCAGGCGACGGTATGGCTTATGTACGTTGGTTACGAGGTCACAGGATTAAATATTGAACAGATCGAAAGACAGACAGAAGTGTATAATGTAATAGATATACTACTAGATGTAATTTTTTTAATAGATAATAATGGAATGGTAACCCCGCCTGCGTTACCGGTATACACAGGCGGGGCACCAGTGAGGGATGATAGGTGAGGATGAAAAGGACGGTCAGTTAGCCTATACAAACAACAGCAGCAGCAGAGTGAACAGTATTTATATATATTCTTATGTATTTGTGTGTTTGTATGCATATATATATATATATATATATATATATATATATATATAGGAACGATGAGAATTCTATTATAATATTTCTAAATATGATGATGTGATATCCCTACTTATTATATACACTTATATATATATATATATATATATATATATGAGCTTGTTTGTACGTGCGGTGATGGGTAAAATCAATTTAAAAACTCAGGGCGATATTTGGATCCGTGCTAGCAATATACTACGTCAGGTTGACCTCCACGCGGTTCTCGATGGAAACCATCGTGTTGGATGCGTTACGATGAGTTAACTGACATGCTTTCATTTTCACCTATCATCCCTCGCTGGTGCCCCGCCAGCGTATACCGATAACGCAGGCGAGGTTACCATTCCATATTCATCCATTTAAAGGAAACATCGTACGTGTTGATTTTGGAAGTAAATACCCACTTCTAGACGGGATATCAAGATAAAACAGACCCCAGATTTTAATAAGACCTTCAGAACCACAATTGTGAGAATCACATTTAATTCTGTGCAGTAGTTTTTTTTTTTATACAACTTAGAATGGCAAACAAGCTGACGGCCCACCTGATGGAAAGTGGTAACCGTCGCCTATAGACATAAGCAGTACCATGGACATAACAGAGCTGTTTCGCCCATGATACCCCCCATGCGTTGCCATTCCTGAGGACTCAGGTGTTATTCCTCTGTACCCAGTAAATTCACGCCATATCCCACCCTTCAAACCGAAACACAGCCATGCAAATACAACTGCTTCACGGTTGAAACACGAATGGGACAGAGGTACCTAAGCAATCGACTTTTGTACAAAGTCTCCCTCTGGTGAATGTTTCTTAATCGTGCGACAAATATTTATCTATAGTGGTAAGCTTATTATGGGAACATCATATAAATGATATATTGTTTGGTCATTCTATTATCATCATCATTTCAGCCATTATCCGTCAACTGCTGGACATAATCCTCTCCCAAAGGCTGCCATCAAGAATGGTCCTGAGCCACCCGCATCCATTGACTAACTGCAATGTATTTCAGGTCATTACTCTATCTAGTGGAGGGTCGTTCTCGGTTTTGAAAAAGCTAATTTTATAATAATTAATTTGGAATAATACCTGAGTTCTCGGAAATGGCACCGCATGGGGGGGGGGGATCATGGGCGAAACAGTATACTCTGTTTTGTCCATGGTACTGTTCATGTATAGGCGACGGTTACCACTTTCCATCAGGTGGGCCGTCAGCTTGTTTGCCATTCTAAGCTTCATAAAAAATATATTGTTTTATAATTAAACCAATATAAAATACCAATTTATGGTATTTTAAATTGGTATACATTGGTACCTACCTGGTATATTTGTCTTAGGATTTAATTCAGCGGATGTTTAATAAATTTTTCAATCCTATTGCCCATCCAACCCAAAAATCAGCCTGAGTTTTTAAATTGATTTTACCCATCACCGCACGTACAAACAAGCTCATATATATATATATATATATATATATATATATATATATATATATATATATATATATATATATATATATATATATATATATATATATATATATAAAAAATAAAAAACCTCTGTTCCGTTTATTTACTCTGTGACACGTCCACGCAGACCGCACACGCCGCGCGGCGCCGCCTGACCGCACACACCTAGTTGTATTCCGTGGGAATTGGGAAATTTTCGCAACCCGCAGTGTTATTTCACAATGGATAAACCATATAGGTAGTTAAAGTTAATAAAATGTTATGTATTTTGTATGTTTGTTATATATATTTTTTTATAGTAAGTAGTTTAATAAATTATATGTATTTATTATTTTTGTGCATTACAAGTTTTTGTATTTTAAGCACGAAAAATTATTAATTCACTCTTGCGCAACCTGGCCACTTCTATCTGTTCTCCTTTAACCAAAGGTTGTCTGTAAGAGATTGTCCTAGCGATAAGACCGCCTTTTGCACCTTTATGTGTATATTTCAATCTGTATTGATGTTACTGTATTTCAGTTGAATTATTCACTTGCCATTGTATATTTTTATTTATGGTGCAATAAAGAGTTAAATATATAAATAAATAATAAAATATTCACATATTAGACTTTATTAAGTTACGATAAACTCGTTAGACTATATGACATAACTATTCTATTGAATAGTTATTATTAGTCAATAAATATAAAAAAATCGTAACTAGTCGCTGTCTGTACATGGAACATATATAAGAAAAAATATTACAGGGCGGTTTTATGTACGCAATAGAACCTTAAACAATAATTTTTAGAATTTTTGTCTGTTTGACTGTACGTTTGAGCACTCTAATCTCGGAAACGGCTTGACCGATTTGAATGCGGTTTTCACTAATACGTTACGGTTTACTCCACTTAATGTTTAGTGTTTGTTTTATTTCAATCAGTTCATAAACAAAAAAGTTATATCAATCTAAATTATCACATATAAAATGCTATACAATAACCGATCAGTCGAATTGGCTGAAACTTTTTTTTATTATATGCATTGATTTTCTTTTGTTCCGTTTGTTGTTTTTAAAATTTTGTTAATTCTTGTCGAATTCATCATGGTGGGCCAACTGACCTGCATTCATTCTCACCTATCATCTTCCACTGGTACCCCGCCGGTGTATACCGATAGCTTGGATGCGGTTACCATTCCATTTTCACCCATTAAAAAATACCAATAAAAATACATGAAATTTGTGACAAATTAAAACATTCAATTAAGTAATCGATTTTTTATTTATTCTTATAGCGGGGTCAATGAAATGAAGTATAGCTCGCTAGCAACTTGGTCGCGTGACTGAGAATCGATACGATTGGCCGATATAGAGTAGCCTATATTTTGCTCCATAGCAAATACTAATCGGAAATCGCGGATGGCCTCCTTTATATCATATCCATATATCACATACTAGTTTCTGGTTGCGACATTGTTTGTGGGGGAACAGCATCGTTATTAGCCAGCTAGGTAAGTCGGTGTGCATCTGCATGTGCTAAAGATCCAGCGAGAGGGGGGGAGGGATTATTAGTAATGCAGTTCCGTTGCTAGCAATATACTACGTCAGGTTGACCTCCACGCGGTTCTCGATGGAAACCATCGTGTTGGATGCGTTACGATGAGTTAACTGACATGCTTTCATTTTCACCTATCATCCCTCGCTGGTGCCCCGCCAGCGTATACCGATAACGCAGGCGAGGTTACCATTCCATATTCATCCATTTAAAGGAAACATCGTACGTGTTGATTTTGGAAGTAAATACCCACTTCTAGACGGGATATCAAGATAAAACAGACCCCAGATTTTAATAAGACCTTCAGAACCACAATTGTGAGAATCACATTTAATTCTGTGCAGTAGTTTTTTTTTTTATACAACTTAGAATGGCAAACAAGCTGACGGCCCACCTGATGGAAAGTGGTAACCGTCGCCTATAGACATAAGCAGTACCATGGACATAACAGAGCTGTTTCGCCCATGATACCCCCCATGCGTTGCCATTCCTGAGGACTCAGGTGTTATTCCTCTGTACCCAGTAAATTCACGCCATATCCCACCCTTCAAACCGAAACACAGCCATGCAAACACAACTGCTTCACGGTTGAAACACGAATGGGACAGAGGTACCCAAGCAATCGACTTTTGTACAAAGTCTCCCTCTGGTATAAGTAATAAAATTTAAGAATTTAATAAAATTTTTTGCTTCCTAATGGGGTTTTGACCAAATCTGGCTTTAACAGCATTAACAGCCTTTGTAGTTCTAACAGGTCTTCGACAGAGGAAGTGTTGTTGTATCTGTTGATAGTACGATATATGAATATACGGCTGATACCAAGCTTTTGTAGTGTCTGGAATATGACCTACGGTTCTATACCCACTTTATGCAAGCCGATCACTGCAATCCTATTTCTTTAACACCCCATTCCATAGTGTAATTTGATAATGAACACAAAAAAAATATGTGAAATGGCGCGAAATCGAAAGAAGTTTTTAAAATAATAAACGTATTCCAGATTCAAAATGATTAAAAAGTTGAAAAAAAAAAAAGAAAAGTTTTTATGCAACAGTATTTATGGCCAGACTAGTTAGAGGTGGGACCATCGCATCTCTAAATCTTTCTCTGCATTGTCCACGGTGCGTTATCAGCGCCATCTAGCGGCACCAATCGTCCCACTATCCCTAAACACAATAATTAAAGTTGCAAGCGTGATATTAGATATTCAATTATTCATGAGCTCTTGTAGCGGCGTCTCGACGGGCTCAAAGTCACTGTAAACTATTAACATTTCCATTATCCGCGATATTGGAAACGGTAAATGCGGTATTTTATTTATCATTATTCAATGTACGCGAAGATTAATTAATAGCTAGTGCGGTGGGACGGATCGCCTTATGAAATATTAGTGCCTATAAAATTAATTATCTATTCTATAAGTGTCAATAAATATTTATTAATGTCCAAAGCGGTAGCGGTATACGTTGGCGGGGCACCACTGAGGGATGGTAGGTGACGATGAAACAGCAGGTTAGTCAGCCCATCATGATAAATACACCTAGAATAGCTTTCCAGGGGAGACCACGTCGAGGTCATCCTGACGAAGTATATTGCTAGAAATGGGATTGGTAGTCTGGATTACTAATGATCCCTCCCCCCCTAATTGGATAGCTGGCACATACATATGTACAGATGCACAGCGACTAAACTAGCTAGCTAAAAACACACACACTTTCTGATGCGTCGAACGGACACGTCTGAATGTATGTTCCAGCTTTAGACCGGTCGTGTGTTGTTGGCCGGGCGCCAGCCGTGCGACAATATCGCGTCGCACCGCGTCGCATCGCACGCCGCCGCACAGTACCGTCGCGTTATGAGAGCGTCCGTGCTGGCATTCAGCACTTTATAACTAGATGGCAGGTTATTCAAAATTGAAATTTAAAAAGGTGGTATTTCTATTTATATGTTTAAATAGTTGGAGTATTTTTTAGAATTTACTTATTTCGTTTTATTTAGAATACAATACAAAATCTAAATATATTATATGTGTAATGATTTATATGTATTTCAAAAGGAATAAAATATTTAATATGTCCAGTATATTTGTTTATGTATTTTATAAATTATCTATTATTAATAAATAAGTAATTTAGCGCAAAACAAGAGAAAAAAGAATATTGGAAACAACAAAAATTTTACTGCAAAATATAATCAATTGTACATTTTTTTCTTCGTGTATTTATGTTATGCAAACTTCAATATTTCTAAGCACATTCTGCTGATGTTATTCTACACATAGTATTTTTTTTTAATGGATGATAATGGTATGGTAACCCCGTCTGTGCTATCGGGGCACCAGTGATAGATAATTAATAAGGATGAAAGCAGATCGGTTAGCCCATCCTGACGAATTTAACTAGAATTAGTCACGATGGTTTCCAGGGGGAACCATGTGGAGGTCGACCTGACAGGGTATATTGCTAGTAATGGGACTACTAATCCCCATTACTAATAATCCCTTCTCCTCCCCCCTACACATAGTATTAGTGACACCCAGATTTTATTGTGGTCTAATTTATGTTTTTCTTAATAAGTTTTTTTTTAATACATAGGATAGAATGGAATAAGCGTTTATTCATTCCATTCTATTCTAAGTATTCAAAAACATTACCTTTTACAATATTTGAATATAAATCACAAGTAAAATAATAAAAAAAAACTAACTTCTATACAGATGCATGTCTTTTTTAAAAAAAGACATTCGTTGAAAGATACATACTCGTATATATGTAGTAATATAACAACATACACAAATGGCAAACAAAGGAGCAAAAAGCTATTTCAAAAATCTACGTCCATTGGGAAGCGAGTCTGAAAGGTGTAGCGGCAAAGGTGTGGACTAAATGTACTCGTATTACTGGCCATCCACCGGCGGAAGGATAGGCAGGATAATGTTATCTGTATGTATGTACAGATGTTTTAAAAGAGTGGGTACTCTAATTTTTAATGCACTTTAGTGGGTACTAAAGTGCATTAAAAACTGAAAGTGAATGTATTTGTTACTTCTTACTGCCTTATCAATTCGACCAAACATCATGTTTAGTATACACGTAGTGGGATGGAGATTGCTCTGGGCTGTTTTTTTATCCTAGTTAGTCAATATATCCTGGGGAAAGGGTTTGTTAGTGATGGGTTTTAACAGTCCTATTGCTAATATACCTTGTCAGGTCGACCTTCACGCGGTTTCCCCTGGAAATCATCATGGTTTTATCTTGATGAATTATTCACGATGGGCCAACTGACCTGCCTTCATCCTTACATTTTATTCCTCACTGGTGCCCCGCCAGCGTATACCGACAACGTAGGCGGGATTACCATTTCATTTTCACACATTAAAAACAAACAATATATCCTGGTATTTTTTTTTTCTTAATACCCTGAAATAATACAAACAAATAAACAAACTACATTTATATGTATTAATGAACGTTTATTTTATTCGGTGCGGGGACAGAAATAGAATTAGAATTGCCCGAATTCCAGACCCCAGAGGGAGACTGTACAAAAGTTGTTTGCTTGGGCATCTCTGTCCCATTCGTGTTTCTACTGTGAAGCAGTTGTGTTTGTACGAGTATAGCTGTGTTTCAGTTTGAACGGTGGGATATGGCAGTTAATTTACACTGTACAGAGGAATAACACATGAGTCCTCAGAAATGGTAACACATGAGGTGTAGCATGGACGAAACAGTAACTCTGTTCTGTCCATGGTACTTACTGATTACCAGTTTCCATCAGGTAGGCCTTCAGTTTGTTTGCCATTCTAAGTAGCATAAAAAACCCAACACTATATCTCTATAGGTGTAAAAATAAAACACTAGAACTGCGAGAAAAATAAATTGGGCAATTATATCGCGCTCGTCAAGTGGTCAACTACATACACACAGACGTACGGAACGTTAATTCGTCAAGGTGCGGCGGCGTGAGACACCACGCTTGCGAGCAAATTGGATAAGTGAAAACAGACGGGTGCGGACGCATTCATTTGCATTTACTTTGCAGAGGCGATGCATGTTGTGGACATACGGATAACTGGAGTACCGTTGTATGTTCACATACAAAAGAGAAATAATAATATATACCTGCTAAGTCCTATAATTTTAGATTTTTTTTATACAACTTAAAAAGGCAAACAAGCTGATGACCCACCTGATAGAAAGTGGTAACCGTCGCCTACAGACATGAGCAGTACCATGAACATAACAGAGTATACTGTTTCGCCATGATACCCCCCATGCGATGCCATTCCTGAGGACTCAGGTGTTATTCCTCTGTACCCTGTAAATTCATGCCATATCCCACCCTTTAAACTGAAACACAGCCATGCAAACACAACTGCTTCACGGTAGAAACATGAATGAGACAGAGGTAGCCAAGCAAACTACTTTTGTACAAAGTCTCTGTCTGATGCTATTAGATATTACTGTACAGTAGAATGTTACAAACAAACATCTCAGTAAGAATTCTGCAACATCTTGTGGCTCTACATAAATTAGTCGATTGCAGTCAGACATTTTCTTGGTAAGTTTTCAGAAGTGACAGCATCTGAGGGGTATCATGGGAGTCGCTGTGCGTTTTATGATGTCCAAGTTATTGCCATATCTATTAATAATGGTCATAAGTTCCAATCAGGTGAGTATATTTGCTAAATATCGAACAAAAAATGAATTACGCTTTTTCTGGATCAATTAATCAAAATCTCTACTCCAATCTCAATTCTACTTCCGTACTTATTTCGGCTGATTGTAAAGGAGCTACGCAAGTTTGAGTGGTAAGTCATTGACCATTTCATTTATAGAATGAAACATCAAAAGAAAGGTACAATTAAATCGTTATCGCTCGAGATCACTTCAAAACAGAAAAGTTTGAACAGCTGTTGAGTTTCACGCGAATAAATTATTGCTGGCTTGCTGGGCGAACTGTTACTTTTGACCTTCTGTTTATATTATGAAGTTACAAAACAAGATCGCGGAGACTGTGCTTTATGCAAAGATATTCAGAGTTCGAGTTGTGGGTAACAATTAAAAATACCCACTTCTTCATTGCTCAAAAGTATATGACTCACCTTAGCATATTGAGTGGTTAATAAATGAATCTCGTGTATATAGTATTGAATATGAAATATACTCTTCTCAAAGGTTGACTGTAAGAGATCCCTTTATGGAATAAATCCTCCATTGTATATGAAATTTTTTAATGTCTTCAGTATGAATGATGTACAATAAAGATTTTACAATATAATACAATACAATGCTTTCAAAGTGTTTCAAATTCTTTAAAAGTAAAGTTTTCAAAATTATGATAATCCTATGAGTAAACAAAGAATATCAAACTAATAAACAATATATATATATATATATATATATATATATATATATATATATATATATATATATATATATGTATGTATGTATATATAAAAAGAATAGAGACATATCATCTGCAGAAGATTCGAATTTAATAAATGACTTAACAGCAACTACAGTCGAGGTATATAATAATTTAAGGTTTTGGTCCGCAAATAATAATGGCAAAATTAATCTGAGATCAATGCGGGAGTAAATAGAGTTGACTGCAAAAAAAAAACCTTCAAAGTATGTTCATAATCGGTGAATATTGCGTATTTTTTTGTCTTAATCTGATTTTAATTACTATTAATTCATTTAATCAATATTCTTTTGCAAAGTAATTGTAATAATTATAAAATAACATATCATTAGAGTCTGTAACAAATGTATATATAAAAACAAAAATCAAAGGATTTTTTGGAGAAGGAGAACTTCATCTTTTTTGAAGTACTTTAAAAACCTTTATTATAAATACGATTATTATAAATTGTCATATGGGTGTAAACTAGAACCAAATCATGACAATTTTCTTTTAAAAGTTTATCACTTGGTTTAACTGTAAGTTAATGCATCAAAGTTAACAATTATTGTAAATTATATGGCTTAAGTATTATCTGCAGTTTGATTTTGTAGCAATGTGTCGTGGAAACATAAGCGTATATTAAGCGAGTTTGTATAGAATATATTTTGTATTTTCTCTTTGTATATAATTTATTACTAAAGAAATGTTATATTATGACTAAAATTATTAATATATATTTCTTAAACTATATTTAAGAGTTACGTATAGTTTGCCTGCATTATTGTAAATAAAAAGTATTTAAAAAATTTTGATTTCTAATCACTTCTAGCAAAGTATTTCATTATACGAATACAGTCAAGTAAATGATACCTAGTAATAGATATCAGTTGGTACTATGTATTAAATACAAAATTTAACAGAAAAATTAATAAAGAACATATGTAGTTATGAATTATTTTATTAATATAATAAATGTAAACGTTTGTAACGATGAATGGAGGGAGGAATGAATAGATATTTGTTACTATTTCACGCAAAAACTACTGAACGGATTTAAATGAAATTTGGTATACAGATAGGCTATATTCTTACTTAGCATATAGAGTACTTTATGTATTGATTCACGTGGACAAAGCCGGGGAATACAGCTAGATAAGCAAACGTAAAGTAATAAATATATTTAGAAAGTCATTACTAAAAATGTTTTTTGATTTCATCTATATAAAAGAAATGAAAGAAAAATTTGGATAATACCCTCCCCTTTGGGGGCTTTCACCAGTAGTTGCCATGTTTGGCAGGCCGATTGGCAACCGCAGTCAGGCTTTAGAGATGTTTAAGAGGGACGCTGCTGTCCATCCCTCGACCTCCCTTAGTCGCCTCTTACGACACTCACGGAAAAGGAAGGGGTGGCCTATTTTATACCAAGGCTAGACGGCCTGGCTCATGTAACCATATTTATAAATAAGTATTATTATTTAAATAACACGAGACATACAAACATACCCTGTATTATAAGCAGTACAACATAAACAAAAAACTAACTTGCAGGTATCACAAGCTGATAAGAATAACAAGAGAGTTCAACCGAAACGAGGAAGCGCCAGGGTTGCTCGACTTGCGGAGTTTTTGATCCAACTGTTGCGTGAGTTGTTTATTTATTCTCGGCATAATCAGATGAATTGGGAAGGTCGGAGTTTGGGATCTGTTGATGTTAGCAAAAATATATTCGACGGTACAGTAATTAGAGTATTTATTTATTACAGGGAGTTTATAGGTGTAAGCGAGTTAGTGAACGTTTCTTGTCGCAGTCTTCTCTTAGAACAATCTACGTAATCCTATAGGAAAATGGAAGAAACATATAGACTATTCTTATGTACTATATAATTTTTTTTATACAACTTAGAATGACAAACAAGCTGACGGCCCACCTGATGGAATGTGGTAACCGTCGCCTATAAACATGAGCAGTACCATGGACATAACAGAGTATACTTTTTCGCCCATGGTACCCCCATGCGTTGCCATTCCTGAGGACTCAGATGTTATTCCTCTGTACCTAGTAAATTCACGCCATATACCACCCTTCAAACTGAAACACAGCCATGCAAACACAACTGCTTCACGGTTGAAACACGAATGGGACAGAAGTACCCAAGCAATTGACTTTTGTACGGTCTCCCTCTGGTATATAAAAAACTTTGTCCTCAAGTTTTACGGGCGGTGTTAAAGCTTCTTTAACAGCTAAAAACTTTGTTTGGATTGCTTAGTTTTGAGTGCAGTTTACACGTTCACAATTTTCTTACATACATACATATCTGTCTCCCATTAGGGTAGGCAGAAACAATGGAACGCCAAATGCTTCGATTCAAACAAACCTCTTTCGCTTCTTCCACATTCATTAATCTTTTCATACACGCTCGCCGGTTACGGGTACTTTTAATTTGGCCCTTCTTCAGCACGTCGCCTATTTGGTCGACATACGTCCGTCTAGGGCGGCCCCTACCGACATCTCCATTCATTCTTGCTCGATAAATCTCTTTCGTAATTCTTCTTTCACCCATCCTCTCCAAATGACCAAACCATCGCAACATTCCTTTTTCGATTTTTGTCACTACATCGTCTTTCAGTCCACAGTCACAGTCAATTTTCTTGTAACATTAAAAAAAAATTATGACATATTTTTGAATTATTTAAAAAACGTTGCTGTGGGTAAGTTTTAAGGTATCCATTCTAATTACCAGATCCTCAGTTAAATGCGATGTTGTTACATTAATTGAATTGTCATATTTGTTCAATTATAATACAAGTATTTAAAAATTAATTTTATTCTTCAATTCAGAGACAATGTTATTTTGCGCAAATTTAATTAACATTGAAAATGGGGAGATTATTGGCTTTTTTTTTTTTAAATACGTTATGCAATATTTTTAAATTTATTTTTAATAATTCTTGTTGCAATAAACAGGGTTTATGTTGGTTTTATGTAATTATATTTATTAAGGAAATAAAGGTTCTTGAGTGGCGACCGCGTATGGGTAAACGTAGTATAGGAAGTCGACCTTCCCACTAGATGGAGTGACGACTTGAAATGCATTGCAGGGAGTCAGTGGATGCAGGTGACACAGGAACGTTCTTTATGGCAGTCTATGGGGGAGGCTAATGTCCAGCAGTGGACGGATATAGATAAGTCGCTATTTTTGTTCACGATTCAACTTTACCAGAAAGATGAATGCGTAATTTATACGTGAAAAAATGCATTTCGACAAAAAATCTAACAGGATACAGTATTACAGAGATGCCCTGCGTGGTCCCGGCATAGAATAATCCACTCTTGCATTCCCGTGGGTGTCATAATAGGCTACTAAGGGAGGGCGAGGGATGGGCAGCAGCGTCCCTCTTAAAACATCTCCAAAGCTTAACTGCGGTTACCAAACCGCCTGCCAAGCGTAGCAACTACTGGTAAACCCCCCCAAGGGGGAGGCTTATGTTCAGCAGTGGACAGTTAAATTCTAATATGATAATGGTGATTACAGAGATGTAATGGTATCGTACAATTAGTTAGGTTAGTTATAACCCAATAATTAATTGTCCCGCCCATCGCTCGGTCCCGGGATCATTTCCTGAGGAAATGGTAATTTCTGGCATATGATAAGGGCTCGTTAATTTCCGTCGCAGCTCACCTGCCTCGCCCCACGGCGAGGGGCGAAATTTTGACATTATTTCAAAATGTGTGAACTCATTTCCTTTGTGTCTACCTTTCCAGTCGTTACTAGGCAACTATGTAGTGATAGTGGACAGTTTATAGCTTACTTATATGCAGTATATTATATTTAGTATATTTATACACATATCCAATAAGTAAATTGAGTTTCATAAAAAAGCTGACTTTAATTGTAACAAAGTACCAGAGGGAGACCTTGTACAAAAGTCGTTTGCTTGGGCACCTTTGTTCCATTCGTGTTTCTACCGTGAAGCAGTTGTGTTTGCATGGCTGTGTTTCGGTTTGATGGGTAGGCATATGGCAGTAAATTTACACGGTACAGAGAAATAACACCTGAGTCCTCAGGAATGGCATCGCATGAGGAGGTATCATAATCGAAACAATATACTCTGTTATGTCCATGGTACTGCTCATGTCTATAGGCGACGGTTACCACTTTCCATCAGGTGGGCCGTCAGCTTGTTTGCCATTCTAAGTTGTATTAAAAAACTAGTTGTTTTGATTTAACAACTAAACCACTGAACGGATTTTGATAAAATTTCTTTGGAACCAATATATAGATTGGTTTTTCACATTTTTTTAGATAAAAAAAAATAATTTTTCAAATCGATTTACTATTGATGGAGTTATGAGGTAACAAATAAAAAGAACCTCTTTTTTTAAAATTGGTTGTAAAACCTGAAATCAACATGAAAGTAAATTAGTATAGATTGATTAGATGATTCCCAATTCGCATGTTATATGCATGTAATATTACATAAAACAGCATTAAATTTGCACTCCGATAACTGCTCTGCATAACATTCGATATTAGAAACATTAAAAGAATGACGGCTATAAATTTAAAGTAACAAATTGGCAGCCTTAATGTAACATTGCAAGGATTGTTGGAAAATATCAAGCTCCTTGCATACGAGTCTCGTACATGAGTCAATTTAGGAAAATCCTTGATCTAAATTGGTCCGACTGGAAATCGAACCCGGAATCTTATCTACGTATAAATGCGTAATCACCATTACACCACGGTAATTGTCAAATCAATAGATATTTTTTTTAAATGGATTAAACGGTATACGCTGTACCAGGGGTACCAGTGAGAGATGATAGGTGAAAATGAAAAGGCAGGTCAGTCCATCATGATGAATACACCTGGAAATCAATACGACAGTTTCCAGGTGGGACCACGTGGAGGTCGACCTGACAGGGTATGGGATTGGTAGTCTGCATTACTAACAATCCCTTCCCCCCATAGATCAATTGTTGACATCGTCAGGTGTAGTCAACATGCCGCTAACTCAACAGGGGCGACATGAAGACAGATTTATCCGAGATTAAAGACGATCGCGAACGGATATCAGAATTTTACGAGCACTCAAAACTTGAGCGTTATTTTTAAACTACCCCGTGTTTACTGCTCAGGTTTTATTGTGACAGTTATGTTTGGGCACGACCTCTTTTGACCTGACGTTGTCAAATTACGATGGTACGGATATTTTTTTTACTCTTCGGGGACTGGTTTCAAAGTTATTTTTAGAGAGAAAGAGAGATTGAACAATTACATATGGTAAAAAATAAACGATCTATATAAACACAGTCATTGGCACCCACTATGAAACGATATGAAGAAATTTCCAAAGAAATATAACTTCAAAAGTACAAATTGTAATTTTAATAAAATTAGTATAGTATGAAGAGGTTTTATCCTCCATCCATCGATCCGTAATATCCGTTTCGACAAAAAAAAAAAATAGTTCAAATCAAAATCTACGAAAATATTCACGTATATATACAGTAATCTTTTACAACTTCTACAACAAGCATCTTCTATCTCTATGAACATATATTTATCTATCTATATATGTAGGTATATTGTATGTATATGTGTATGTGTGTGTAAGTATATGCATAGATGTAGGTATGTATTTATGTATATGTATATGTGTATTTGTATGATTAAATATAATGTAATTAATTTAATTTTGTTTAAAAATTGTACACTGCTGTATCCGCTGACATTGATGCTCCTTTCCACTTTGGGTGTTGCTGGAAGAAAACTCGTATCAGAGTTAAGCTCGCCTTTGTACTTTTGTTTACCTCTGTCATATTTTTATAACTAATGTGTACAATAAAGAACTAAATAATAAAATAATAATAACAGTTACCATAATTAAGTATCTCACTTTTTAAGTAGGTATTTTTTTTATATAACTTGCAATTTTTATATTTTTTTTATATAAATAACAAATAGTTTAACGACCCATCTGATTGGAAGTGTTAATCGCCATTTACAGACCACAACCATGGATAATACCATATTTATTATAGAAATACGTACACCATGACTTGTAACAGCACTCATGCGTTACCATTCTCGAGGACTAGGGCGTTATACCTCTGTACGTACCCTATAATTTCATTGCCATATCCCACCCTTCCGACCGAAACATAGCCATACAGGAACAGCTGCTTAGCGGTCAAACAATTGTGAAATATATTTAACAAAATCATACGTACCATTCATTTCTCTCAAAATTTATAACTTACGATCAACGAACGCTAACAGTTGTAAAAAATTATTTACTTTCATTACATTATGAGAAAATTGAGAATATTATGAAATCCTTGTCCTAATTGTGCACATACATACACGCACGCACGCACACACGCACACACTCATTCATACACACAGACAGATACCATTTCACATGCCTATATAGATAGATAGACATACACTCTTTATTGTTTCCTCCAAAAGATTACAATAGTAAACTTATTATAAGAAATAATCGATATAAACATCACTAATGAGAAAACAATGGGAATTTGACAGTCCTACCATATCCACGTGGTTCTCCCTGGAAACCATCGTGAACAATTCTTAAATTTGTCACGATGGGCGATCATCCTCACCTATCATTCTTCATTGGTGCCCCGCCAGGCCGAACCTTTAGATGGATGGAGGAGTACCTATAAACAGTTTGGTTGAAGGTACGAGAAAAAAATCTGTTAATTCTAAATATGGAGATGTGATACTATATTTGTATGGTATTTAATAGCTTTCCTTATTTATTTATTTTTTAAATAAAGTGTACTAAACATTAGGTATACGCACTTTTCGCCCCAAGATACAAGTCTGGCCTAGTTTGGAGACTGGTGGTAATGCAAACTTTTTTCTTTTTCGATATATCGATAATTTATAAATTATAAAAATTGTCAATTGTACTTCATCCAGCTGTTGGTATCCTACTTGAATTGTCCAATTAACATTCTACATTTTTATATTTGTTGGTACAATAAAGTAATTATTTATTTATTTATGATTATATATATATATATATATATTGGCGTAAATTCACAGTCCTACAACATTCGCCGTTTAATCCCAACGTCTATCACCTAACAATGGTGGGTCGGAATTTCCTCGTCCAAACAATGCGCACATTGCGATGTTATCTCACGCCTGTAGGGTTCCGTGCAATAAACGCCCCGCAATGAGATACGGAACCGTCGCTGTCGCCCGTGGGACCCCACCGTTTATCCACGTGAATTAAAATACCCTTATCTTTGGCAATATATAGCCGGCTTTAGTATAGCGTCCGTCTGTGTAGCTGAATTATTACTTTATCTGTGGCAGCGGTAATATTAAAAAGCGATTTTGGAAAGTGGCTTCTATTGTGACCGAATTAATATTGAAATTATAAAGTCACGTAATATTCATTATTCTTATTTTAAAACAAAAGAAAAAGATTTTAATAATCTACAAGATTTTTTATAGACACATTTTTTTTTATACAACTTATAATGGCAAACAAGCTGACGGCCCACCTGATGGAAAGTGGTAACCGTCGCCTATAGACATGAGCAGTACCATGCACATAACAGAGTATACTGTTTCGCCCATGATACCCCCCATGCGTTGTCATTCCTGAGGACTCAGGTGTTATTCCTCTGTACCCAGTAAATTCACGCCATATCCCACCATTCAAACCGAAACACAGTCATGCAAACACAACTGCTTCACGGTTGAAACACGAATGGGACAGAGGTACCCAAACAATCGACTTTTGTACAAAGTCTCCCTCTGGTAAAAGGACATTATAAAAGATGTTAATTTAAAACGCGAAAACATTATGTATTTACAACTAGATTTTGCAACGCGACAAGAAAAAATTTACTCAACAAAGAGCAAACTGACAGCTTCTTTTTAGCGAGTGATAATGGAATGGTGTCCCTGCCTACGCTATCGGTATACACTGGCGGAGCACCGGTGAAGGATGACAGATGAGGCTGAAAGCAGTCCAATTAGCTCATCGTGACGAATTTCACAAAAATTAACCAATATATAGTGCTCAGGGGCAACTGCGTGGAGGTCGACTTGATAGGGATACAGTTAGCAATAAAATTGATAAATCTCCGTTAGTATTAAAAAACCCATTCTCGGCTAAATAGATGCATCTATTGCGACAAAATTAATAAAGAAACGGCACGAGAGTGAATCGTATGGATTTTGCGAACTGGCCAAAACATTGTATGGCTGCAACACAAAAATATAGGCGAATTCAGAATAACTCGTTTTAGAAGTCTTTAAAAAATATACCTAGATATTTTTGAAAAAAGTATTTTGAAGTGACAAAATTTTTCACTCTTTGCAGACTTCTTATTTATTATTTATTTATTTTACCAGAGGGCGACTTTGTACAAAAGTCATTTGGGTACCTCTGTCCCATTCGTTTTTCAACCGTAAAGCAGTTGTGTTTGCATGGCTGTGTTTCGGTTTGAAGGGTGAGATATGGCGTGCATTTACAGGGCACAGAGGAATAACATCTGACTCCTCAAGAATGGCAACGCATGGGGGGTATCATGGGCGAAACAGTATACTCTGTTATGTCCATGGTACTACTCATATCTATAGGGGACGGTTACCACTTTCCATCAGGTGGGCCGTCAGCTTGTTTACCGATCTAAGTTGTATAAAAAAAATATCGACCGTCCGACAGTGAACTGTCAAAATTTATCTACCGCTAAACATAGATTTTCCCCATAATGGGGGTTTACCAGTAGTGCCACTAGGCTAGGCAGTTGGGTTGACAACTATAGTTAGGCTTTGGTGATGTTTTTAGAAGGACACTGCTGTCTATTCTCTGACCATTAAATTCCTATAGTCACCTCTTACTACACCCATGGGAAAGGAAGGCGTGACCCATTCTGTTTGGACCACATGGCAACGACTAACTGCAAAAACTTTTTATAACAATGTACAACAGATTTGAATTATGTAGAAAAACATAAAATTTGTATTCTCTCTCTTAAGTTAACGAAAGTAACTTGAAGATATACCAAGCGTTACTTATTATTTGAGATAACTAAACTAAATTAAAACAAAAATTAAATGTATCTGAATAAAAAAAACATCGCCTACACTTACATTAGTTAGATATTCAGAGAAATAATTCAAAGACAATACAGGGTATAATTGCAGAAAGAGAGCCAAATAATAAATCACGCAAAATGAAGCCGATTTGATATTTCAACGCGGAGGACTATGGCGGAACAATAACAGATTGGAAGCAAAACTTAATAACGGCCCTTCAAAATAAACAGAGAAGGAAACGAGAGTATTGGATACAAACATCTGTCGCGATACGGCCGCGCTGCGTGAAAAAGTCATAACTTTTGTTATGGACAGTTGGGATGGCAATTTGAAAAAAATCTCAGCCAATTTGGCAGTTGGGAATATTGTCTTCATACTTCGCCTCTTCATACTTAGGTCAGGGTATTTTTTTTTTTGATGTGTGAAAATGGTATGGTAACCCCGCCTGCGCTAACGGGATACGCTGGCGGAGCACCAGTGAAGGGTGACAGATGAGAATGAAAACAGGCCAGTTAGCCTATCATGATGAATTCATCAGGAATCAACCATGATAGTTTCCAGGGCGAACCGCGAGGAGGTCGACCTGGTTGGGTATATTGTTAGCAATGGGATTCTCAGTCTCCATTACTAACATTCCCTTTCCCCCAGTCAGGGTATTTGCCTGAAGCAAAATTAAGAGCGGCTGATTATCAACAGTAATAGAAGATATTATTTTTGCCCGAAGCTGCAAAATTTCTAGATAAATACAGCCATATTTGTACCTTAATTTCTGTCTCACAATCCCAAAACTTTTCTCTGTCCACGTGAGAAATATGAGATTGGTTTGTCTTTTGAATATAATAGGATATTTGAGCCATTTCTCCCCCACAGACAGAAGTCTCAAAATGGAACAACTGGCCATTTTACGTAGTTATAACAGCTTATTATCGTCACTTTACACGGTGTCCCCTCGATCGAGATTTTAACGAGATTTTAACACTGTTAAAAAGGGGATCACAAGACACCCTTGTTTAAATTTGATACTAAATGTATTGAGTGGCTGCAGAACTCTTAAAATGTTGCCTTTCAGTGGATAGTAGTTACGAACTTAGGTATTATAATATATATCCTGCACAATGTTTAGAATATTGTAGAATATCCAAGTAACTTAGTAAATAAAGCGTTAGATATTCGATTGTTAAATGAATACGTACAGCGACTGGCTTGTAGCAAATGGAGATTAATTTCAACATAGATAAAACTATGTATATATTTGTACAATAAATTGTTAATTTGAATCATGTTTGTAGAATGATATACGTAAATTTACGAATATGACGGTAGGCCGTGCATTTACATACCTACTTTACCAGAGGGAGACTTTGTACAAAAGTCGATTACTTGGGTACCTCTGTCCCATTCGTGTTTCAACCGTGAAGAAGTTGTGTTTGCATGGCTGTGTTTCGATTTGAAGGGTGGGATATGGCGTGAATTTACTGGATACGGAGGAATAACACCTAAGTCCTCAGAAATGGCAACGCATGGGGGGTATCATGGGCGAAACAGTATACTCTGTTATGTCCACGGTACTGCTCATGTCTATAGGCGACGGTTACCACTTTCCATCAGGTGGACCGTCAGCTCGTTTGCCATTTTTGCTTTTACTCATGATTTCGTTTCCGTGACCGGGATATGTTCACTGACTGGGACAAAGAGTAGCTTATATCCTTTTCTATCTCATACAGTAAGTGTATACTAAACACAGTGATTGGTTAAGGCTATAACATTGAAAAGAAACTCACTGGGGAACCTATATTATATACACTTTTATAAATTTGATATTCCTATTACAGTGATTAGATTGTAGTTCGTGTGTGCGTACGCATGTGTGTGCGTGTGTGCGTGTGTGCGTGCGTGCGTGCGTACGTGCGTGGGTGGGAGCGTGCGTGTTGCGTGCCTGCGTGCGTCCGTGTGTGTGATATGAAACTATAAGATGCTTGCATTTCGATAAATATTTCAGACAATAGTAGTTTTATTAGATCCTCTGTAAGCGTATAAGTTAGAGATTGCAGTATTATTAATATCAACATTGAAACATTATCATCAACTGCAAGTTACTCATTACGAATGGCTCTTATATTGTAAGTGTAGGCTTAACCTGTCTACTTTCACACCACCATTGTAGGCGGACGCGTTATTAACCCAACGCATTGCGTCAAGAAAATCCGACAGTAATCCACGTGCGGAACGTGTTCATTGTGACCGCGAGAGGCGGCATTGTATCGCGACAATGGACGCCTCGGGACGGAGTTGCGGTCAACGACACACGAGCCCTGCGGTTTTGAAAGGAACAGTAGCTGGTAGGATAGCTGTACTGGGCCTCTAGACAAGTGGCAAGCGAATTCGTCGATGGAATCGACATCGCTAGCGAGTCCGTGAGTTGGAATGAGTCGTCCAGCGTTGCTTACTCATTCTATATCACGGACTTGCTAGCGATGTCGAATCCTTCGACGAATTCGCTTGCCACTTGTCTAGAGGCCCAGTTAAGATAGTCTAAGATAGATAGATAGATAGATAATTTATTTGCATTACTTACTTACAGCATACAAATTACAACATACATATTAAAAAAAAAAGCGAGATGACATAAATGATAAATAAAAAAATACATAAAGCTAAATACAATTTTCGTTTGTGAGTGTGCAATACAAAATGGCCACAACTCAGTTTATTGCTTCGCCCTCAAAAGAGCAAAGCACTGATATTCTGTTGCGGCCAAAGGAAATAGGGTAATAATAAAACAATACTGCCAGATTATCCATATAATAAATAGACATTAAACATTAGATACAGTAAACAGACAGATATGACAGTCTATCTAGCAGACAAATGGAACATAGAGGTAAGAGTCAATTTATCTTATTCAGTCATGCAATTGAAGTTTGTAAAACTGTCTACGAGTGGGTAACGTGTGTCGACCACTGTCTACTGTAACTGTATCACTTTGCAGGTGCTTATGGACCGCGGTGTCCATTTTCTACCGAGTGGAGAAGTAGCATCCTTTAAATTTTTTTTATACCACTTAGAATGGCAAACAAGCTGACGGCCCACCTGTAAAGTGGTAACCGTCGCCTATAGACATGAGCAGTACCATGGATATAACAGAGTATACTGTTTCGCCCATGACACCCCCCATGCGTTGCCATGTTTCGAGTGATGTAAATTTTATCAAAATCGGTTTAGTTGTTTAATTTTTAAATCAAAACATCTAGTTTTTTGGTGGTACAAAGTCTATTATTAAAGTTAGATATTTCAAAGAATTTCTATAGAGAGATGTACTATTTAAATTTTGTTAATATATAAATTATTATTTTATACACAATAAAATAAATGTAATTAAAATAGCTGCCAACGAACTTAGTATGCAATTATGTATATTTAATAGAAATATGTTTACACAATATTACACTTGTTTACAATGAGTTCGTGACTTGAATAGGTAACGGGCAGTTAATAATAGTTAACTTCGAGTAACTTTAACAAAGAGTGATGCTTGTATAAAAATATAAAACATTTAGTTACGGTCTCCATATAACGCAATATTGTAATTTGTCAATAAAGCTATTAAATCGTTGTATCCATTCCGCAGGTTTAGTGTTGCCAATACACAAAAATTATACCTGTTTAAAGATTCTTTTTTTTTTACAATTTTATTTAATATATTTTGTGATACATATCATTATATATACCATATATCATATCATTTCATTTATTTGTTGATAATGGCTGGAAATATTTTGATATATAAACTTTGATTAACTATAACATAATTTTAAAATTACCATTCGACGTTACCTTTTGTCGTCTTGTCCTTCATTGTTCTAATAAAAGTACACAATTCTCTCTGAATACATTTTTCCATTCTAACAATAACTTTATGTAATAATGTCATTTAAATATAAATAAAGCATAGATTAAGGAAATTTATTACATTTATCTTCGTGGAAGTAAATATATTTTCAAATATATATCTACATATATTATGTTTATTAGAAACTAGTAATAATGGAAAAATTCGGTCAGTAATCATTAGAACAATATATTAGTATTCTATCAAATGATGTCGATTTTTTATTATATATTGTAAAAAATCATTAAAAAATTAAGTTAGTAAGGTTTCTATTTCAATAAAAATTACAGTTTTGTAGTTAATAAAGTAAAAATAAAGAAAGAAAATTTCCCTAAAAATTGGGACTCGATTTTTATGGGTCAAATGGCAATAATTTGAAGTCTACAAACGCAAACGCGGAACAAATCGGCTTTAGTCACATATAACAGTGTAACCGTAACGACATTAGGCGTCACGCACACGTCGCGTCGCAATGGAGACATTGTCGCCCATTAGCGTTATTAAACTCTTAAATACGTATTAGCGAGCTCAATTATCTCGGTATTAATAAAGGAACCATTAATCTTGATCTGCTAGCTCATTTGAATACTGATAGGGTCGAGCACTGTTAAAGGGTGTTGGGTTTAGGTGGCGATAAGTCGCACAATTTAATTTTGAATGAGTATAATAGTTAAACGTCAGTTACGCTGAAGTGGGAGTGACCGGACATTTGAATGGGATTCGACTGCAAACCAAGAGAGAGATTTCAACATAGCTTTGAAGTAAATATCCTTCCGTTTAGAAATGTTGTCTTTGGCACAAACGAATACATTATAGAGGTAGGTGAGATCGTAACATGGACTATTGAACAGTAAAATGTTTTGCAGTAAAAGTAAAGAACTTATAAAATTAATTCATATATTTTCCTACATAAATCTGTTCATTTTTAGTCAGTTATTTGTTTAGTTTAACAAGTGGTTTCAGCAGAGAACTAACAAAAAATATAGTTCATCGACTTAAGGAGATATTGAAGGAGAAAAAAAGCCAAATTTTTTATTACATCTCGAAGAAGAAAAGACAGTAGTTTATTGTTTTCTTACTACATTTTATTACGCCGAATAATTTTTTACGCAGTATAATTTTTAAAATATTACACCGAAGTATTCGTCAAGGTCTTAAAAATGTTATGTAGATAATAATATGTGTATTAATGTGGTAATACTATATATGTCTACAAAATGATTACACGCAGTGAATTTACGATTCAAACGTCAAACAGCCATCATACTCCTACACGCATTCAAATATAAATGACTTTAAAACGCAGGGTCGATGTCCAACATACATTTTAGTGGGTACAATACACTAACTTTATACATATTATGTCAAAATGTCGTAAATAACAATTGAATGCGTTCTTAATCGGCGTCCGATATCTAAAATGATATACGGCTCTGTTCAGTGGGGAACGGTATTGCAAGCAACAATGAATGTAGCTTTATACAGTAACGTTTCAACTTGTGTAAATACAGTCTATATTTGTCTGTTCGGGGTTTTGTGATGCAAATGAATGGCAGTATTTAGAGAAAACACGTGTAGCAGCTGCGACCGCGAATAGTGGAATAACTTGTTGATTTTGTAGCTTCGTGTGTGTGCACCTTAATTGTGCTCATTGATAGCTGCCAATCAATGAAGTTAAGCAGTGTTGGATGCAGTTGTTAATTGGATGGGTGGCAAAGAAGTTTGACATCGTGGATGTTATATTATTCCAGATTTTAAGCTTGAATTGTTGTTGCTATATACAAATTATCATTTAATATTATATAATATATTAAATAATTCCAAACGAAGGAATTACTTTGAAAGTATTTTTAACAGATGAAAAATTAAGAATTTCAGTATTAGAAGGAATCCAATAACTTGCGAATAACTTATATCAAGTTGCGGAAAATGTGACAACGTCAACTAGCTAAAATCCGTTAGGAGTTGACGCTTAGTTAGTTCAGCTTCTGTCGTTTAGTCTGTCGGAATATCTGCACAATGCAAACATTGATCTTATGCAATTATTTCGTGACATATGCTTTATAAGTTAGACTGAGGCATTGTCAAGAGAGACTACATTTCACAATATTATTGAGTCTTATTTGTAGGACTTTGGTATATTGACTACAAGTTTCCATTTGTTTTTTTTCATTCATTCATTAATTTATTGATACATTTTGTGTCTTATTTTAGAATTGATATGAGTAGTTAGTTTATTCATAGTCAGTTTGAATAGCTATTGTATCGACAAGAAGGCCATATTTTAATCAAATATTTGTAATTAATTTTTACTTTGTATTTTATTCATCTTTTTTTTCATTCTTGTTTGTTAATTTTTTTACAAGCTTTTATTTAACTTCACTTTTTTTGTTAACTCCTACTTTTGTTGCTTTGTGTACAGCGCCTTGTATCTTTATTGTTGCTACTTGTGAAAACCTATTAGTGGCTTATTTTGTGATTCTAAACTGTATCTTTTTGCTCTAGTGTAGCCCTGGTTTTCCTATGAATAAATAAATAAATAAATTATTTCCCTCAGTCATAATTTCATGTAATTTTTTTGTTGATTTTATGCAGTGGAGAAAGGAACTTTATTTTATTAAGTACGAAAACTTTAAAGACTTACATTTTAGTTAAAAGTACTTTCAACCGATTGGAAACATTGTCTATCACATTATTCGAGGTGGGTATTTTAAACAGTGACAGGACTAACACGCGCATAGCGTCTCTAGAGTAATGTATCTATTTTAACAATCAGACAAACGGACTCCGTTCTATTGTATTTTAAGTGACCAAATCTCGACAAAGAATCGTTTTCAAATCGGATGCAAACTATCGTTTCGCGTGTTGCACTCTATGGCAAAATTGCACAATGGGGTAAGCGCCGGACCCCATTGTGCAGAGACAATGACCCCGTGTGCCAGCCCACAGAAAAAAAACAGGGTGCGTCGAACCAACCCTTTGTGTGCACAGGATGTTTGTTTCATTATGAAATTGTGTCAATGTTACAGATTACAATAAACATACCTTTTGAAATATACCGAGAGAAGCGTTTAGTAATTTATGTTTTGGCAATTGTTTAGTACACTGTTATAGTTCGTATTTGTGTTTACTCACAAATATTGATGTTAAATAGAAACTGAATGCTTTCAAATAAACCCTAGGAATTCATAGTGGAAATTATTGAGTAGGTAAATTGGTAATACATATATGTATATTAATATTAACGTTTAAGTGTTCAGGTTATCTTAAATCACTAAATATATAAATGTTAATTTATAACTGAATGTAAACCTTTTACTGTTTATTTTTTTTTTTTATTTATTTATGGCAACAAACAGTCATTTGCAAAATAATTAACAACAATATACATTATTTAGAACAATAGACCTAACAGTGCCAATAACAGTATTTTAAATACATAGAGATAATTATTTATGAAGTCCCATAGCAACACGCATGAAATTTAACTAATGAAATTTTACAAAATCCAAGGTACTAATTTATTTATTTATTTATTTATTTATTTGAAAATTACTCACCACATTTACAGTTTCCTAAAACGTGTAGTGAGCCGTATGTTTACTTTACAAACTTACAAATTTTGTACACCATTTTAAAAATATATTTATTTTCTCATTAAATATGTCAATATCTGGCTGCTGAGCAATCAGAGAAATAGCTTGATACGTGGGAACAATATATATAAGTATCAAAGATGAAGAAAAAGAAATAAGAAGCGCCGATTTAATTTTAACATACAAGTTTTTGAGTTAATTTACTTTTAAAAATATGAACAGATTCATAAAACGGATTTAATTCAAAAAATTCTCTATTGAAAGTGTTGGTGGAGCGGTAAAGAAAGGAATTATATGTATAGTTTTTACGTAAACGGGGGGGAACAAACAGAGCTAATCTACGTGAGGAGCGTGCGGTTTATTGTGATATTTATCATCACTACACGCTTCCGTCTGTCTGTCCCTATGTATGCTTAGATCTGTAAAACTACGCAACGGATTTTGATGCGGTTTTTTTAATAGATAGAGTGATTCCAGAGGAAGGTTTATATGTATAATACATGCATAATATAGTAGAAAAACACTGATAGTTTTGAAGGTTTCTAATGTGATGTGATGTAATGTGCACCCGCGCGAAGCCGGGGCGGGTCGCTAGTTCAAATATAAAATAATAAAACGAGGTATCGTAAGAGTTTATCATGAACAATGTTATTTTGATTGATCGATCATGAATGACATCTTGAGCAGATTTTGTACAAACACGTCTGCCTCACTTATTTCTGACACACGTAAGTTGCTGTAACTGTATGTTCTTTGACTCATGTCGTTAGATAAAGGGTGAAGGAATGATGCAAAAGGCGTTATACTGTTGTGTTAATTGTTCAGACGCGTCGTAAACTTGTTCGCTTCCTCATGCATGTCCAAAATATAACTAAATACTGTTTGTTGTACTTATGTATTTTATATAATTGATATGTTTTATCTCTGAGAATCTTTGACTACAAACGATTTTTTGTATTGGGCACACAGATGCACACATGCACACATGCACACATGCACACACATGCGCATACACGCACACACACACCCGCGACCACACACATACACACACACACACATACATACATGCATACGCACGAGCATACGCCAACACATACGCACAAATGAAATTTCCACTTAGCAAAAAATATAAATACACACAAAAAAAAATACAGTAACTAGGAACCTCTCTCTCACCTGAAGTATGTTAAAAGAAGCAACAAATCCTCGTCCATTACTCAGGATAATAAAATTGTTATGCATCCAATGATTCAATTATCAGGCTTGCTTAAAAGTGAATCTCTACGCCATAAACGGGGAGTAATAAAAATAAAAGCGTCAGCCATTAAAGCAAGGGTGTCTGCGCGGCGCGCGGCCATGGGACCGACCCATCGACGCGACGGGAACATTTTTTTTACATTTTTCAGTGAGTGGTCCACCTTTAACATTGTACCTCTGTCCCATTCGTGTTTCAACCGTGAAACAGTTGTGTTTTCATTGCTGTGTTTCGGTTTGAAGGGTGGGATATGGCGTGAATTTACTGGGTATAGAGGAATAACACCTGAGTCCTCAGGAATGGCAACGCATGGGGGTATCATGGGCGAAACAGTATACTCTGTTATGTCCATGGTACTGCTCATGTCTATGGGCGACGGTTTCCGTTTTCCATCAGGTGGGCCGTCAGCTTGTTTGCCAGTCTAAGTTGTATAAAAAAAAATAGTATATTTAATAATTAATAGATAGATAGATATATAATTTATCTGCATTACTTACAGCACGCAACGACAGATATAGAGAGACATATACAGAAAAAGGAAAACACAAATAATAGTTCAATAATGTATTTTTACATTCCGCGTGTTAGTCCAAGTGTCACAACATAAAGCTGTAAAAAATGCTAAATTAAAGTCGACAAGATTTTAACTGTAAAATACATTGTAAAAAAAAGAAACCAAAACTATGTCGACACGGTTCCGCCCTTTAGTTTTTTGTACATTTTTTTTCCTTTAACGTGTCGATCACCCCACACATAGGTTTTCTAACCCTTCGAATCACTGACTGGCGTTGTCAAAGTGTAGATTTTTTCTGTTTGGTTACTTTGCAGCAGCTGTCACTTTATATCATGGATTTGTTCGCGTGATTTAGGATAAAAAATATTTCATCATCATCATCGTCATATCAGCCTTTAACTGTCCACTGATGAGCATAAGCCTTCCCCTTGAGAAGATTGGCAACCGCAGTCAGGCTTTAGAGTTGTTTAAAGAGGGACGCTGCTGCCCATCCCACGTCCTCCCTTAGTCGACTTTTACAACACCCACGGGAAAGGAAGGAGTGGCCTATTCTATGCCAGGACCACACGGCCACTTACAAAAAAACTTAAACTATACTTAAAAAATACTTACAAAGGACTATTATTTGTGTACCAAATTTCATTCAAATCTGTTCAGTCGTTCAGGCGTGATCGAGTCTATCACTGTTAATTAATTATCTAATGTAAAAAACCTTCCATAGTTTTCAGGAGGGACCAATGGGAAATCAACTTGACAGGGTATGATGTTGTTTGCATGGATTTGAATGAAATTTAGGGCATAGGCATATTATAACCTAACTTAATTTTTTTATGCAACTTAGAATGGCAAACAAGCTGACGGCCCACCTGATGAAAAGTGGTAACCGTCGCCTATAGACATGCGCAGTACCGTAACAGAGTATATTGTTTTTTTTTAAAGGGTGATAATGAAATTGTAACCCCGCCCGCGCTATCGGTATACACTGACGAGGCACCAATGAGAGATAATAGGTGAGGACGAAGTAGGTCAGTTAGCCCATCGTGACGAATTCAATAAGAATTGTTCACGATGGTTTCCAGGTGGACGACCCAATAGGGCATATTGCTAGCAATGGGGCTGTCAAACTCCATTGCTAACAATTCCTTTTCCCCTTAGAGTATACTGTTTCGCCCATGATACCTCCCAATATAAAGGATACAGCTTTTTCGCAGATACAGTCACGATATAGCTAATACAGAAGGCGTACGGCAAACAGTTGTAATTACAGACATTTAAAATGAAATATTTTATGCAACATAATAGTACAGTATTAAGGACTGGATCTTGTAAAGCTTCTGCTACGTACCCTATTAGGTAGGACGTGGAAAGTTGTAAGCCTTTAACCAAAATCGTCGAAAAAGTTTTAGAACCAAGTTAATTTTAGGGTTATTTTGTTTAACGAGGAAAAAGTACTCATTTGATATGACTTCTCGCATCTGAAAGTATGACTTACCTAGAGAGCACAATCTGAGTAGAACAAGTTACGTAGTCGTAGTGAAAGGGATTATTAGTAATGGGCTTTAACTGCCTTATTGCTAGCAATATAAGGTATATTGCTAGCAATAAGGCAGTTAATGCGACAGTATCAATATGAATCGATAAATTTGTTATGCACTACACTATTTGGAATAGAGAAGGACATGACCTATTTTT